>NW_020954588.1:39400111-39452883 GCF_900497805.2 Vombatus ursinus
AGAAAGAAAGAAAGAAAGAAAGAAAGAAAGAAAGAAAGAAAGAAAGAGAGAAAGAGAAAGGAAGGAAGAAAGGGAGAGAGACAGAGAAAGAAAGAGAAAGAGAGAGAAAGAGAGAGAAAGAAAGAAAGAAAGAAAGAAAGAAAGAGAAAGAAAGGAAGGAGAGAGACAGAGAGAGAGAAAGAGAAAGGAAGGAAGGAAGGGAGAGAGACAGAGAGAGAAAGAAAGAGAAAGAGAGAGAGAAAGAAAGAGAGAGAGGAAGGAAGGAAGGAAGGAAGGAAGGAAGGAAGGAAGGAAGGAAGGAAGGAAGGAAGGAAGGAAGGAAGGAAGGAAGGAAGAAAGGAAGGAAGGCAGGCACCAAGGGTTCCCTTCATGGTCCTGGGTGGTGGCTGGCAGACCCGGCTTGATGCTAGTTGGCCTGGTGCCTTCCAGTGTGGCACCAATTTAAAGAAGACGCTTGAGTTCTATGAACACATTGCTTGTCTAGAAATAGATAGGGGCAGGGCTGGCTTTACATGCAGGCAGAACAGTCAAGGGCTTCCATGTGTTGGCAGAACATTAGGAATGGGAGCCAGCCCCAGGGAGCCCTGCCCTCTACCCTCTTCCACTTAACTCTCACAGTTAGGACATCATGCTTTAGACAGAAGGCACGGTTTCCTCAAAAGGCAAATGCCTCAACCTAAGGAGAACACTTGCAAGACATTATCAGCCTTGATCACCGAGTCCAAATTAGTTTACTGATCCTGGGCAAAGATCACAGCTAGCTGAGAGTGGTTTTGACAATGGAGAATGAGGAAGGGGGAGAGGGGAGGGGAAAAGGGAAAGGGGAGGGGAAGCATTTATTGAGGGCCTATTATGTACCAGGAGTTCTGTTAAATACCTTAAAAGAATTATCTCATTGGAGAAGGGGATGAGAAACCCAGAGCTTTGGGCAACATCCACGGAGGCAGGGCCTGTCTGAAAACGCCTGGAGATCCTGAGATGGCTTGGAAGCCTTGAGGGCAGAAGGAGGGAGTCCAGGACAAACCTGACCATCTTCCCTAGGGCGACAGGCTCTTCCTACTCCTCTCACACGGCCTCGTGATGACCATCGATTCTGAAGAGTGATGGAAAGACCCCTGGATCTGAAACCAGGGACATAGGCTCAAAACCCACCTCTGCACTTTGGATCTGTGTGATCTCAGGGAAATTATGGCCGCCTCCCGGCCCAGTTTCCATCTCTACACGCCTGGCAGCTGGATGAGACTCTGAAACTCTAAACCCCATAAGATGCTGACAGATGATTCTGCTTTCTTCAGGCCTATGATTTCTTTGGGATGTGGACTCCAGGCATTTTACCAGTGTAGGTCAACGGTGCCACAATTTCTAGAGCTATGTGGGACTGTGGGAAGTGAAGGCACTCATTTGTCCAGGGTCACTGGGTGACCCAGTCCTCTTATGTATTGTGTGTGTGTGTGTGTGTGTGTATGCATAATTATATATATACATATATATACTTATACACACATACACGCAATCATCTATCTATCTTTCAGAGCCAGCACTTGAACTCAGGCCTTCCTAACTCCAGGGCTGGATCTCTGGTCTGTTGGAGAAACCAGACCACCTCTCTTTTAGAAGTGCTTCAGCATCATTGAGAATCACAGAAATTTTACAAAAATTCTACACAGCTTGAAGAATTCCCTCCCATCCATTTGGGGCATCTCACCTTCCAGATGTGCTCCACAATCAAAGTACATTTGAGGTTAACTTAGCAAAAAAAGAAAAATGAATTGGCTCTCTCACTCAAGGGTAAATGGTGAATGAATTTAGCTAAGTCTACTGAGAATCCATGTTGTTTCATCTTTCTCTTAAGCAGGTAAGATGCACCTCTTCTGCTACAAATGAGTCTTCTAAGGAAGATGGTAGAGCGACCTTCACTTGAGGCCTTTACAGTCAGGCTTGACTAAAAGTAGACCCAGAGGAACAGATAAGAACGTGAACCTGACCCGTGCAGCTGCTGCTCCTTTGGACCTGGGTGACACTGGCCGTTGTAAGCCTGGCTGCTCATGTGCTCTCCCATCTAAATCTAAAGGCAGCCTTCCTAGAGACCCGATTTCCTCGGTTAGCGTTGGGAAAACTCCCATAAACAATGCAGACTCAATGGATGTTTGGGCTGGAAGGGACCTTGAAATATCATCTAATCTAAGCCCTCATTTTGAGGCCCAGGGTGTGCTAGTAAACATTTAACAACCGGCTCTCAGGGAATGAAAACATAAAGTACGCCTGCCGCACTTTTAGGTTTCATCGGCATTCCTGACTGTGAGTCCAGACAATCAACAAAACAATAGACCAAGTCCTGGGATGCAGGCACAGCGGCCTCCAGCACACCCCAGAACTTTCCCAAGACAGGGCCAACTCCAAAGCGCCTCCCACGATGCCATGCTGCCTTCTTAATGAAGGACTGGTGGTTATGCTCAAACCAAAGATTGGACAGCATGAAGTTACAGGCTCAGGAAGAGGCCTTCGGGAAGCCTCCATTAGCCTCTACATGTGATGGAAAGAACGTGAAATCGCAGGATCGATTTTACCCTAAACGGAATGCACTCAAGAGAGTCGAGCACAGGGCCTGGAACACAGCAGGCACTTAGTGAGGGTCAACTGGATTGGATAGGACTGGTATAGAGCGAAGAAATCACTAGGAGGGGAGGAGGAGAAAAAGCAGAGGGGAAAGAGGATGAAAAGTGAAAAGAATAAGCAGAGATTACACATTCAGGGACCTTAGAGGCCAGCTAGCTCAGCCCTTCCATTTCACCTATCAGAAAGCTGAGGTCCAACCACTTGGCAAGGTCTCATGAGCTGCAGTGGGAGGGTTCAAACCCAGGTCCTCTGACTGTAGCCTGGGGGGAGGGAAGAGAAGAGGGAGAACACTAGAAGCTGAGTATGAACATGCAGACAGATCCCAAGGCAGTGCAAATGCTAGAGGAAAAACTGAAGGTCTGAGCGGAAAATGATGTTGCGCAGCAAAGACCCGCAAGTGTCCAAAGGTTCCGTTTCTGCCCGTCACAATCTACGACCCTGACCCTGGGACTGCTCCATTTCGGCGAGACACGCTGCACTCAGATCACCCACAAAGACTTTTCAAGGGTCACTACGGGGCCCCCGGGTATGCCCCACATTCTGTCCTCGCACTCAGAGCCACAGACCGGATGGGCGGGGATGGCTCATCTGCTCAGCCTCCGACGAAGCAAATGTACCGACCGTGACAATTTGTGACGCACGGAGCCCTGGGAGACACGTCTCCAGCAACTCATGGTGCCAGTCAGGTAAGGCTCGTCAAACTGCGGGCAACAGAATCCACAGCGACCGGGAGCCGCCCAGTTGGGACACACAGGTCCCTCTGGCGAGGTCTGGTCCCCCTTGGCAGAGTCTGCGCAAAAGCATGGGTGACAGAAATGAGTCTGGAACGTCAGATGGCAGCAAGCAGAAGCTAAAGCAAGGAACCCCTGTCAGGGCCCTGGAGCCAGAAAGAGACTCCAGATGGCCGGCTCTTAAAAGTCTAAAAATAGGGCAACGGCAAAACAGGAATCAAAGAGTCTAATCACTGTGTCCAGACCCCTTGGGCCACCATGTTATTAACAGGAGCTCTGTGTGGGCGCACGGGCACACACACACACACACACACACACACACACACACACACACACGCACACACAAAACCTTCTTCCCCTCTGGTCTGTCCCCATGCCCCACTGGGTAGTTTATAAGTCACAGGGAGGTCATTCCCTCCCCCAACGAAGACCTGAAACTGTCCTGTGGCTTAGGCGGTCTTAAAGTCTCTGGTACACAGTAGATGCTTAATAAATGCCTGTTGAGTTGACTTGCTTAGGACACTGAGAGGGTCACAGAGCCAATACATACGTCAGAAGTAGGACTTGAACCCAGGTCTTTCTGAGTCAGGTGCAGGCTCTGCTATCAGGCTGACTCCCCATAGGTATGATTCAATTTAACAGTTATTAAGGATCTAATATGTAGAGGGCACTGTGTTTACAAAGACAAAAATGATGGTCCCTGCCCTCAGGGAGCTTGCCCTCTACTTGGGAGACAGGACAAGTTTAAGTAATTTCAAGAGTGGAAGAACAAGTACCATTGGGGAGGGGGTGGTGACCAGGAAAGACACCTGAACTCTGCCTGGAAGGAAGTTAGGAGTTCTAAGAGAGGGAGTCAGATAGGGCGTCCTTTGGAAACTGGCGACAGACAGTCTATGCCAAGGGTACTCGGGTGGAAGATGGAACCCACAGTATGTGGGGGAACAGCCAGGAAATCAGTGGGGCTGAAACGGGGGGGGGGGGCAAAGAACACTGGGACCTCCCAGGTGAAGAACCTTGTAGCAGTGCAGCCCTACACTTTATAAACTTGAGAGAGCTGCCTAGAACCCTGAGAGGTTAAATGTGGCTTGCCCAAGGTGTCTGAGGCAAAACTCAAACCCAGATCTTTCTGGCTTCTGGACCAGATCTCAATCCACTCACTATAGCACAAAATGCTCGTGTGAAGGAGAATGATATGAAATAAGACTGGGGAAAGACTCATCACAAACAGGAACCAAAAAAACTCCCCACAAGATGAAAATCAGTCAACATTTACCAAAAACCACACATGTTAGATGTAAATATTGGTCCCAAGGTCCATTTATATGGAGATTTAAGATCCAGCTCTGTCCCCTTCTAGGATACAAGAACCACTTAAGTTCTGTGAACCTCTCTGAGTTTTCTGTAATTCAAATAATCAGAACTTATTCAATTAATATTCATTAATTACATTCATGAATCCCTTACTTGGGGTTTCTAATTAAGAGTCACCAAAAATGGTTAACAGAATAGACAATGATATAAGGATTGTAATGGTATAAAATATACATCATTTTATGTTATCTTGACAAATTGTGTGGAAAGGAATAGGGAATGGACCTGTGATTTCACTGGGATGAGGAAACTCCTTTGATCAATACAGGTCCCCCCAGCCTCTGCCATGTCTAGTCCTAGACAATGAGAGGTTGTAGCACAGAATGTCAAAGGACATACTGCCATTGAAAGCACCTCATAGACTAGCAAGAATCATATCCAAAGAAATGTAAGCTATTGTTATACCATGCACCATTTGGATCCCAAAGGATGGGAGCAGGGAACCTTGAGGTAGGGGTTCAATCCCCCTAGGATAGAGATGAAAGAGAGAAAGAGAGAGAGAGAGAGAGAGAGAGAGAGAGAGAGAGAGAGAGAGAGAGAGTTGAGTATGCAGCTCTTCTCTGTGGAGTCATCGGGTCATGTGATAGACTATGGGGAGGCCGCCATCTTGGTACAATCATGGGAGGGCAGAACTAGGAACAATGGAGAAACTGGAATGCAATGAACCCAACTCCCGTGGTGGCAGGTTCCTCTTTGCCCAAAGGCCGGATGCCCACTTGCTGAGTGTCCATTCTCACTCCGATGGGGGTCAGCACAAACAGCCAGTAAAGTCCTTTCCAACTTGGAGACCTTCTCATTCTTTAAACATTGGAGGGTGTCCACCAGGTACTTCAGCATCTTTACCAAAACTGCCTACCCAGCTCACCACGTCAGGAAGGGAGCTCAGACAGATGCTGCACTGCATGGTCAATGGTGATTTTCCCTGGACTCTAACTTTCAGAAACTGGGCCACAGCTGCAGAAAGGGAATGGGGAACTTTATCTGCTACCCGCCATTTTCAACAAAGTACAGAAACACTCTCCAATGCCAAAGAGAAATAGGTTCTGTACTGCCAATGTTGCCTGGCCCCCTGGACTAGCAAAGGGGCTAAGGGAGATACACTGGGTGGTAACTGGTTATTGTTTCCAGTTATACAAACTACTGAGCCTTCACAGACACCTAGTCCAGAGATATGTGTACTTCAAAGACCTAGAAATCACAAGCTCATCCATCCCCAAAAAGGATCGCGATCTACCATCTTAATAATATTGATTTTTTTTTTTTTTTGGTGAGGCAATCAGGATTAAGTAACTTGCCCAGGATCACAGAGCCAGCAAATGTCAAGTGTCTGAGGCCAGACTCAAACTCTGATCCTCCTGACTCCAGGGCTGGTGCTCTATGCACTGCACCATATAGCTGCCCCCCCATCCTTTCAAAAATGTGAAAATGTGCATCTTTAGGAAGGTAAGCAAAATCTAGGAAATGATGAGGACCATACGGATCAGCCCTGGGGCAGCAGGGATAGACGTGTGGGACATGTGTGAGGATAGGCAGCTCACCGGGTCCCTGAGAAGATGCCTAGGAAAGGCCAGAGCCTGATCCCGGAGGGTCTGCATCAGCCCTTCAGAGCTGCAGGGCCCACTTACTGAGTCACCACATGGGTAAATGTCCTTCAAACTGAGTGTCTCAGTCCTTTCATTTGGAAGCTGGGGTTCTGTCCTATTCCTTATCATTACCCCAATGAGCCACATTCAGGTTCAGTGCACCTTCCTCATCTCTCTTTGTCCTCACTCAGCTCCTCGCAGCCCTTCTCCCTCAGTCCCCAAATGATTCCTGCTGTCCTGCTACCCTCTGGAAATTCAGACCACCACCCCCCACCACCACTACCATGCCTTCCCCCACCATACCCAGCCTCCACGAGATCCCTCCCAGTTCAGGCCTGCCTTCCCCTAAAGTACTCCACCCTCTAAAATTACCCTCCTCCTCCACTCCACCTGCCCTCCTTCTTCCCCAATTAAGACTTTCTCTCTTTATAATGCAGCTGGTCTCAGCTAGGAAGAAAGCAATCTCATTTTGCAATTAAAGGAATTCACTTTACAGTGAGAATGAAGCTTAACACTCCTGGGGTTTCCAAAGAAGAACATGAGATCCAAATGGATCTCTAACTGGTGGGAAGTATTAGGGAGATATTTTGAGAGGGGGGTTGAAGGGAGCCTAGAAACTCAATTCAACAAATATTTTTTATTTCAATAAATATTCATTAAGGAGTCTATGATGTTCAGCCATCCTCAGCTTGTCCCCCAAAAAGAGTTAGCATCTTCTTCTTTCCCCCTCCCCAAAGGCTTCCAACCCCTGCTTGAAAGCTATCTGACAAACAGGAGCTGGTGACTGGCATGGCACCAGGGAAAGGCAAGAGGCTCTGGAGTCCCCAGATCTGTGTTTGAATGAGAGAGAACCCGTGGCCTTACTATCCTTGAGACCTTGGGCAAATCCCCGACCTCTCGGGGCTCAATTTTTCATCTCTACGATGAAGGGGTTGGATTAGATGATCCTTCCAGTTCCAAACCTATGATTCCAAGATCTGTCACCTAGGACGCACATTTTACTTCATTTAAAAAGATGACCCTACAAAAACAGACCTTTCAAATATGCAAGTGAGAGCAATCTTCCTCCACCTCCCACCTGGCTTCCCTCCTGGACTTCACGATCTTCCAGCAAGATGAATTCAGCTCTTCATGTCACCTCCCACCCAGCTTCAGGACTCTTTATGGGTCAGCTCCCCCATTAGACTGGGAGCTCCTGGAGGGCAGGGACTGTCTGAGGCCTTTCTCTGTATCTCCAGCACTCAGCACAGAGCCTGGCTTGTAGGAGGCCCTTCATAAATGCTCACTCTTATGAAGGTCATAAGAATCCAGCTCTTCTGGTCAATTTCCTTTCCTCAACAGGTGCCTACAAAGACCTAATATTTTGGAATCTGAAGCCAAGTGGGTCCTTCATCCTGCAAAGATTGAAGTGGCATATTAAAAGGGAAAAAAGCACCATCATTCAATTAATACCACAATTTCTCTCCAATAAAAATGACTAGGTCTCAGGAAGTGGCAAAGCCTGGCCTGGAGAAGACCTGGGGAAAGGGGTGGCAGCGGGAGCTGCTGGTTCCCATTACATCAAGGGCTGTGATACGGAAGAGAGCCTTGGCCAGCCATGCTTCTCTCCAGGAGGCAGAATGAAAACCACCTGCAGACCAGAGCTGGACCAATGACAGGGAAGTGCTGGGGTCTGTGCGGAGGAGGGCTTCTTGGTCAGGCATGTGCGGGCCTAGCAGATCTGAAATCCTCCGTGTGTGTGTGTGTGTGTGTGTGTGTGTGTGTGCGCGCACGCGCGCGTGCACCCATGGCCTCCCCTCCCTCCCCCGCGAGAGCTGACCCAGCTCAGATGAGCAGGGAGGTCTCCGTGCCACATGATGGCGCTGCCCTTCGCTGCCCCCCTCTGTGGCCTTGGGCAAGCTAGGCCGCCTCTCTAGCCCTCCTTGTCCTCATTGGCCAAATGAGGACATTAAACAACACCATTTCCAAAGTCTCCTCTAACTCCAAATCTTATGATCCCATGCAATCTCATCTATCTGGATGACAGCCATGTGGGTCTCTAATTTTGGAGCTGGGAAATAGGGCAAAGCTCCTAAGAAACGAGTGGGATGGGTGATGGGAGGAAGAGTCCCCAGCAGAGACAGGCGCCATGATAGATAGGGGCTGGGTCACTGGTGGGGGGGTCCCAAGCAGAGACAGGCGCCATGACAGAGAGGCAGAACTTTGGGAAGCAGGGAACCTTAAGAGTAGCTAGGGAAGGAATTCTGAGATGCACAGATTTCTATGTATAGGAAGAGAGCTATAATGATGAATATTTTCCCCTGGGACAAAAAAGAAAATTGTTGAATGGGTGTCAAGAACAGGGACAGCAACACAGAAGACATTCTCACAGATGGATGTTCTCCTGCTAAGAAGGGGCAGCTTGCCCCCCACTCCCGGGGATGTGCAGGGATTAAAGGGGCCCTGCAGGAAAGCCCTGCAGTGACGGGTGAGGGGAGTAGCCCAGGGCTGGCCGTGCTTGTCATCAGAGGCTCTCAAGGCAAGAGGAAGGAACAGTGGTTGACTGGGAAGGAAGCGAGATCCCACCACCACCATCTTGGATCCCTGGGCCAAAGTGTCATTCACACTGTGCTAGGCACAATTCTGTGTATGAGTCACTCCTACCTCCTCCAGAAGCCTGATGAGGATAGTGTCCATATACAGGCAAGTTCCAACATATTAGCAGTATCATGACAGTGAGCCATGAGATCAGGATCTAATACAGTATTCACAGTACTATATAACAATTCACAAGATCTCAAGCTGGAGGGGGGCCTCAAAAAGCCGCCTATCCCTACCCTTTCATTTTATGGATGAGGACAATGAAGGGAACCCAGTGATTTGCCCAAGGTCACATTCACACAGGTCAGTAAGGGGCAGTGTGGTGCAATGGAATCACTCGGCCTGAAATCAGGAGAGACCTTGGTCACTGAACCCTCCCTTGGCCTGTTTCCTCACTTGTAAAATGAGAGGTTTAGAGTAATTGGTCTATGGTCCTATAACGGACACACTGGGTGTGTGACCCTGAGCAAATCAGCTAATCTGTTTGCCTCAGTTTGCCTGTCTGTCAAATGGGGATAACAATAGCACCCACCGTCCAGGATTGTTCTGAGGATAAAATGAGATAATAATTGTAGACACTGTGCACACCTTGAAGTGCTACAGAAATGCTGGTCATTACTGCCATGATTATTAATTATTCAGCAGACCTGTTATCTGAACCCAGGTCCTCAGAGTACCAGTCCAGTGGTCTGGCCCTTCTCCTCTGGCCCCCAAAGTAGCAGATGAGCACAAAAGGCAGACTTTACACAGTGACTGAGAATACTCAGATGCCTGTGTGCCTTCTCCAAAGCCACAACATACCAGCTTTCCCAAGTGCACCCTTGCTACTAGAGACGTCTTCCAGGCCTGATGGGAGAGGAGGGCCGGATGCCTGCTAGAAAGCCGAGGAAGCATGGAGAGATAAACTCCAAAAAAGGCCATGGGGCAGTTGGCCCATGAATAGAAATGAGTTTTCTATTTTCCCACACTGGCAAAGCTCCCACTGGTTTTTGCCTGTGGAATGGGGTGTAGCTATTTTTAGCGAATTACGAAATTTATTTCTCATTTCTGAAAAAAGTGACCGTTGTTATCTTCACTCCTGACTCTGCTTGCTCCTTCTATTTTCACTTCCTGCGCAACGGACTGAAGGACATCAGCATTTCAGGCTGAGGAAAGCATGTAGACATCCAATGCCTATGTGCTTGTCTTTGTATTTCTTCATTTTTGCTTTTTTGCGAAGCTTGATTAGGTATGGTATCACTTGGAAGTCTTCTACATTCACAAATTTTGCTAGCAATTGGTCTGATCCACAGAGTAAAGCAACAAATCCTTAACTTTCTTCACTTTTTAAAATTATTATTAATAATAATTCTTATTTAAGGGATTATAGATTTAGAGATGCAAAGCTTCAGAGGCCAAGGTTTGTGAGGTTTACAAAGTGCTTTTCTTACCACAATCTCATGAACTGCAAAGTCTGATTATCATTTTCCCCAGTTTACAGATGAGAAAACTGAACTTCGAAATGGTGAGGAGATGGGCCTATAACCCCAGAAAGGCTAAGTATTAAAGCTGTGATTCTGACAAACACTGATGTCCTGAAAGAGCCTGGCATTCATTCCTCCTCATTGAGCTCAAAGATCTCACTGGGGGCATCCATTCCCTTCAATGCCACGAGATCCCCTAAGCAGGTCAGTCCCCAAACTGATGTCCATCACACTATCACTGTACGGTAAGCGGGCAGGTGCCGGCGACTGGGGAGAAAAGGTAAGCCAGATTCTTTACTGACTGAAATTCGAACCATCTTCTATAATTAACACTACTTCTCCCAACATTCAAACCAATTCCCTGAGTAACTCCCAAGAAATTTTCTACCCAAAGACCTACTACCCTCTGAGTGAATCCATTTTTGGTGGACTCTCCCCTATCAAAGAGTGCAAAGGGCCCTGGAACAGGCCACAGGCTCAGATGCAGAATTTAGGGAGCTTCAAGTCACCTGGGTCGAGCCCCTCACTTTCTGGATGAGGAAACTGAGGCCCAGAAAGGCTAGTGACTAAACCAAGGTCACACAGGTAAAGGGGCAAAGCAAAGATTTTCCCGGTTTGAGTGGTGGAAAACCTAGAGAGTCAATGAGATGTCTTGCGTCAAACAGCAGATCAGCCAACCAGCATTTACTAAATAGTCCATCAGTCAATTAATAAACATGTATTATGTACAAGGCACTGGGAGACAAAGAAAGGCAACATTGTCCCCTGCCCTCAAGGGCTTACATTCTAATAATGTGCATCATTCTGGAAAGAAAAATTATTGATATCATATTATAAATTATTGATTAAATTATATTATTGAGAGCTTCAAAACCAAAGAGTGGTCTGAGGAATTTATAACCCTTCTCAGTTAAAAGGAGGATGGGCTGGGTTATTTTTTTTTTCCTCTTAATGACCATCTAGACCTTGGAAACACCTACTACTTTTCCTGATTACTTCTGTAGCATCAAAACTACAAAGGCCACCAGTCTTCTGAAAACAATGGACCCTGGCAGGGGCCTAGCAAACAAAGACTTAGTGACCTGAGCTTCCTGGGACACTGCCTTTATCCAGCATCGCATAATCAAAAAAAAAAAAAATGAAGAAGGCTCTAAAGAGCCATGTAAAGTTTGAATTAGGATTCACAGCGGATTGACAGGGACGTATTAAGTCCATAATTACAGTAATCCACAGCTGCTTCAACTGTAGAAAATAATGAATGGTCTAGTGAGAGCCGTTGTCCACGAAATGGAAAGAAAGGGCCATCTGGCTCAGGCTGAAGTCCTGGTTTGAGGTTCTGAACCCCCTGAGTCTGAATCAAGAAAGACCGCAGCCAGAAGATGTGTAACCCTGAAGTTAACCCTGGGGAGCCCCAACTATCATGTCTTTCATTTTCCAAAATATGGTCATGTTTTCCCTGAAGAAAAGAGGTTTCTTTAAACACCCAAGGAAAAAGAAGTCATTCAATAAGTCAACCTCACTTATAAGGTAAATTCTACAGTCTTGGATTCCTTCTCTTATATTAATCATATAACTCTATTCAGGTCAATTGGATTATAGTAGTTGATTAGAATCAGAGAAGATAGGTTACTAGCGATTTTTTCCACCAAGAAAGATGGCATGGCAGTTGATTAAAGGTAGACTTTGGAGTCCAGAAGCCACAGACCCAAGTCCTCCCTATGGCCCATACTAGCTATGGGACCATGGGCAAGTCACTTAAATCCTCAATTTCAAAAGTAAGAGTAACAAAAAAGTCGCCCATCTGGAGAGTTTCCACCATGGAAGCCGATTTCATGTCAATGAAATCATAGGTACACACGTGCACACACACATACGTGCATATATACTTGCACACACACACACCCCACAACTATACAAAAGGAAATTTTGTACTTGAAACAAACTTTTAAATAAGAATTTCACATTTTACTAGGTGTATTCTACCGGTTTAAGTATGTCAACTTAGTTTGCCTTGACCAACAATTTCACAAAACTATTAATAATAGTAGCTAACATTTATATGGGGACAGCTAGATGGTACAGTAGATAGAGTGTTGGGCCTATAGTCAGGAAGACTCATCTTCCTGAGCTCAAATCTGGCCTCAGACACTCACTAACTGTGTTACCCTGGGCACATCACTCTACTCTGTTTGCCTCAGTTTCCCCATCTGTCAAATGAGCTGTAGAAGGAAATGGCAAACCACTCCAGTATCTTTGCCAAGAAAACCCTAAATGGAGTCACAAAGGGTTGGACATGACTGAAAGGACTGAACAACAACAAACATTTATATAATTTACATAGTGTTTTAAGGTTTGCAAAGCACTGTGTATATATATGTGTGGTATACACATCTGATCCTCACAACAACCCTATGAAAGAGTACTGCTTCCTCATCTGTAAAATGACAGTTGAATTCAATGGCCTTCCAAGGTCCTTTTCAGCTCTAAATCTACACATACAATTAAATTTTTTGATGAGATCATTATCATAAACAACACTTACTACAGCCTGCCACAACACAGTTGTGTCCTTCATAGCTACTGCCCCTAGATTACGTGGCCGTGGATTACTGAAGATTTGATCTCAGTTAATCTCTTTCCTCCCTCAGCAGCCTCTGTGTTCCTGCTTCTAAAATTCCATTTAACTTTCTACACAATTATCTGACCTGAGAGCCTGTGTGCTCCATGTTTCCTGAGAAGTAAGGGTCGTGGGCTTTTTTGTTCCTCAGAAGCCTTTCCCCCTTCCTGCCAGGCTCATGACCACTGTCTACAAGGCTGTGTTTGCTAAAGGGCTGACTTCTCAGAGCCGTGGGGTTTTATGGCATATGTAAAAATGTGTAATGAGAAGTCCATATTTCCTCTTTGCCCAGGAGCACATTGAGCATATTGGGAGTTTTCCTGTCTGCGTTTGTGCTAAGAAACATCACCAAAAACACCTACAGAAAAATTGGCCCAGAAGATCCTCAATAAATACCTAGAGTACCCACAGGGGAGTCAAGGAGTCTGATAAAATGGAACCAACCCTCAAATGGAAGCCTTCGTGTGAATACAAAAATATTAATCTTGTTACATAACTTTATTCGATTTTATACGCCTATACAGTCAATGACTTTGGCCATGAAACCAAAACGACTGTTCCTGCTCCTAAAAATAATGATGAATTATGGCAAGGAAAGCTTTTGGTTCAGAAACGATCCACAGACTGCTGATGGAGGCCTGGAAGCTCCTGGCGCAGAAGCCATTTAGTCTAACCAGCCCCCTCACTTTTCAGTTGAAGAAATGGAACCCCCAGAGGACGAGTGACTTCGTCAAAGTCCTACCGTTGAAGAAAATCCCAGGCTGGAATTGGAACCACGTCCCCTGACCCCGGAGTCAGCGCTCCAACATCTGTGGAGTCAGAGCACCAAGTTCCAAGTCTCTAAACATCCCACTTCCTAGCCGTGTGCCCTTGGAGGTCACTCACATCTTTGAAGGGGTTAGACCAGCTGACCTCAGAGTCTCCTCCTGATTCTAAACTTATGATTCCAGCCCTAGGATTCCATCAGAGTCTATGTTAAAATAAGCCCTGGGCATGGTAGTCATTTGAGTACTCCCAAGTGTTTGCTTTGAAGTATTTAAAAACTTTTTTAATCCTTCGGAAAGTACAAGTAATAAAATTATAAAGGAATTCCATTTTGCAGAATGACAGAAAGAGGACATCCCCACAGTGCTGGAATGACATCTCTGGAACCATCCATGGCACCAATGCTTAATCTGGAAAATATGACTCCCAGTCCTCTAGTACAGACGGGGTTCTGATCACACAGCAAGCAATTCCTAGGGTTCTGTTATTTTCCCTCTATCAGGAATTTGGCTATCATTTTTAATTTGCCTTCTGGAGACAGCATTTGGGGACCTGGCACCCTATTTCCAAATCCTGGCAATGATGGAGACAAATGAGCAGTTTCAACACTTGGTGCTGTTCTTTTTTAAGAGTGTTCATTAAGCACTTCTTACAACCCACCATCTGCAAAAAGACTTATTCTCAGGCAGAAAGGCACATTTTCTAGACCTGTCTGTTCTCACTCATCCATTTTCTCATTCTCAACCTTCCTGTCAGTCTCTCTTCTCCAACACTTATATCAACAATAATAATAGTATGACCATAATGGTGATGGTGATGATGAAGTCAGAATGTAGGAGGAAGAGGAGGAGGAGGAGGAAAAGAGGTCCTTGTGGGGTGGCGAGGTGGTGCAACAGACAGAACTCTGGCCTTTGAGTCAGGAGGACCTGCGTTCAAATCTGGCCTCAGACACTTGACACTTACTAGCTGTGTGACTCTGGGCAAGTCACTTAACTCCAACTGCCTCACCAAAAAAAAAAAGTAAATAAAGAAAAGAGGTCCTTGCAAGGTACTTTAAAGTTTTCAGAGCCCTTGACATCTCTTATCTCCCTTGAAGTTCATTCCAAGGCTGAGAGGTGAATACTACAGGCATCATTTACTTCATTTGACAGACGAGGAAGCTGAGGCTCAGAGATGTTAAGAGACTCACCCATGGTTACACAGCGAGAAAATGCTGTAGGTGAGCTTCAAACTTAATCTTCCAGACTCCAAGTGCAGCAATCCATCACAGGTTCTAGAAGGTCCACTGAGCCCAACCCCAACAGATGAAGAAACTCAACTGACAGAGGTCAGTCATTAAGTGACTTACCCAAGGTCACACAGCCAGTAAGTATGTGAAGTGAGATTTGAACTCAGGTCTTTCCAACTCTAAGTCCAGCACTCGGACACAATGACTTTAACATAGTTTAAAAAAAAAAATACCACTTCTGCATGGTACTAGATGAGCCTTCTTAAAATATTATTCTCTGGATTTATTTTATAGGAAAATGTCCTCTTAGGATATTTTCTTAACTGGCCCACTTATTTTCCTAGGATAAGAGCTTGAGATGAGGCCCCCTGATTCAGACTGCATCAATGTCACAGTGAATTTTCCCATCCATCACCCACGTCCACTCTTCTGGACTCTCCACATTTGTCCTTTCCACACCAACCCTCGGACAAACAGGGACCTGCCTCTTCTGTGGGCCTGAGAGAATCACACCCCTGTCCCCAATGGCCCTCTTGCTTTTGATGCCATGGGGCCCCGGGGGAGGGTCTGAGTTCAACCACGGAAGTGCTCACTAAGAGGTGAAATCAGAAACACACACTTCCAAAAGGGCACATGGGTGGAGAGCCTCAAGACACAGAGAGCTAGGAAGGGACGGGTCAGAAGAGGACGAGGAGGAAACGGTCAGAGAGGGTGAAGCAAGGGCTGAGCACTAACTTTGTGATCAAGGAGAGACTGTGAATGGTCCAACTTTCTCACCATGGTTCAGCCATCAGGAGTAAGTCCAAGGGAAAAAACTGTGCCATGAGAATGATCTTCAAATATGAAGCCCAAGGTGCACCGAGTATAATTCAGCGTCAGGAAGCGCCATTTGGGGATGATCCGAGGAAGCTATCATAAGCAATGTTTTTCTACTAGATGAGTCCAGAGGATAGCATTTTAAAGAGGCTCCAAAGCCAGTGAGAATTTAAAAAAACACAAACACACACGTGTGCACACACACATACAGACACATACACACACACACACACACACACACACACACACACGCACACGAAGGCTGGCTTCTTCCTCGATGGTGACCTTCTGGCTCAGCTCTGGTGACACCTCCTTTCCCACAGTTTGCACCTGGATTCACTCATGGATGTTGTCAGGTCTACCACAAAGGTTTCTTCTATCTTTGCGTCCCCAGTGCCTAACACTGCGTCCAGCCCCTCCAGGGTGGTAACGCTGATTGATAGATCCATACTCTGTTCCCTTCCTCACTGCAGAGAGAGCTTACATCACTAGGAAGACTCCACTCAGTGCCGGCTGCTTCCCTCCCCTTCCCTTAGCTGCGAGGGCCTTCCCCAGTCAAGCCCTACCACTCCCACTAACCCCCTGAATCCTGACAAAGACCTTAGGCTGGTCTTTGTTTTCTAAGTGGACAGTGGCAGGCCAGGGAGGGGACAAAGAAAGGGAAGCCTCAAGGTCACTCTCTTTTCCCATCCTTGTGCACTCGTGAATCTCATTCCCTGGGGACTTATTTACAAATGGTTAAACCGGTGAAGTGATTCTTGCTCAGAATAACCAATTCAGCTGTCTGTGGGTATCATATGAAAATGAAATCCACTGTTAATCCCCAAATCTCCTGTTAGAAATCCACTGGAGCCTGGCCATGATGAGTCCTTGGGGTCTTAAGTCCACAGAATAGGCCTGTCTCGTGACAAGGTCCTTTGGAGAGATATGTCAATAACTCTTCCCTGCCCTGGGTATGCTGGGGAGGATCTAAATGATCCTGATAGTCTCTGCACTGTAAAAACTGCTAAACAAATTTCCAGTATGGCACCTGAATCCTCCCTAACACATTCTAGTACTACGAGTGGTGGAAGGAGGACCGCCTGGGATTTAGCAGGCGTTAAGTCCTAGCCCCACTAATGACATGAATGGGCCACTGCCCTGCTCTGGGCCTCAGTTTCCTTATCTGTAAATTAAAGGGAATGGGCTCAATGGCCTCCAAGGTCATTTTCAGTTCTAAATCTGTGTTCCCATGATCACCAAAGTTCTTTCAGCTTTTACAGTTTTGTTTCTGTTTTGAAATACAAACTCTTGGGGTAGCTAGGTGGCACAGTAGATAGAGCTCCAGTCTTGGAGTCAGGAGGACCTGAGTTCAAATCCGGCCTCAGACACTTGAAACTTACTAGCTGTGTGACCCTGGGCAAGTCTCTTAACTCCAATTGCCTCACCAAAAATAAAATAAAATAAGATAAAATACAAACTCTTCAGTTTGGGATTCTAAGTGCTTCACAAACCGGAATAGGGATTCTCAACCCTGTGTTGTGTGATGGGCAGGCCAGTGAAGCTCCTTCTCAGGACGGTGGTTTTAAATGCACAAAATAAAATATGTCCTATTACCAAGGACACTGGTGATACTGGAGTTCACCGACTTCCAGGTACGAACCTCAGTCTATCCAGCCCACCCTTCTAGACTATATCTCCCTTCACAAAGTCTATCTCACCTACTTCCTGTTGCCCAAATTTGGCATTCCTTCGCCGTGCCTTGCTTTCGCACAGATGTGTCTCTCCTATGTATGAACTGCACTCCTTCCTCACCTCTGACTCCTAGAACGCAAAGTGTCCTTCAAAGCCCAGCCTGGGAGCCACCTCCTATGGGAAGTCTTTCCAAGTGCTCCTGGCCGTCAACGTTCTGTCCTTCCCCAAATTATTCTACATATACTTCACTTACTCCATCTCCCCCACTCCAAGAATGTAAGCGCCCTGAAGGCAGAACAGGTGACTTTGTATCACAGTGGCTAGTACAGTGCCTCCCACACGATATGTGTTTGCTTTTTGGGCCAGACCCATGCCTTTACCACGCCAGGGCACTTTCCCCTTCAGTGCAGACTGGTGACAGCCCCGGGGAGCTGAACCAGTAGGTGCCTAACAAGTGCTTTTTGACTGGACCGTCTTTCACTGTAAAGGGCAGGGAAAGCCCTGAGCTGGTGGGTTCTCGGGCGCCATCCTGCCCTATCTCTATCATTGGTCTCATTGGGCATCTCTTTCAATGCCTCTGGGGTAGCTCCCTCACACTTCTCCTCTCTCCTTGGTCCAGCCCACTAACTCCACGTTAATGAGTCACATAATGGACAAACCCAGGCAACAAGGGCTTGGAATGCCCCCAAAGTCACATAATCAGACTGGGAATAATTGAGAATTGGCTGTAATATTGATAAGATTCACAGAGCAGGGGGAACAAATACAAATACATGGGACAATCCTAATGCGACTTTCAATTTCGCTTATTAGCAGGACTTTTTCAAAGTTAAATTGGTTGGGCCTAACAAACCAAAGCCATATGGATTGTCCTGAAGGTTAAAAAGATATGCACATAATTTCATGTATCATTAGGCCCAAAGCTTCCATTAAACCTGTAAGAGAGTGCCAGTGACTTGGCACTCACCAATTGTCAGTGCAAGGTCATTACTGTGATATCCAAATAAGCTATGGAGTAGGGATGGCCTCCACGTTCCCATAACATTAACACATTAGTGACAGGGAACAAATCCATCCATTAAATGGCTGCCACTTACTCAATAAACCTCAATGAAGGCAGCAGAAGTAATGCAAAGGAACTGATGTCCACAGAGCTGCGAAGGAGCCACCAGAAAATCAAGGCACGATGCAGAAGAATGGATGGGATGGGCAGAAAGATCTCATTAACACCCACCCATACACACTTACAGAAGAGCATCAGCAAAACATTTAAGAAGGAAACTGGAACATAAATGCTAGCTTAACTTAAAATCCTTTTACACAGGGCGTCCTGAAAGTCTTAGTGCTGCTTTGAAGGCCAGAGGCTAGTAGTGAAGCCACAGAAATCTGAAATAGCAGTAAGACTTCTGGGATGCCCTGAATCAAAACAACTAAATGACTGTGGATCTGGCAAATGGAAGCTGTTTTTGTCCCCTGTATTTTTTCTTCTTAGAAAGGGATTGAATTACCTTTGGAAAAATGGAAATATCCACCAGGATTGATTCATGGGGTCCGAGGAAAGGTAGAGTGGAAAGAACATTGGATTGGCATCAAAAGAGCTGCCTGAGTCCACTGCCCAGCTCCCCAGCTGTGTGACCTTGGGCACAGAATGTTCCTCACTGGGTCTCCATTCCCTCACATGTAAAATGAGAAGGGTTGGACGAGATGGTCCCCAAGATTCCCTCTAGCCCTAGAACCTGGACCCCACCTTTCTCACATCTCCTTCTCCAGCGTCACATTGCCTCGTTCCTTGCATGATGATGCGCTCAGAATTAACCAACAGGCATAGTTACGCAATCAACACCTAATATTGTAAGACACCATTTTGTTAATGGGAAATCACACTGTAAACAAATGGTCCCCTCTGGGGACCCTGATGGAACGTTAAATAGTTGAGGAACCCGACCCACTCACTGCAATGTGAAGAGGATTGTGCAAATGAAGAAATCCTTCATGTAATATTAGATGTCTAATCCAGGCTGGGATGCATCTTAAGCCATTAAAAATAACATTAAGACCTCCTGGAAATTACCCTCTTGTTCCTTTCACAGTTGTAATTAGAGGAGAAGGAGGAGGGGGACAGACATTTAACTCAAGGAACCATTTCTGAATAAAAGGGAGTGCTATGTAGTGGATGTAGGCAAGAGTAAGGGTCAATAAAGACTGGGCAAACGTGGGCCTCGTGGTGCAGTGCCTGCCTAGCGGTCAGATGGATGCGTGAGGGAGATTAGTGAGAAGCCAGTGAAATATCAGCTGGTACTACCAGCTGGACTTCCTGGGGTATCTCACATTTTCCTAATATTTCTAGCACGCATACAGTAAGCACGCACAATCAAAGGGGGAAAGAAGGCTCCCAACCCATCCTTTCCAGGGTAGATTGAGCACATGAGCCTGGTGACATTTTCCCTCTTAAAGAGTAGCTCATAATTAAATATTGTGGCGTTAATGACCTGGCTGATTCAATGAGCTCTGATTCAGTACAATTACAGCTCCTTCAGTGAAGTTCGTTCCTCGTCTCTGATTCTTAAAGGGCGCGACAATGGCAGCTGATGAAAGTCGGCCGGCAGACGGCAAATCGAGAGGCTGCCACCTTCTCTGCTTATACAAGGCCAGCTTAATGCTATCCAGTCATGAAATATATTCACATTTTCCATACTTATACTTCATGGCAGTGCTGCTGCCCCAGGAAATTACATCTAAAGTCTCATTACTTTTCTCTCACAACTGAAATGAAACACAACAGAGATGTTTACATGGTCTGTCTCTCTCTCTCTCTGTCCTCTCTCTCCTGTCTTTTCTTTCCCTTCCTTCTCCTTCTCTCTCTCTCTCTCTCTCCTCTTTTCTTTCCCTCTCCTTCTCCTTGTCTCTCCTTCATTTTTCTTTCATTCTCTCTCCTCTCCCCTCTCTCCCCCCACCCCCTCTGCCCTGCCCCCCACATACACACACACAAAGGCACGAGGCCATTTCCCATCTTATTTCCAGTCTCACAAAGGGGCACTGTGGTGGAGCTGAAAGAGCGCTGGATTTGGAGTCAGAGGATGTGGGTTCAAATTCTATCATTTAAGCCTTTTCAGCTTCAGTTTCCTCACTACAACATGAGGGGACTGGACTAAATGTATGGTTTTGCTCTTAACCTAGGATTAGATGAATTGATACCTTTCATTCTTTCTTATCATTACACAGATCCATGTCCTATGCACCCTACCAGACTCTTACATCCCTTGAGTACAGGGAGGCTCCCTATACGATTTATATCTTCCTTAATCTCCTGTGATCTGTCGGTCAATTAGCAAGCATCTATTAATTGCCTATTACGGATCTGGCTCTGTGCAAGGTGCTAAGATGAAAATGAAATGCCCCCACCCTCAAGGAGCTTCCAGTCTGCTGGCACAAAGTCAGCACTCAGTAAGCATCTGCTGAAGGAAAATGTTGCCCCTCCCCTAGTCTGGCCAGGGCCATGGGAGATGTTAAGATGTACATGTCTTCAGGAGTTTTCTCCACCAAAGGCAGAGCTGGACGTACCATCACTCAGGCATGAAGGGAGGTTTTCACAGACCAGTGGGGGGGGGGGGGACCTGCGGCCTCGAGGCCACATGTGGCCCTCAAAGTCCTCGAGTACAGTCCTTTGACTGAATCCGCACTTTCCAGAACCTATCCCCACCCCTGTCACTAGGCCAATGGCATCACTGGCTCAAGCAGGTCCTGCCAAGCCAGGAAGGCTTCCAGCACAGGTGGGTGGGCCTGATGACTACCAATTCTGCATCATCCAAAGACCAAACTAATTAACTTTGGGCATCTTTGGGACCTCTGGCAAGACTGAAAACATGCTCCTGATAAAGGACTGGGAAGCAGACCGCTCAGAAGGCCGTGAATTCTGAGCCCACAAGGGAGGCCATTTTTAGCTGCTGGAGAGCCTAATTCTCAAATCCGGCCCTTTCCCTCGCCTTCCTCCCTTCCCTCCATTGGCTCTCATAGCCCTAATTTCTTCTCTTCATTCCCAGAGAAATAAATTAAGGCCAGGCCTATGACAAACAAAATCATTTAACGCCCAGGCCTGGAGCTCAACTAAGCTGCTTCCACAAAGAAAACGACGCTCCCCTGACAGAGGAGAAGCAGAGAGGCGGCTTGAGGAACTAACAAGACCAAGGAAAGGGGTGCTAACGCTGTGAGGCCCTGTTTCCATGAGTTGGGATCCATGTTTTTCCATTTGAAAACAAAACTCTTTCCTCTAGATTTTCTTGGGTGGTTTTTGTTGTTCTTGTTCCAACTTGTCAACTGATGCTTGAAATGAATAATATGCCAAAGTTCAAAATATTCTTTCTGGTTACCCTTTTAATGCTTTTAACACAACGTGGCTTCTCCATGTGGATGGGATTAATGACAGATGGTAATTACACTATTAAACTAGAATACCTATAATGGCAAAAAAAAAAAAAAAAATTCCATTACGTGAATTCCTCATGAGCGTTTTTATTAGAAAAACGTAATCACTTGAAAGCCATACACAGAAAGCCTTGCAGCAAAGCATTCTGTGACCCTGAAAACACTATCAAAAGATGAGTTATTGCTGTTATTATGACTCTCTCTCTCGCTCACTCTCTCTCCACACACACATACACACACACACACACACACACACACACACACACACACACTCTTCAACTTATTTGGAATCTCTGCTTCACCACTCCTTGCTCAAAAACATTAAAAGATTCCTAAGGTAAAGCAAGATATCGTATGGCACACAGAGAATAGAGTGCTGGGGTTGGAGCCAGAAAGGCCTGGATTTACATCCTGACTCTTGCCCCTTACTAGCTTTGTGACCCTGAGCGAGTCACTTAACTGCCATGTCCTTCAGGTAACTCCCCAGGACTTCACTATGAGGTGTCTTCAATCTGTTTGGGGGAAGTGAATTCCCATATCGGGATACCACTAACCAGCTGACATCCCAGATAAGCAGTACCAGTGGGCTCCATTATGGACGTCACATTTTAGAACACTGTAAGCTAGAGAGCTCGTAGAGGAGGCAGCCAGGACAGTGACTACCCTTCTCATCCAATGATCTATGAAAGGATCTGGGAACACTTAGCTCAGAGAAGGAAAGACAGAGGGGAAGCTTCAGCACTGTCTTCAAGTGTTTGAAGGCCTGTGATGCAGAAGAGGAAAGGGATGAAATGCATTTGACCCCAGAGAGGAGAATTCAGAGCAGCAGGCACAAGGTGCTCAAAGACAAACTGAGATTTCATGTTAGGAAGAACTTTACAGCACCAAGTGCTACCCCGCGGCAGAAGAAGCTGTCTCGGGAGGGAGGGAGTCTCCTCTCACTGGACGTCTGTAAGTAGAGGTCTACGTTTCCTGAGTGCGTGGAGGGCAGATTCTTGTTGGGGTACTGGGAATTGGATGGGATGGCCACCAAGATCCCTTTCAACTCTGAAATTCTGGGTTTCTGGGATTATTGGAAAATCTTGCTGAAGAAATTAAGGCCAAAAGAAAAAGTAATCCGTGTCTACACTTAATTCAGTCTCCTACGTGAGCATTCCCCCTACAAATGAGGATCCAAAGTATTCTGTACCTTAATAAGCAATTTAACTAGTTGCCACATTAACCCAAAGATACAACCATCGCTTGGTGGCCAACCTCTATGCACGTTCTCTCATCTACGTCTCTCCCTCCCTCCCTACGTCTCTTCTCCCATTCTCTTTTTCTTCACACATGTACATATTTCAATCTATAGAAACACACATGCTAGCACCTGCTGGGCACCAGGTCCCGCACATGTCACCAGTTCCCAAGTCTTTAGCTGGGAGGGAAGAAGGAAGAGCAAAGACAACGAGATGCAATGAAGCCCAGTGACCGAGTCTGCAGTGGTCAAACAGGCCAGGTGCTAAGAAACAAACAACACATCCGAGATAGGAATGTTGGAAAAGGACACTAAGCTGCTGTCACTCTCCCTCAGCCGTTTCAGTTGTGTCTGACTCTTCATGACCCCATTTGGGGTTTTCCTGGCAAAGATACTGGAGTGGTTTGCCATTTCCTTCTCCAGCTCATTTTACTGATGAGGAAACTGAGGCACATAGGGTGAAGTGACTTGCCCAGAGTCACACGGCTAGCAAGTGTCTGAGGCTGGATTTGAACTCAAGTCTTTCAGACTCCAGGTCTGGGGCTGTATCCACCCCACCACCTAGCTGCCCATAAATTTAACAGCCTATCTAGAATTTAGAACTGGAAAGAATGTTTTTGTTGTCGTTGTTTGGTCATTTCAGTTGTGTCTGACTCTCTGGTCTCATTTAGGGTTTTCTTAGCAAAGATACTGGAGTAGTTTTTCCTGTCCATGGTATTCTAAGATAGAAAATGGTAAATTTAGGCGTGATATCAGGAAAAGCTTCCTAATAATGCAAGCTGTGCCTGAGTGGAACGGGCTCACCACTCACGGTGGTCTTCAAGTAAAGGCTGGCTGAGCACCTGTCTATGATATTAGAGGGACAGTTCTCATTCCAGTGTGGGTAGAACTAGACAGCTGCTAAGTTTCTGTCCAACGCAGAGATTCTGTGATTTGGATTCTCTCCACATTCTACTTCCTTCTTCTCCCCTGCCACAAGCATCATCCACCTGGGAAGCCTCTGCCCTGGGGTCCTCCTCTCCCCACTGATGACTAACCCCACCCTGGGACCACCATTTTGGGGAAGGATCCCAGTCATGCTTTGTCTCACTCTCACCTGGACAATCTCCAGACTCTGCTGCTTCTTGTCTGCCACACTAACTCTGTAAGGGGGTCACTCCGCCCCAACCCCCTACTCCTACCACCGTCTAACAGTATGTTGGACTTTCCCCCATTTGACTGGAGGCTCCTCGTGGGCAGGGGCTGTTTTTATCACTTGTCTCTGGGAACACAGTAAAGCATTAATAAGTGCTCTGTTCTCCAGCCGGGTACTTTCTCCACGGAGCCAGGGCTCCCCCTCCTCATTAGGCAGGGATCACCCCCCCTTCCCTTCCCTGGGTTTCTCCCACTCTGTTCAGACCAGCCTGGTAACCTGAGTTCACAATCCATTTATCACCTTGCTCACTTTCGTGTTCTCTTGAAGAAAACCACAGGCAATTTGTTCCATGTATTATTAAAATCACTAAAGCTAGCAAACTGCTCATCAAAGGCTTAAAAAATTCTTTTAAAGATTCCCTGTTTTTCCTCACTATTCCTCTTGCCCTCCCCTCTCTCCGCCCCATTCCTGCTGCAACACAGATGAATAAGGCATCTCCTTAGCAATGGATAGTCTTAAGAGAGCTTCCTGAGCTCAGGGGGCTTCTGAGTGACTTGCGAGAAGATCCCCCAGCCCAAATGTGTCAAAGACAGGACCTCATCCACGCTTCAAGGCCAGCTCTCTGTCCCCTAGACAGGGTCTTTCTGCAGCTGCCTCTTCCATTCCCAGAAAAGGAAGTCGGGGGTAGCAGACATGGACACCCCCATCACTGCCCCAGGGAGATCCCCACTGGACTCCAGGGACCCGATGACTTTACCCAGCTCTGCCTCACTTCAATCCAATTCAAGCGCAAGTCAAGGCATCGCCCTGGGATGTCACTGATCCTCTTTGAGAATGAAAGACCAACAACACTCAGAGAGATAAGTTCATGGCTATTTCCCCTCTCAGGGCCTCCTACCTCCTGTTCCCCCAGAATTCTACCCTGGAAATCCCCGAGCCGGCTGGACCCACCCCATCCTCACCCCATCCCAGCTCAGCTTCATCTGTTATAAAGAATGATGAGCTTCCCTCAAGGGCTAGTGACTAATTAGTTAATTAATGCCAGGTCCTGAAAGTGCATACTTTGGAGAGAGCAATATCCAACAATAGAAACTGGAGCACTTGGAAAAGAGGGAGGGTATTTTAGGGGGCAGCGAGCCTCCTCTGCACCCAGGGAGCCATGGAGTGAATACACATGGGTTTGGGGGAGAGAAAACCTCGGGTCTAATGCTGGCACTCGTGGGCACCTTGGACAACTCCCTTGGCCCTGGGGGGCCTTGATTCCCCCCTTTAAAGACGGGGTTGGGCTAAATTCTCTCAGAGGTCCCTTTTCAGCTATAAATCCTCTAGAAGCTTGGTTAGCCGCTCTGAAGGGCTGACCCGCACTCCCAGGTTTACTTTCTCACAAATACTCAGAAAGCATCATCATCATCACGATCAACTGACATTAAGATAGCACCCCAAGGTTTGCAAAAGCATGCAGCGTTTACTGTGGTGTTTGACCCTCACAACACATCTGTGAGCTAAGAGCTATAGGTCCTACCCATTTTACAGAGAAGCAAAGCTGAGACTGCCCAGGGTCACAGGACCAGACTCTCAGAGCTAGAGGGGCCTTACAAAAGGCCATGTAGTCCAACCTTAGAGGGGTCAGTGACATGACCAGAATTACAAAGTGATCAGAAGTCATCCCCAGTGTTTGAAATAGGATTCTGACCCAGGCCTTCATGATTTCAAGTTCAATGATTTATCTTCTCTAGAGCTAGGATTTCTATAACACTAAAATGTCTACAGAGTGCTCTGTAAATAATGTTATCTCCTTTTGTCCTCTTACCAGCCCTGGGAGGTGGGGGCTGGTGTTACTCCCATTTTACAGATGCGGACAGATTTGAACTCAGGCCTGGCTGGAATCTAAGCCCAGTGCTCTATCCATTTCACTTTCTAGTTGCTGGCACAAAAGGACCCCGACTGTGGTATGCATGTCTACCCCTTATGCAGGAGGCATTCTGGAAGCCAGGATCAGCTGCCTCTTCCTCATCAGCAGAAGAGACCAGAGCCGGATGAACGGAGGGGTGACCAAAGGGGCCTGAAGGCCCAGCAGAGTGTAAGCTCTCGAAGACAGGGGCTGTTTTTTCAGTTAGCAGTACCAGGTAGACATTCGGACCCCCCCAATCTGGATGCCCTACCCCTACCCCAGCTCCTTCCCATCCCAGTGAATCAGGCCTCTGGGCCCTTCCTCATGTCTGTTTCCGCTGCCTCTGGGAACGCCACAGCCCAGGGGCCACCACAGCCCAGGGGCCACCACCCAAAGAAGGCCTTCTCCCACCTCCAAGGATCGTTTCTTTATTTTGGATACATCTCTGTGTGTCAGATGGAGGCTGTGGCAGGGCAGGAGCTCTTTCATCATCCCACACACTCAGCACACAGTAGGCACTTATGAAAGTTTGCAGACTGACTGACTCCCAGGTCTCGCTCTAAGTCAATGCTCTCTCCTTCTTAAAATTGCCTTTTTCTTACTGTGCATATTCATGGTCTTTCCTTAACTATTATCTGTTGTTTCCCCAGTAGAATTCAAGCTCCTGGATGGCAGAGGCTGTGGGGCTTTCAGCTTTGTATCCCCAATACCCAGCCCAGAGACTGTTACATAGCAGGTACTTGATAAATGTTTGGTGACTTGAATTGAATTACTGGATTGTATTGGAACGGGTTGAAATCTGGCCAACTGGACAGCTCAGTCCTTGAGTCCTAGACATCTAACATGGGACAAGTGTGAGCTGCCTTTTTGGGGCCCTCTGAGATGGGGTCTGTACCCCTTCTAAGGGGTCTGTACAAGCTCTGAGCCCTCCCCAAACACCCTGAGATGCACACACGTGCACACACATCCACACCAGAAGTCAGATCCACTCAGTGAAGTACAAAGAGGAGAGGAGAGGTGGAGTGTGGGATGCCAAGCCCGGGGCTTCCACCAAGGCCGATCTTGAGCCAACAGACGGAGGCCATCATCGTATCATGGCAGCAGGATGACTCAGTGACCAAGGGAGAGTCTCTGGCTTGGATCTCCCTGCTCAGGGTGATGCAAAAAACCCTCCCCTACTTCTCTTTTCCTTTCCTGAGTCTCCCCTGCCCCCCAGCTACCCCCTCCTCGACCTTCTCTCTTGCAACTGCTCATGAAGTCTCGGTTCATTAGGGTGGAAAGTCAAGGTAGAGAGAAATACTTGCAGACTCAGGATGGAGCAGCTGCGGTCCTGGCTGTGCTGAAAAGGCACCAGGCCACAGATGATGGAAGTTCAGGGTGAATCCTGGGATGTGCCCTTCCCCAAGGTCACATAGCTAGTGTATTAGAGCTGGAATTAACCCCAGTTATGGACCTCCAAGGCCACCCCTTTCTGTGAGACCAAGCTGCCTCTAGCCAAGGGGGAAAGGGGAGGGGGCCAGCCTCTGCACCCTCCCTGGGGAAGACAGCTGAATTCACACATAGTTAGGGCTTCCTTGGGGCCACTGCTGGCCCTGCCCAGGCACTGGGCATCGGCACTGAGAACCTGAGCTCTGACTGCAGAGCCCACAGGAGGGTCAGTAACATCGTCTCTGGAGGCAGACCGTCAGATAAGGACTGGAAAGGGGGAAGGGATGTTAGAGACACTCAGTTTACAAAGGAGGAAACCGAGGCTGGGAAGGAGGGTTAGGTGATCTTCCCTTGTGGCAATCTAGGAACAGGAGCTGAGAACCAGGAAGGACCTCAGAGTTCATCTAGTCTGGGTCCGTGAACTTTTTCAAAAATATATTTAGATAGCTGCATTTTAACGTAATTGTCTCTGGTTGTAATCTTAAGTATTTTATTTCATGCATTTAAAAACATGATTTGGAGAAGGGGTCCCTAGGCTTCACCAGCCTGCCCAAGGGGTTCATGATGGAAAGAAAGTGAGAAGTCTGAGCTCACTTTACAGAGGAAGTAATTAGAGCTCAAGTGACTGGCCCAAGGTCACACAGGAAGGAAACAGAAGAGCTGACTTTAAACCCAAGTTCTCAGACGACAAATACAATACTTCCCTTTTTGTATTTTTGTTATTATGCCATTCTCATATTCTCTCTCTCCAAATGTACTTACATAAAGAATCCTGTTATAATATGTATTTTAAAATTATGTTATAGCTATAGAGAGATCTTTTTAAAAATTGAGTCTACATAAGTAACTTTTTTGATGTTAGGAATTCCCAGTATGGGAACTCCTCCACAATACCTTAGAGACTCATAGAGTTCCTGGGCCACTGAGAGGTTAAACAACTTGACCAGGGTCACCAAGGTATAATATTTAAAAATTATAATACTATTTGTACCAGAGGTAGACAAAAAAAATTAATGCTCATAAAAACTCAGACTGCAACTGCTGAACCATTTCAATCGTGTAACAGATCAACACTTCTACACTTCCTATGAAAATCATTTCAAGTTTTGTACCTACCCAAATTGTATCCAACTCCTACAGAGCATGGGCCAAGCCAGTGCCTGGCAAACTGTGTGTTAAAGAGTTAAAAATAAATGCACACACATACACACAGACTGTATATAGGCCAACCTCCCAGGAAAGGGATGGTGGAGACTGACAAATGTCACAGTGGCTTGTCATCTCCAATCTTCTCAGGAAGCAGATCTTTAACACGAGCACGGGAAGTAACACTGTGCTGAACAAAGACCTCTAGACTTGGGGTCAAATAACCTGGATTCAAGTCCAAACACTTCCATTAACTGGCTGAGTGACCCTGGGCAATTAGGACCTTGCCTGCTAGGCCACCTTTGACAGCCGGTACGGCCACATCATCATCTCTCACTTGGCGGAAGACAAAACACTGGGCCCCAACAAGGCATGCTGACAGCTTTGTGGAGGGGACTCTCTGTTTATGAATAGGGTAGCAACTCATTGATTTAAAACAGATTTGTGTCTTGGAAAAAAGGGAAGGGGTCGCCTCCTCCAGCCTTCAGATTTGGCAGAATGTATACAGCAGGAGATAAGAGAGAGAGTGGGTTAGTGGAGAGAGTTTTGGCTTTGGATTCAGGAAGACTTGAGTTCAACTCCTTCCTCAGATACTTACTAGCTGTGTGACCCTGGGCAAGTCAATTAACCTCTTGGGGCCTCAATTTCCTCCTTAGTAATACAAGGAGTTGGACCTTGTATCCAAGGCTAGATGGCCTCAAAAGTCCCTTTGGGCTCTAAATTATGAATGAATGAATGAAAAAGCATTTATTAAGCCCTTATGGTATAGCAGGCACTATCTTATCCCATGCCCCTGTGTTATGGGGAGAGCTCAGGTGGAGACAATACGAAACATGACTAGTGACACACGCCATGACTTAACCAAAATTAGTCTTGAAGTCCTTTAAAAGCCTGCTCAGCCCCTCCTCTCCTCTCTGAGTTGGTCACCTCCCTCTTTCCTTTCTGACAACTTTAGCTGGGTCTAGGACAGGTAATGGAGGGGAATTGGTTCCCATCCTGTTTTCAGGCATCACTGAGGCCCCCCTATTTTTAGGAATACTGTTAGAGATTCTATTTTCCTTATACAGCAGTAAGATGACAAAGGAGACCATTTATAGTGAAATCAACATAACAAAGGATTTTTAAAAACAAGTTCCCGGACCCCAGGTTATGAATCACTGCTCTAGGAGTACTTCCAACATGGGATGTTTTTTTCCCTCTGCTGCACACGCAAGTTCATCATTCTCTCAGTCCAGAAAAAAAAAGAAGGCAGCTGCAAGTGGAGTCGTTCCCTCCCAGAACATAAAATCTCATCAAATGGGGAAATGTTCCCCAGGCCCCCTTGGCTAAGCCCCTGGAAGAGGCAAACGCCAAAAAGTCATCTCCATCCTCCCCACTTCTCTGTGCAGGGAGCCTCCTGCCCAGGGGCTGACCTCCTCCATGCTGGGCATATAAAGACAAAGGCTCTGGACATGTAGACAAAACCAGAACGGTCCCTGCCCTTGAGAAGCTTGCACGCTGGGTGGGAAACAACGCAAAGGACGTGACAATGGCAAGTATACTAACAAAGCACTACAGTTCCCTATCCTTGGAGATATTAGTTTCTAAAATTCATATTAACTCTGGGAAACAAATGTTTCAACTATGAAAGAGAAGACATTTTGACACGCATGTCAAAGACTGGACACATTCAGTAAAAATGCCGTAGCCCTGGGGAGTGTCGCCTTCAGGGAGGAATGATAAGGAAGCCTCTCTTTCTCTGCTATTTGACACCTTCAAAGAAAACCTGAAACAGGATTAGTTATTAAAGAAAGGTTGCAAATAGGCCAGCCTCACAGAGCTTTAATCTGAAGGGATGAAAACAGACTCAACCCAGACCCTCAACTTCGGTGCAGGACTCACTTCCTCTTTTTTCTCAAATGAGCAAAGTGCCTGACATGGTGGAAATACCGAGAGCCGGCGGCCTGAGTGCAAATCCTGACCAACTCGGCTATAAAGGGAGGGAGGGGGTTGTACGAGATAACCTCCAGCTCTGAATCTAAATGAGGGGTTTCATTAATTCACCATCTGGCTCTAGCCCCCCATTCCTAGCCCGTCCACTAATGAACTGCATTTATTAAGCGCCTATTGTACGCCAGGCACCGTGCACTCTCAGTTACCACCCAACCCAGCTGCCTACCTGCTATTTCCTGAAGCCGGCAGTCCATTTCCCACCTCCAAGCTTTTGCAGGCACTGGAATTCACTCTTCACTCACCTGTACCTCTTAAAACTCCCGAGCTTCCTCCCAAGCTCAGCTCAGGCCCCCTCATGCCTGCTTCCCTGGGTCACTCCTACTCTCTGCCTCCTCCTCCAGACTTCTCTGTGTACCGGCTGTCCCTCCCCAGCAGGGATCAATAATTGAGGGCATTTTCCTAGGGCTTTCAGATTTACAAAGCACTTTACATACATGCTCTCATTTGACCCTCACAACAACAGCCACATAATCTAGCCACAGTTTACAGATGAAGAACCAGAGGCAGGTAAGTTAAGGGACTTACTCAGGGTCTCACAGCTAGGGAGTGACCAATTCAATTTCGTGTCTCCCCAAATCCAAGCCTGATGCTCTGGGCGTGGTGCCACCTCGGTGCCCATCGATCAACAAGCATTTACTCAACACCGACTGTGTTCCATGCACTGCGCTAGGTGCCCGGGCACACACACGAGCTCGCTCTCAGGAACCAGAAAAAGCCTGGCAGTCTTGGATGCGGTAAGATAAACACGAGGAAAGGAGCAAGTGTTGGCTCCGTGGCCATTCTCATTACTCATCCCCAGTGTTTGTTCTCTGCTGTTGTTCTGGCTGCTGTTTATGCCCCTGCTAGGACAGCAGCCCAAATGGAAGTCTACAGATTATGATTCCATTCACCTTGGCTACTTGGTAAAGCTCGCCCCCTGGCTTGGACTGCAGAGGGGCTGTTTTGCCAGAAGGGTCCTCTGGCTCCCTTCCAAGGACAGCAAGGAAAGCTGGGGGTTCTGTTCTCCTAGTCAGTGCCAGAGACCTCTGAAGGTGAGTCCTGGCACGGTGTGCAAGATTCACTCAATAAACATTAAGCAAATATGATGAGTTCGCTGCTGTGTGTACACCAGTAAAGCTGGTCCTGGGAGAGCTTGGCCCCTGCCCTCATAGAGCTTCCCATCTAGAGGACAAACAAGGCCCCGATCAATCATGTTCCAGGGTAACCAGACAAGCCATCTGTGATCCTCAGACTGGGCAACCAAACCACTAAAACCATGGGTCTTTTATGTCTCATTCCCCATGTTGCTCCTGGGAAGGAAGCCCCTCAACCTGGGACATACGTAATTTAACAAAGGGGAGCTTTTGTTAGCATTTCACAGAATGAGGGGACAAGATCAGAGGCCCCCCCCCCAGGCCCTTCCTATGACTTCAAAGCTCAGCCCAGAACAGAGCCCGAATCTTCCTAAAGCCACCCGATGATAAAATTTAGCACTTTAGGAAAGACAGCTCCTTCCATATCCATGAGAATTAATCAATACCTAGAGGGTATTGGCTCCTAGGAAAGTCATTTTATTTACACTGCTGATTCTCCAAGGCGGTTGGCAGGCTTACCTAAATGATTGTTTACAGAGCATCTTGGACAAAAGGTGTTGTATGCACACATGCAAATATTTAGAACACATTCATGCTTTTGTCATTGTTAATGCTTGAGGGGAGCTCCCTAATTTCAGTCAGGCCAGCTGTCAAGTTTAGGAATGATGATGGAATGGAATGACCTCGCTGACACAGTGCTTTTCCTCTGTACCTTTGTACTGGGCACACAGCATGTTAAACGGTTGATGCTACACTTCTTGACTGACTTATTGGTGTTTTACATCTCCCCCCTCTCCCACAGCCCCTTGCCCAAGTCAGCTATGTTTTCTCTCCACTCCCTCAATCCCTTGATCTCCCAAATAATTTAAGGAAAGCAATGGCCCTGCTTTCAAATCCCTTATGCCACCTGTGTGACTCTGGGGCCATTTCCAACATTTCTCATGTTTCCTGTGGCTCTAAGCCCTCAGACGTGATAGGACGAGCTATATCCTAGGAGAGAGGGTCCCAACATCTAGAGTACAAAGGGCCCCAACTAGACTCTGGCTCTGCTGGACGGACTCCACATTACTGGATAAAAAGTCTTTTAATAAAGTCAAGGACAATGAGCAGTGGATAACGATTTCATCTGGGCAGCAGCAGGCCGACCCAAAGGAGAATCCATCATCTCCACTGGAGCCCTGCTGTAAATTAATCATAAAAATTAAAAATGCAAACGACCAAACTCGACGTAGGAGCAAACAGCACACAGCATCAGTACAAATGTGCAGTGTGCCTCAGTCTCCAAGTTTAGAGTAGAGTCATCAGTATCAGAAGAAAAGGTGGATAACGGTAAATTTTATTCTTTTATGAGATGTTAAAAGAGAATCGGCCAAAAAAAAGTACAGAAGGAAGAGAGGATTCACAGCATCACCTCTTTCCTTGGCCATTTTTCTTGATTTTAGGAATTTCTGTAGCACGTGTTAGACACTCACGACATTACCTTCCCTCCAAAACTTCAAAGACATGACCAGAAATTCTTCTGTTCTTCCAATAGAGCCTCCCTGGAAGAGCTCCTGGGTGGGAGAGAGAATACAGCTCAACTCTGATTCAGGGTCTCTTCTGCCGACAGATTAAAGGGGCACAAGCTGGGGTCTCTACCACCAGCCCTGGGGGGCTCAGCTCTTCAGAGTCACCCACCTAGAACTCAAAACAGTTTCGAGGAAGACAAGAATCTGCAGGTTCTCTAAGACCACAAAGGCTATCAAGAAAGTTGCACACGTCCCAAGCTGGGGGGGCTCCCTTCCCAGGAGCAGCATGGGAAATGAGACATAAAAGACCCATGGTTTTAGTGGTTTGGTTGCCCAGTCTGAGGATCACAGATGGCTTGTGTGGTTACCCTAGAACAAGCTAGGCCTTCATGCCTTGTAGGCCAGTGCTTTACCCACTGGGCAATGCTGTCTCTCCAGTGGCCATATTACATTTGGGAAATTGCAGAGGGATTTTTAATGATCCTGTGGAAGACCAAGTCCAAGTATGGTGGAGGGCGAAGGTTTCTACCCATCGTTCCTCAGGAAGAGTTTCTTCCAGGAGAGAATGAGGGTGTCATCTCCCAGTCCTGCCCCCTTGAAACTTAATTCTTACTTTAATTAATTTTTAAAATTTTATTTTTTAGATTGTACTTAATTTTAAATTTATATTTATTTTGTTATTGTAATTTGTCTATAGTTGGCATTTGGTTTCCCCAACAAACTGTAAGTTCCTGGAGGGCACGGGCTATTTTATTTCTGTCTTTCTATCCCAAGCACCTACAGTGCCTCACATGTAATAAGTGCCTGATGTAGGAGTCATTTCAGATCACTGACTTATCAGAGGGACCCAGGTAGTGCTGCAGATAGAGTAATGGGCCTAGAGTCAGGAAGACAGGAGTTCAAATCCAGCTCAGACACTTCCTAGCTGGATGACCCTGGGCAAGTCACTGAGCTCTCTCTGCCTCAATTTCCTCATCTATAAAATGGGGATCATAGCAGCACCTATCTGCCAAAGTCGTTGAGAGGATCAAGTGAGATATTTATATTACATAATATAAAAAATATAGATAATATTTACAAGGCACTTTGCCAACTTTAAAGAACTGTATCACATGCCATGGAGACAGCTCTGGATTCAGAGTTATGGAACCTGGTTTGAATCCTAGGTCTATTTCTCTGTGACCTTAGTTAGGTCACTTAACCTCTTTGAAACTCAGTTTTCTCACCTGTGAAATGAGAGGGTTGGACTAGTTAATAGCTAAGCTCTCTACCAGCTTAAAATCTATGATTCCGCACTCCTTATACCAAATTTATTTAAGGAAGAATAAAAACGAGTGTAAGAAACGGTGTGTAATTAAAACAAATACAGCAAGACCCAACTAAGGAAGCTGTTAATGCTAAAAAATGGGAAACGTGTGAAAGAACAGATATCAACAAAGACTATTACCATTTCCAAAGTAAGTTTAATTGATGTAAATCAATCACTAAAGGAAACCAAAAGAGTCTAGAAATTGCCTCAGCCAATAAACAATCTCTTTAACAAATGAAAAAAATAGAGTTGCCAAGGCCAACAAGAGTTTTGGATCAATCTCGCTTGTGACCTGTCAAGAAGACAGATGGCGGAAGAATAGAACCATGTCCGTGAGTGGCATCAGGTCAAAAAACAGCAAGAAGCTAGTGGAAGACGAACACGTTTACCAAAGCCTTGGCAAGAGACCCAGCGAAGCAAAATCATCTCCAAAGCATTAAAGAATAAAACTGGAAGGAAGAAATCAAAGAAGCTTTTTTTAAAAGTGGGGGAGGGAATCTGTAAAGATTTCTATACCAATTCTCACCAACGACAGCATAGCCACCACCCTTGGACTCTAACATCACAGTTTCTAATGTACTATTTGTTTGGTTACTTTTCAGTCATGTCTGAGTCTCCATGACCCCATTTTCTTGGCAAAGATACTGGAGTGGTTTGCCATTTCCTTCTCCAGCTCACTTTACGGATGAGAAAACTAAGGCAAACAGGGTGAAATGACTTGCCCAGGGTCACACAGTCAGTATGTATCAGAGGCAGGACGTCAAGCTAGGCCTTCATACCTTGTAGGCCAGTGCTTTACCCACTGGGCAATGCTGTCTCTCCAGTGGCCATATTACATTTGGGAAATCGCAGAGGGATTTTTAATGATCCCAAATTTCTTCCTGAACAAAGTCCCATTTAAAATAAAATCCATCCTCTTCCATTGATTCTGTATGACTTCAAATCATGGAACACTACGGTATCTGAAGACAATGCTGAGGGTGACCCCAGGGACATAGGACACATGCCGGGTAAAGATGAAGTTTTAGTACAATGTTAAGCTACTTAAGATTGGGGCAGCTAGGTGGCACAGTGGATAGAGCACCAGCCCTGAAGTCAGGAGGATTTGAGTTCAAATCCAGCCTCAGACCAAACACTTGACACTTACTAGCTGTGTGACCCTGGGCAAGTCACTTAAACCCAACGGCCTTAAAAAAAAAAATAAGCTACTTAAGATCTATCAGCAAGGAAGAACTGCCCACAATATAATATGAGAGATGTATAAATGGAAAAGATGGTAATTGTATGGCAAGAGTTCCTGTCCAACCAATAGAGAGATAGCCTATGTGAGGCTCCACTGGCATCTACTTAACGTCAACCAACCTAAAGGAAGGACCCCAATATGCGACACTGACCCCTGGTGAGACACAGACGAGTCACAGAACAAGAAGGCATGGGTAAGTGGTGATCTGCACTACTGGAGGGATTATCCACACTGGTAAGACCACAGAACCCTAAATATAAGCACCATATTTTCATGCTACTATGGTCTTATATCCGTCTAAGCTAGGGATTCTTAACCTGGGGTCCACAGAACCACTTCTCCCCCAAAAGGGTACACTGGCAAATTTAAAGAAGTCAGGACAGGGAAAAATTATATCATTATTTCAATATAATTGGTCTCCTTTGCAGTCTTATACATTTTATTTTATGCATTTAAAAACATGATTCTAAGAAGGGGTCCACAGACTCCACTAGACTGACAGTCCAAGGGGTCTAAGAGCCCCAAAATGTTAAAAAGCCCTGCTCTGGGCCCAGGCCAAGAAGCCAGTCTACAAAAGGGTAACCAGTTGTAATACCAGGCACGAAGATGCTTCTTAACCCGTCAGTCAATAGAAGCAGAACCTCCTGAAATAAACAGCCTTAGAAGCAATATGAGCTAACCCTAATAACAAGAGTGGACGTTTGTACCATGCTTGATGGCACACACAATGCTCCGTCCCATGTGGACTTCATCACAAGTCTGGGAGGCAAGTACTACTCTTACTGCTAGACGTGGTAGGTGACAGGACCGCCTAGGACCAGTCACACACAGGGCTTGAACCCAGGACTCTCTGCGTCCAGATTCAGCACTGTAACCACAAAGCCCTTTTGCCCCTGGCTGCTGGCTGGCTCCTGACAAGGCACTGCCTCACAAACCAACCAACTTTCATTCAATTCAATCACCATTTCATTTAATTGCCTGCTGTGGTAGTCTGATGTCTGCCACTCCCTGGCAGATACATGGTCAAAGCGTAACAACAGGCAGATTTCAAAGGAAGGGAGCCAAGGTAGCAACAAAAAAAAAATACTGCAAATCTCTAATAATTAGAGAAATGCAAATTAAACAAACTCTGAGGTTCTACAGCACACTCGTGAGATTGGCAAAGATGATGTAAGGGGCACACTCACGTAAAGTGCACACTCAGGACCCTCTCCCAGAGTCAGGCCCCAGAGCCACTGCTCAGAGGCTGTGGTATCTCTTCTCTGCCACTACTGACTCCAGCCCCCACCAGCTCACGTTAGGGGGCCAGGGGCTAGCACCCCAGGGCCATTTAACCATTTAATGTTAATCAGCCTTTACAAAGGAATATTGACTAAAAAGATACAGCGAGCTGACTGGCCCCGGCACCAGCAGTGTCTCTGTGCAGCCAACTGTACATGGCCCTTCCCAATCACAGGCTCAATGGTTGGAACCATTTACACAATGTCCACAGCGGCTCCACAGTCTTTCCAAAACGATGACCTAACAAGTCATCACAGTTCTCCCAAAAGCAAGCTTCCCAGGGTCTCGATGGAGAGGTTGCATCAGCTGAACAAGAGGATGGGTTCTGCTCATGCGCCAGACCTTTATTAGCACAACAAAAAAGAAAACGGACATTTGGAAGGACTGTGGAAAACTAGGCACGCTGGTGAAACTAGGCTGTTGGTGAAGCTCAAAGATGGTCGGGTCATTCATGAAAGCTACATGGAACTATGCCCAAAGGTTACTAATCTGTGCGTGCCCTTTGTCCCAACAATACCATGACTAGGTCTACACCCAAACGATATCAGAAAATGAGGAAAAAATCCTTATGAACAAAATACAAATTATACTCGCCCTTTTCGTAGCGGCAAAAATCTAGAAACCAAAGAGATGCCTACCTATTAGGGAATGGCTAAACATGGTAGGTGAATTACACCCAAAGAAATCATCAAACAGACAATTTAAGTGGAAACTGGGAAGACCTTTATGAACTAATGTGGAGTTCAATCCGCAGAACAAGGGGAACAAGATTGTAAAGAAAACCAATGGATCCACTTCCTGCCAAAAAGAGAAACGCAGAATAAAGTCAGATACTTTTGGATAGAGCCCATATTAGGATGTGTATTACCTGACTATTCATATTTATTATTTAAAAAAATAAAGCTGCATATTCAATCGGATAGATTTAAAAAGAAAAGCAAGTTGGGGCAGCTAGGTGGCACAGTGGATAAAGCACCGGCCCTAGATTCAGGAGGACCTGAGCTCAAATCTGGCCTCAGACACATAACACTTACTAGCTCATTTAACCCCAATCCCTAGCCCCCCCTCAAAAAAAAGGAAAAAAAAAAGCAAGTTGTACATACCAGGAACTCTCAGTTTCATGTACAACCCTCCTTCTTCTCTACTATGCATATGGAAATGCGCATTTTATTTGGTAGATGGTTTGAGTTCAGAATTTAAAAAAAATTTTTCAAAGAAAAAAATGGATTTCTGCCTTCATAATATAGTTCACGAAAGTAGCGAGTTTGTTACCAACAACTCAGCTCTTTGAATTTAAGATAAGAAGCAATCTGGTAAGCCAAATCAAGAGGATTCGCACTCATCAGGATTAGCTGAAAAGAGGTCATGCTCCCACATCTACACGAGGCACCTTGGAAGAATGCCTGTGTTCTCCCCTTCTTAGATCTCAGGTGAATCCCTCATGCAATACAAGTTCCTGCTTTTATCTGCACATCCAGAACTCCCAGTGACTTCTCCACATGAACTCACCTCCTTTGGGAGGGGCCAATTCTAAAACCCCTGGAAACCACAGTTCTTTGGAAAGGAAAACCTCCAAGTTCCAAACCCACAAAGATCAAATGCACACGACTTACTTAAAAGAGCACAAGATAAATCTGCTCAATCCAGCACTACTAAGAATCACATTTTACCATTCATGCAAGACAGCAGCAAGACACAGAATACCAATGCCTCCAAAGGAGTCAAGGGGAGACTGGCCCAGCAGACAATGCAAAGGTCCATGGGGGGTGCTATAACCAACAAGGAACACCAGAGAACAGAATCCAACCAACCCACAAGCATTTGTTACATATCTACCATGCAGCAGCAACCACTGGGTTAGATGCTGGGAATTTAGGTACGAAGAATAGAGTTTTTATTCACAAAGAGCTTACATCCTAACAGGGGAGAATAAAGGATGTTGTCAAGGAATTGCAGCAGGGGAAATGAAGATGGACTGGTCGTGCATTAGAGCAACGGATGCCAGGCGCACAGCCAAGGTCCTTCACTGCCCTTCACCCTGGAGAGGCTGGAAGGAGTGAAGGAAAGCCTCTGACACGGCGGGTGGGACTCCCATGGTGAGCTCTTGGGAGGACCTGGCCAACAGCTGCACAAGATGTGAGGCAAGCATAGTCTATAATATTCATTCCTCCTGAATAGATGAAATCACAAAGCCATTGGAATATCTGGGTCAAAATCAAAAGCACCTATCAAATCCTCCAGGTTAGGAGAAGGAGAAATACACTCGGCCTTCCGTCATCTGTTGTTTTATACCATATTGAGATCCCAAAGGAAAAATGTAGAAAAATCTTTCTAACAGTGGCAATAACAATGTTATCTTTCATAACAGCACCCTCCCAGTCAAGGGTTCTTGATCTGGGTTCTGTGAGCTTGTTTTCTTATAACATTTCTATGACTGTATCTAAAAATAATTGGTTTCCTTGGCAATCCGATGTATTATGTTTTATGCATTTAAAAGCATTATTCAGAGAAGCGGTCCAGAGGCTTTACCCACCTGCCAAAGAGGTCCGTGACACAAAAAAGGTGGTGAGCCCCTGCTCTAGGTTAGGGCATGAAATGCCTACATTCTCCGTTGGTATTCACATACTAGGAAGAGAACTCGAGGAGGAACCTTTGGGGCGCACTCAGGGGAGACGGGATGAGAAATGCACAAGATGGACAGATGTGGACGGGCTGTAACTGGCATTCCTGGAGGGTCCCTCACACCAGGGAGATCACAGCTCCATTGGCTTAAGGGAGAATGTCCCTAATTTGATGCTTTCTCACTTGAACTATGGCGTTTACCTGAAGAAGTCAGATTGATGTGAAATGGCAAGTTCACCAAAGACCGCTTCTTCCTCATATGCACTGTAAAATTCAGCAGCGAAATGAGGTGTCAACATATCAGACACACAACTAGGATTTCTATCTGCCCATACTCCTCTCATAAGTTGGCAGCTCCAGTTTAGTTAACCCTCGGTAAAGGAGAGACAGAAATCTTAATGAAGACATACAGATGGTGTGTGCAAAAGTCGGGCTTTGATCTGTCTGCCTCCACACATTCTGCCTTTGCTTAACCTCCCTCCTTAATTCTGCCCCACCCATCATCACCTTAGGTGTCTCCTTCTGCCTTTGGTTCCACTTTGTGAACACTATTAGAAATGCCGCCCATCTCCTGTATCTTAGGGATCTTGGGCATTAAATGTTTTAAAAAGGGCAGGTAAAACCATCTCAGTGATGTATGCAGATGATCACTTTATTTAGCCATTTTTTAGTGACCAGATTAATTATATGATTTTTAAAATTTTGCTATCAGATTAAAGCATACTATTTTCACTTTTTTGTGTGTTGTTTTTCCCTTTTGTTCTCTTTCTTCTTTTACAACATGGTTAATGTGGAAATATGTTTTACATGATTGCACACATGTGACCCATATCAGATTACTCACCATGCTAGGAAGAAGGAGGGAGAAAAATTTGGAACTCAAAATCTCATAAAAAGTGAATTTTGAAAATTGTCTTAATATGTAATTAAGAAAAAATTAAATGCTATTTTTTAAAAAATTGCTCAGATGCTGTTTATCTTTTCTTCCCTGAGGAAAAGTAATTCTTACAAGGAAACACAGAGAAGGCTAGGAGAGGGAACAGCAGACTTGAATCAGGAAATCTGAGCTGTTTTATTTAACGATCACATGCAAATTACTTAGTATAGATCTGGCACCAAAAGGAACCTTAGTCAATAAACATTTATTAAGCACCTACTATGTGCTAGGCACTGTGCTGATCACTTGGGATATAAAAGAAACAAAAGACAGTCCTTGCCCTCAAGGAGCTTACAATCTAATGGGGGAGACAAGAAGCAAACCAGTGAGTACAAATGAGCTATGTACCTGTAGAAGGTGGGACTTTAGTTGGAACTTATGAGAAGTCTGGGAAGTCAGAAGGCAGGGTTGAGAAAGGACGAGTGTTCCAGGTATTGGGGACACCCAAGCAGAGAAAGGGTGTGGCTTGTTCATGGGCCGACCAGCAGGCCAGTGTCTCTGGCCCAGAGCAGCTGTCAGGGAGCAAGGTGTAAGAAGACTGGAAAGGCACAAGGGGGCTAGGTTCCGAGGGCTCTGAACACCAGTCAGAGGACAGGCCTAGAAGCCAGACAGCCCAACTCTCTCAATCTGCAGAAGCTAAGGGATTAACCCAACCAGGTCACACCCAGACCCACTCTTCTTCCTACCACGCGAATGGGCTCCTTCCTCTCTTGTTTGTAAGGCAAACACTGTCCTGCTCTGTGCAATGAATACACGGTGGGTAATTTGTAGCATTTGCCAAGAATGCTCCGAGCTCTGGAGACTAATGTGTTTGTCAATCGTTAAAATGCCTTTTGACAGTTTTATGCTGTTATTTCTACTTTGATTTTATGATTATTCACAGCCCAGCATTTCCAATTCCTTAGATCTGTTGCTAATAATTAACGAGAATATTACATTTCTTAGGGGGGAAAAGTAATTGTGCTGAGTTTCTGTTCTACTTATTTGTCTTACGAAATTCTGATTTTGTTTTCAATCTGTGTTTACTTGAGGCAAAGACAAAGTTGTTGCTTAAAGTTTCCACACAGAAATTATTCTTTTTTTTATGTTTTTATTTCTTATTTTTATTATTTTAAAGTAATATTTTATTTTCCCTCAATTACACGTTAAAACAATTTTTAACATTTTTTAAAGTTTTTTTTATTAATTATTTTGACTTATCAACAATCATTTCCATAAGCTTTTGAGTTTTAAATTTTTCTCCCTCCCCCTCCCCAAGATGGTGTGCAATCTGATATAGGCTATACATACACAAGGAATCATTCTTTTAAAAAAAGGTTTCCACGTAGGACTTTGTGCTTTCTGAGGCTGGAAGTTCTCGCCACTCATGTAACCTTAGGACCCCTACGTGTGTGAATGGCCCTGAGGAGGCTAAGACCAGCCCCTGATCCATGGGAAGCCATGGAACCATAAAGACGGAGCTGTCGGCAGCGTCCTTGTCTAGGTGCCCACTGGCCATCGCTTCAAGGGCATCGTCTAGAATTCTTCCAGGACTCAAAGTCAAGTCCACTCGCCCATAGTGTGCAGACCCTGTTCAATGCCCTGTTTAGAAAACCAGGGTGTGCCAGTCTCCAGGTCTCTGGGATTGTCTTGTCCGGTTCATTCTCCTCCAGGATGTCCTTTATGATGCTCTGCTGATATGGACTCATCTGATGATATGGGCTCTCTTCCATCCCCCTCCTTACACTGGCTTCCAACTCCTCATTGGTCACTTCTGTCCTTTACCATTCTCTCCACTCCAAAGAGCATTCTCCTTGCCCGAGAAAACAGCAGCAAAGCAGCTTTGCCTTCTCTGCCATCCATCACCACCGTCCCACCCCCCACCTTCACTCTTATCAGCCTCCTAGGCCCTGCCTCTTTCCCCTAGCACTGCCAAATACAAAAATAAAATGAAAGCTGTTTCTGTCCTTTGCCTCGCCAGCCTCAGGTCATTCTGAGACCCACAGCCCTTGGGACCTTTCCTACAACAGCCACATCATGCTTTTCTAATCATCAATTACTGGCTCTCAGTTCTTATCTTCCATACGTACCTTTAAAAAAAAAAATCAATGTTGTTTGATGAAAAAAAAAACCAACACCCAACCACTCCGTAGCTCGATGAGGCCCCTGCGCATGCCCAGCACTGTCTCTACATGGCTCCACTTGGGACTGATTTGCTTTGTATCTTCAGAAGTTCCTTCTTGAGTGCTCCCCACGCCTCCTAAGCTTAGGCCATGGGCCTTTTCATGATGGAGTTAAGCCATTAAATATGGTTGAAGGGCCTACTACCAATTCCCTTTCCCGCCCTCTCCCCAACTGTGCCCCAGAGCGTTTCCTGTGTGCGGTTACAACGTTGGTCCAGAGACAGGCGAAGGGCTTTGCCCAAGGTCACCCAGGTGGCAAGCGGAAGCTCCCAAATCCAAACTCAAACCCTCTGACTCTCTGGTCCCTGATTAGTTGATCTTCAAGCTAAGAAGAACTTGCTCTCAAGCTCAATGATCATGTGTAAGTCGTTCCTCAGGGTACACTTGGAGTCCCCGAGGAGAGGACTCTCTCTCTGTTCACAATCTGAACTTCTACCTGCAGCACAAACCCCTCATGATGGAGCAAAGCCTGAACAGTCACAGCACCCCTAACACGGTACCGAGTGAAAGAGCCTGCTGCCGAGGACAGACACAGATGGGACTCTGCTCTCCTAAGCCCAGGTCAGTTCCCACATGCCCACAGGACTGAGGAGCTGAGGTTCTGCTCTCAAACCGTCCACGGAAGTGTATGAAGTGAGCCCACAGGACATTTCGACTGCCTTCTCTCTCTCTCTCTCTTTTTTATTTTTGCTGAAGTCTTTAGAAAATATCAGACATTTTCCCACATTCCTGTTGTGTCCTTTTTGTGACCACAAAAAAAAAAAAAAAATCAAGTTAAACCAATGGAACTAATGGTCATGCCTGACTGATTTACAGCTGAAAGAAGCCTGAGAAGTTCCTGAGTGATGCTGCCTTACTTAAGAGATGAGGAAGGTGAGCCCCAAAAAGGGCAAGCGAATTGCCCAAGGCCACACCGGCAGTGAGCAATGGAGACAGAAGGATCTGAAGACAGCACCTCAGACTCCAGAGCAGTCCTCTCTGCTGCAGCATTCTGCACCCACACCACCCTATGGAAAGAAGGGAAGCAGGTTTCATCTGCTTTTCAGGAGTCAACTGCAATGAATATGACTTAAGCTACTATCCCATAGGGCTATTTCCATGTACAGGACCATACTCATTGGATGAGAGGAGGCATGGTATGTCGGATAGGGAGCTGGGCTCGGAGTATAGAAGACCTAAGTGCAAAGCCTACCTTGGACACTGACTAGCTGTGTATCCCATCTTCAGGGTCCTCATCTGTTTAAAAACAAAACGAAGGGGATGGGCTCAGTGGACTCAAATGCCCCTTCTAGCTAGCTCTCTATTTATGATGCTATGTTCCTACAAGGAAGACTCAGTTCCACTCCCACCTCTGCCACCCCGGGGCACTCAAGGCAACTGGGAGGCCATCCACTGCAGAGAGGAGCAGAAGTTGGCTCACCAGAGAGTTTCCAACACCATGAAATCATGGGGCCTGGCCCAGTGACTCGGGGGAGGGTTCTGCTATTTCTGCAGCCCCTGTGTGGCATCAGTATCTCTCAGTTTTCTCATGCTTCTCTGAATTCCTTCTATTTTCTGTGTCATTAATATACAGCAATCTGTTCAGCATCCACTTAATTAAGTCTTCTGCTCCCATACAAGTATTCCTATGAACGCTTTGGTAAAGATGAGATTTTCTCTATGCCTTGGACCACCCTGTAGTATATGGCCAATGGGATTGCTGGATCAAAGTGTGTGAACAGTTTAGTGACTTTTCTCATCTGATTACAAGCTGTTTTCCAGAAGAGCTGAACCAATTCACAGCTCCACAGCATACCTGCCTTCCAGGAACACTTCCAACATGGAATATTTCTATCTAAGGGCCATCATGTGAGAGAGGGATCAGATCTGTTTTATTTTGTCCCAAGGGGCCAAGCCCAGAGTAAAGAGTGGAAATTTCAGGGAGACAAATTTAGGCTGAATGTCAAGACCAAACTTCCTAACAATTAGACCTGGCCAGAAGGAGCTGCCTTTACAGGAGAAGCAAAGTGTTCAAGGAGAAGTCAGATGGCCACTGGTTGGGTGTGTTATCATGGGATTCCTTTCGTGTACGTGCTGATCGCTGCTGATGTCGCTCTCAGATTCCGTGATTCTGTCTTGTATCATTTTAGGGGTACCTTCCCTTACCTCCCCTCAATGCTTATGCTCTCAGCAGGGCCCAATCAACTATTTCTCAAATGGAGGCATCAGCTATAGAACCATTAAATGTTAGAGCCAAAAGACACCCTGGAAATCATCCAACCCAGGGGTTTTTAACCTTCTCTGTGGATTGGACCTCTCTTGCGGTCAGTCTGGTAAAGCCCGTGGCCCCTTCTCTGAACCACGTTTTTAAATCTACAAAATAAATTACATAAGGTCATAAAGGAAACCAATGACACTGAAATAAAGATGTACTTCTTCCCTTCAAAGTTCAAGGACCCACTGAAGGCCATCCTGGAGGGTCCACAGTCCCCAGCTTAAGAATGCCTTCTCCAGGCTAATAATAGTCTCTGATATTCTCATGTTCCAGAGGAGACTGCTCAAGCTCAGAGAAGCTGTCTAATTTCCTTGAGGACACACAGGCAGCAAAGCTGAGATGAGACGATGAGTCTTTTCCCTGAGTCTAATTTTTTTTTTCCCCACTAAACCATGCCTGCTCTGTGGTTTCACGAAGTCTTGGTTCCTGACCAAGCTGACGTCAGCCCTCCTGGCTTCCTCTTTTCATTCTCAACCTCAGTGGCTGCCACCCACACCATTCTGAAGGTTCATGGCAGAGTGAAGAACCCCCTGGGGGCTGACCCGGAAGACCCCCAAAAATCAGAAGATAGGGCTCTGGTCCTCAGAGAGCCCGCCATGTCATTAAGGAACAGGGAAGAAACCAAAGGAGAAAAGAAATTAAAAAAAAAAACTGCTGAATTAAAGCTCAGGGCAGGTGTCACCCACCCTGAAGGAGGAAAGAAGGGTGTGAGGCTTCTGCACTCCAGCCTAGGGTTATCAGAACACTCATCACCAGTAGAGTGGGTTGTGATGGCTGTGAAACAAAGCCCAGGCAGAACCCTGTTTCATCAGCACAGTCCTCCCACCTAACTGTGTCTCATTCCCTGAGTACATGAGTTCATAGGGTAGGGACCCCACTGAACCAATTGGCCCACTCGGAGCCTAATGCAATGTTGGCACTCTATCAGTAGGCCAGTACCCAGCCAAGTGAAGCCTTCTTCTGTCACACTGTTTGGCCTGAATCTACATGTCTTGAAAAAATAAGTCTTTTCTCTAAAGCCTTTAAGAAAAATTTATGAAAGATGAATCCAAAAGCGTTTATTAAGCACTCGCTACATGCCATGCATTATACTAAGTGGTAGGGATACAACCACGAGAAAGCAAGCCAGTCCCTGCTCTCAGGGAGCTTACATTCTAATGTAGCAAGAGTACACAAGGGAGGAGGGGGAGGAGCATAGAGGGGAATATTTATAAATAGCTGCAAAGTGACATATGAACCTGGTTTTAGGCAAGGCAGGAGAAGTGAAAATTCACCTATCAGAGCCCAAAGAGATTCCAGAGCCAGGGTCTAAGGTCCTGATGGGAGGGAAATGGGATTGAGAACAATGGCTAGAGACCAGGTGACAAGATTTGGAAATATATCACCCCCTCCCTCCCAAAAAAAAAAATCCCCAAGGCTAGACTACCTCATCTTCAACATATCATCACTAATGAAACACATCACAACTAAGCCACCATTTTTTTTTAACTGTGCTGTGACCATCGTCATAGTTATTTTCAACATGGAACAAATATCTGTGGAGTACTTCCTCTTCATCCAATCAGATTTCTGCTTTTATGTCAAAGTGGCAAGCCCAAAGGAAAGCTTAATTTTATTTCTCACTGGCATGCCCTGCAATTTCTTCATCTTAAATATATAAATAAGTAACCTTTAAAAATTTAATGAGCTCTATTTCTGAACTTCAGACAGGACAGTCTGAACTGAAATGTGGGGCTCCATTTCAAGAGGGAATTGCAACATGATGAAGAGAGGTTGGAACGAAATAACAAACGGGTTTGCAGAGAAACTCTGGTGGCCAGTGGTGATGAGAGCATCTCATTGATCTCTGGCAGATTTCAGGCATTAGGATCCGTCTCCTGTTTTCCTGTAGATTCACAAAAGGGAATCTCTTTGGATGTTTACACCTCTATACCTAAAGATAACAGGAAACTACGCCCTGGAAACACCATTTCACAAAATGTATTTATGAATTTAGTTTGGGAAAAACATCCAGAAACTTCACAAGTCTCATGGCTATGTTAGGTAGATCTAAGAGAAAAATAAGGAAAAGTATCTGCTGTTGAGAGTGAAGGGCAAACCCTATCTGAATTAATGACTCATTCAAGTCAGTGAAACACTTAACTAAGTATTGAATAAGGACGCTACAGAGAGTAGGGAGTGTGCAGAGCAGTGGCTCTGGAATCAGGGGGTCCAAGTTCCAATCTCCTCTCTAGGGCTTACTACCTCAGCAAAGCTCCCTGCTCTTCCTGGGCCCCAGTTTCCTCAACTGTAAAACGAGGGGGTTAAACTAGGTGGCCTCAAGTGTCCCTCTCAGACCTAGCTCTCTGTCCCCATGACATGCACGAAGGGGACGAAAAGGAAAGGACTCACTCTCCCACAATGCTCTGGGTTCAAGATACAAGCACTTGTGGAAGAAGAGAAGAAACCCTGGAGCTGGAGGGAGAAGCCCTACTATGCAGGACCTACTATGTGCAGGGCCAGCATTTCAGAGAGTATGAGGTTGCATCACCAGTGCTTAACATGGCGCCTGGCACAGAGTAGGTCTTACTAAATGCTTGCTGATTGACTGATGAAAGGTCTGCCATTTACTGAAGTCCCTTTCATTATTCTGGTGAAAAATGACTGAAGTGTTTGGCATTTTCTCGTGACAAATTACTTCTCTATTTATTATTCCAAAAGCTGTTTCTTAGACCTAAATGTAATTTGTAAAACGTGTCTCCTCTCATCATTTCTATTTTCTGTTTCTAACAACACAAACCACTTGGAGACTTATTCAGTGCCTAAAAACTGCTTAAGTAGCAGACCCATATTTTCTAAGTAAGTAATTGTGACTGATGGAATAATTTCACAGCCCTTTTTTGAGAACCAGGTAATAAAATAAATGGCTTCTATACAGTTCTGTCAGAATGATAAAAGATTCATTCAGGAAATATCTTCAAGTGGAAATTCAGAAGTGATCAGGCCTTCCCCTAACGAATCACTCAGTGCTCCAAGTGCCTTCAACATCATACTCAAATGCAAGACTGGAACCCAAAAACAAAGTCACGAGGGGGAAAACCAGGGTCAAAATCTCAGCAAGAGAAGACTCGGCGCGTGTCAGACCTTGGCTCCCTCGTCCCTCGGCAGGTAAGGGGTCAAAGGACACGGACATTTTCAAAGGCCTAAACACTCCAAGTCACCAGGCACATTAAGACAAATCTGACGCTGTGCTGCTGCCTCTCCTCTGCCGAAGGAGTTTCAGAGGCTCGCTATTGCCCCAAGCATAAGTACAGAGGTCCCTCTTGGGCAGTGCAGGTCCTTCACAATCTGGCTTCGATCTGGTGCTCCAGGTGGATATCCCACGTGCCCCTCAGGTACACTTTGTTCCAGGCTCACCTGCCAATTTGTGGTTTCCCACACGTAATGCTACATTTCCTGCCTGCGGCCTTTTACCCATGCTGTCCCCCATGCCAGGCGGGCTTCTCCTCCTTACTTTCCTCCAAGCCCAGTTCAGGCGCTCCCTCCTGCGGGAAGCCCTTCCTCATCCTCCCCAGGTTGCCTGTACTTTCCCTCCTCCTCTGCTCCCTAGTACCTGACTTCAACCTGGCCCTGCTGCCTCCCTGGAGGAGGAGAAAAGTCATTCATTTGCACTAATCTTAGTTGGACTGGACATACAGACAGAGATGGAAGGAACAAAGTCAGCCTAACGGCTTACAATGACCAATTCTACCAGATAATGAGATGTGGGAAGGCTCCTTACAAGTCATAAGAGGTCATCTACAAACAGGTTACTGTTGAGAGGCTGCATGATGGTGAATAACAAGCCACCCTCTGAATCAGGAAGACCCAGGGCCAAGCCCCATCTCAGACATACATTGGCTGTGTGACCTTGGACAGGCCCCTTATTCTCTCAGGGCCCCAGACAACCCCCAAAACCATGAGATGCAAGACAGGGCTCCCAACAGGAGGGAGCAACACTGATGAAATGAGAGCCCTTGGTACTTTTTATCCCACTATGAAAAGGAGTCATTTCACCCCACTGAGCACAAGTCCACAGAAGATTAAGCAGCAGAGAATCTCCGCTGGACAGTGCCCTGGTCCAGCCTCTTTCCATCTGACCTCCGTCTTAAAGCCAGAGCACTGCATCTGACTGGTGAATTCCACCCTTCACCCTTCGGCGCACTTCTCCAGTGTCATATGGAGCTCTGATGCTGTGCCCCCTGGTATTGATAGGTTCATATGAAGTACAACAGAGTGCCCTTAGAGATCAGATCATCCAATCCCCTCACCTTACAGATGAGGAAACTGAGGGCCACAGAAGTGATGTGACCTACCAAACATCGTACTGAGAAGAGCAGGGCCCACGCTGGAACTCAGGTCTTCTGAGTTCAAATGACTCTCACCTAATTTACAGTTATGAGCAAACTGAAAAAAAGAAATTATTAGGGAGATTTGAAGAGTACCAGGTCCAGGAAAAGCCACCACAGAAGAATTTGTCATGTCTCCCTTATCCCCGTTCTCCCAAGGTAAGGCTGGAATTATTTAATCTCCAATAGCACCATGAAAATCATAAACCATGTGCCTCCTTGTACGTGCTATCTTCCTCAGTTAGAATGTAAGCTCCTTGAGGGAAGGGACTGTCTTTCTTTTTGCTTACATGTGTACATCAAGAACTTGTTCCCTCCTTCTCTCCCTCCCTCTCTTCCTTTCTTCTTTCTTTCCCCTCTTCATCTCTCTTACATCCTGCTCTGTTTTGGCAGTTAGTTGGGAGTCTAGTATTTTATTTATTTATTTTGGTTCAAGCTTATCATTTTGTTGGTGTAGAGACACCCAAGACAAAAACCCCCTCCACCAATGCAGATGAATAACTCCTCTATAGCTTACAGTCTTACAGCATCGGGGGATTAAGAGGTTAAATGACTCACTCAAGGTCACATAGATCGTATGAAAGGTCGAAGGAAAGACCTTCCTGACTCTAAAGACAGGCCTTGGAGCAAACAAGACTCGAGCTTGAATCTCGCCTTCGATACGCACTGGTTGGGTGACCTTGGGCACGTCAGCCTCGTCTTCTCTAACTGTAAAACGCAACGATCATGGCGCCTCCCTCCAGAGTTGTTGTGAGGACCAGCGTGAAAGCATGTGTAAAAGACCGTGCGGACCTTAAAGCGCTCTAAGAATGCTGTTGTTACGCCACCAATAAAATCTTACTAAAATATGACTCCTCCTTTGCCTTGCCCTCCATCTCTCTGGTCATCTATCCTGACATTTAAGGGAAGAGTGACTCATCAGGTGCCTAAAAACTGCTTAAGTAGGAGACCCATATTTTCTAAGTAAGTAATTGTGACTGATGGAATAATTTCACAGCCCTTTTTTGAGAACCAGGTAATAAAATAAATGGCTTCTATACAGTTTTGTCAGAATGATAAAAGTAGGAGACCCATATTTTCTAAGTAAGTAATTGTGACTGATGTCACATTCTCACAGCCCTCCCAATGTCCTCTGCCCTCTTTCCCAGTGGGTGCTTCTGTTATTCTACTGTGCTGTGATCTTCATGGTCATATCATGAATCTGCAGGATGCGTTGACAATCATGCTTCTGAAGTGCAATACAACGCCAAGGCTCTAGAACTCTCAGAGAAGGAGACAGGCAAGTTTATCATGGAGCTGATATATTTGAGGCACCAGCAGTTGGTTTCATTTTCACCATTTGGGGTAGAAATCACCCTCAAATAAATTGCACCCTTTCCTAACTTCTTAGGCCGGAGGGCTTAAATGCTAAGGTCTTTCGTTGTTGACTCAGGGTCACCACTATGGGCCTTCCTTATTATGCTTGAGGAGGCATGCCCGGGATATTTCACCTCTAAGACTTAGGGGAAATACAAAAGCTATTTTCAAGGCTCCAAAAGGGCTATCATGTGGAAGAATACTAGCCTTGCTCCACTTGAATCCAGAGGCCAGACTGAAGAGTAATTGGTGGGAGCTGGAAAAACGCCACGTTACACTTGGTGCTAAGATCTAAGCTATCCAGAAGTGAAGTGAGTTGAACAAGGAGGTAGTGAGTTTCCCTTCATTTGAGGTATCCCAGAAATGATGGTGCCTGTTTTTTCTCTCTCTATCATTCCAGCTGATGATGTCATCTACTCCTGTGGGCTCAGTGTTGACAAATCCTGCGCTCCAGTCTCTACTTTGTGGAGATTTGAACTCCACGTCCCATAGAGGAGGTATGAACTCAAGGTCCCATTGGGGAGATCTGAACTCCCATGTCCCATGGGGGTCCCAAATTCAATATGACCAAAACAGAACTTGCTCTCTTCCCAATGCCATCCCTTTCCCAACACGCTTGGCCTTTTCCGCCAAGGGCTCTTTCTGGTCCCCCAGGCTTGCCGCCTCAGGGTCATCTCTGACTTCCTCACCATCCCCAAATCCACCGACAAATGGTTTCACTCCTGCCTCCACACCAGCTCTCTATCCATGACAGCTCGGCGTGCCCGCAGTGAGCCCCACTGCTCAGGGGCCTCTCATCTCTACCCCTGGGCTGCCACGCGCTTTTCCTGCAGCACAGATCTGGCCGTGACTCCACTCAATACACACTTATTACCTGTAGCACAGAACACAAACTCTTCCCTTTGGTATTTAAAACTCTTCTGAGCTTCTCTGGCTTCGTGACTGCCCAACACACACGCCATTCTACCTCTACTGGCCTAATTGCCTTCCTCACCCCTGAAGCTGCGTCTCTCATCTATGTGCCTTCCGTGGGCAAAGACTGCTCCATCCCTACAAGAAATGATGCAAAGCAACTGGAATTTTTGACTCTGTGTCTATTTTGTATTTTTTCTTTTTAAGCCATTCTGGCTCCTCAGCCCCTGCTAGCTGCCCCTTCTCACCGGTCAGTAGGCCTGTCTGTAGCTGCCACTGCCCTCTCCTGAAATTGGTTGGAGTTCTAGAAATCAGGTCATCAAATTCAGGTGTAAAACGGGCCCAGATTCCCTTCTGGGAGGGCCTAAGCTATTCTGTGGGAGTTTCAAGCCTAGACTTTAAATATCTATTTTGTCCCTCTACATTGCTTGCCTGGTTCTCAATAGTGTTCTCGATGTGTGAGGTGGGGTCTGAAAGTTGAATTCTATACATTCCATGAGAATGACATTAACATCAATGTCGACTCATTTTATTTTTCTTCTTTTTCTTTTTTTTCCTGAGAATGGGCCTTCCTGTCTTGCTGAGGCTGTCACTAATGACTCACAGGCCTGATTCCAATATTTACTGGCATAAAAGCTTTGAGCTGCTCTCTTTCTAACCTGGGCTGGTTCTCCCCTCCCTAGGCAGCTCAGCCCCACCCAGTGCTTTGGGGGTCTCGCCATATTGGTGTCAGACTCGGTGCAGACACCCCATCACCTACCCCAGCAGCACCGCCATGACCTCCATGGAGATGAGTCACCTATGGTTGGCCCTCACAACTCTCACTCAGCAAGGTGTGTTTGGTGAGGCTGGAGCAGAAAAAGTGGAGACGAGGCTGGTCAGAACTGAGGGGCTTTAGAAGCATCCAGGCTCCCCAAAGGGAAATTTAGACTGTGTAAGCTTTTTAACAACAATAACACCTGAGAATGATATGGTTTTGTTTTTTTTTAATTTGCAAAGTACTTTCCACACATTATCTAACTTGAGCCTCACAACAGGCATAGGATTTTCTAT
>NW_020954588.1:39452893-39460257 GCF_900497805.2 Vombatus ursinus
ACATATAAAAACACAGTGACTGTTATCCCCATTTTAGAGATGAGGAGACCAAGGCCAGGAGGGGCTAAGTGACTTGTCTTTTTTCCACAGAGCAACAGAAATGGACCCCATGTCTTTGTACCTCCAAGTCCACTGTCCTCTCTGCTTCCCCAGGCCGCAGCCTCTCTCCCCCATCTTATACCCTTTGAGATCATGTATGGTGAATGATAGGCATTCGAGGGCAAGCTTCAGTCCTGGATTTTAGTCACCCTGGACTTTAGTCATTCACAATTATAGATTGAGAGCTAAAAGGACTTTGAACCCGTTCACCTTACAGAGCAGAGGTGACGCGCCCTCCGTCCCTCCAAGATCAAGCAGCAGCACCAGGATTCAAACTCGGCCTTCCGACTTCAATCACACCATCTTTGCACACCATCACACAGTGGTCCAGGGAAGCTGTTCATGCCCCAGAGCTGGCCGGGCCCACCTTCACTTAGGTCCTCTTTCTCCTGCCTACAAAGAGGCCCCATGGGATGACCCCTGCTCCCCCAAATGAACGCCTGCACATGCTCAGTGTGGGAGTCGCTCCAGGAGGGAGGCACAAAAGATGTCCAGTGGAGGAAAGAAGCCAACCCTTCAGCCCAAACCATATGCTTCATGAGGGGCTTGTGGCCAGAACAACACTGGACGATGCCAAGGATACTCACTCACTTGGTCTGAAAAAAAAAATCTCTCCTTGAAGAGGCAGGTGTACAGAGTGCCGCTTTTAAAAGAGATACCAAGGCCAGCATCTGTGATGGCACCTGAGAAAAGACAGACCCACAAGAGTGTGCGGCCAAAGAACATCTCTGCTCTCTCCTGAGCCAGTCAACCCTGTGCTAACACTCATGTCCACCCCACATCTCTCACAACACGCCGCCCTTGCTGGATACACCACTTTTTGGTTTTAATGACAGATTTAGATCTGAGATCCACCCATGCGTGACTGGCATCCTCATTAGTTGTCCAGAGAACAGGAGAAAGGCAGGTTGAGGGAAGACCATGGCCAAGAATCCCATGAGATGGGCAGGTGTGAATGGGCTGCCCATTGGTGCATCAGAGCCAGAAGGCTCACATGGATGACCTCAGGGAATTTTCAGAACCTACTACTATTTAGAGGCCATTCCTGCTGCTAAAATGACAGGACTGCATTCCATCTTGGTTCTCCTAGATCTCCCCACAGCTCCAGAGACCAGGACCTGCCATGTGACTGTCCAAGTCCTGTTGACTGACTACTCCTATGGCAGCTCCAGCAGCAGCTGATCAGCCCAACCCCACGCAGCAGCTCCACGGCCTCAACACTCTAATTCTGCTCATTTTTCTGCTTCCTTTCACTCTGGGGCGTCTTATCTCAGTAGCATGAGCTTAACTACATAATGCGATCCTACCCAGAATTCAGAGTAACACATCTATCTGCATGTTATCCCTAGAATGTCTCCTGCACTGATAGCAAAAGGTATATGTTACACATGTTTCTCCACCAACATGGTATGGTCATAGTATAAGTATGCACATGTGTGTAGATAAAGAGGGAGATACTCATGTGGGGGGGGGGGGCAGGGGAGGATGGATCCAGGAGACAAAATCAGTACCACAGTGAATGAGAGCTTGGTCCGGGAAGTTCTAAACTCCTCATGGAAGTTTAGTGCTGACAAGTGAAAGATGGAAGAGCAATAAATTAAGCCATCTCTCCAGCCAGGAAGATTCAGTAGCTTATAAGGAGTGTGCAGATAATCCTTGATACCCTGATAATGCAGGGAGGGACGTGAAATGAGCGGACACGATCCGTGAGAACCACAGGCATTGTGCCAGACACCCCTATTCCTCAGGTTTGTGGCTGAGAATCCGGGAGCCCCAGGAACGAGGACCCAGACCCTGGCTGCCACAGACGAAGGCCAGAGACCCCAGGTCAGCTCCAGGAGCCCCCGGCACGAGCACTCGGACCCTGGCTGCCGCAGACGAAGGCCAGAGACCCCAGGTCAGCTCCAGGAGCCCCCGGCACGATGACCCGGGCCCTGGCTGCCGCAGATGAAGGCCAGAGACCCCAGGTCCCTTGCCAACGCTTCCATCTTGGCCCCTCTCCACCGGATGCTTCTCAGTGCCTTTCCGTGTCACGTTCTCCTGAACGAGGGCCCAGCACCGAGGGTAGGACGTGCAGCCTCATCCCTTTGGCATCCAATCCCTGCTTCACATTTAGATTTGTGTGACAATGTTTAAGCTGTCTGCACCAGCTGAGACTTTCAGGGTGTTTTTTACTTTAAGAGGAACAAATTTATGGGGAAATAAAAACCCTCATTGTTGATTTAATGATTGGCAACTTATGAACCAAGCTCACATTTTACATAAACATTTTGATTGACTTTTTATTAATTTAATTTATTTATTAATTTTTAAAAATCAATCTACTCGGAGAGTAGAAACTTTCGTTTTGTCTTTGTAACCCCAGCACAGTGCCTGGCACATAGACATGTAAATCAAACACGTCTCATGACGACTAAATGTGGTGAAGTGTTTTTTGCCTTCCTTCTGTTTATGACTGCAGAAGTCTCAAAATGCTCTGCTGTCGACTCAAATCCCACACAACTGACCGAGAGCAACACCTGCCGTTACCAGTCCTCCCTTCCCACATCTGCTCCGTGGCCTCTCGGCCCCATGTCCTGGACTTGGAATCAGGAGACCCGGGATCCATTTCTAGCTCTGCCACTGGCCGGCTGGGTGAGCTCGAGCAAATGATGAACTCCACCCCCTGCCCCCCGAACGCCGCCCCCTCCCGGGGACCCAGGGACGCTGGCCTTTTGCCTCTTTGCTATCGCTTGAACAAGACGCCAGCTCCAGGTCACGTGTGGCCTTAGAAAACCACAAATTCACCTGACCTATGGGTCATACAGAACCTATATGTTACCTAGGACGTGTTACACATGTTTATTTTGTTAAACACTGCCCAATTACATCTTAATCTGGTCCAGGCAGCACTGCTCTGCTTAAGCTCTGAGGGAGAGCATGGAATGGCCGTACCTGGGGGCAGAGGGATGACCCAGCTAAACACCTCCCTCCGCTGCACTGAGAGCTCCCTAGGGACCCTGGGCCAGCTACAACGTGGGGGCCCGTGGAGAACAGTGTTAATGACCAAGTGGGAACGCTCCGGAGCGCTCGGCTCCTCCTGTTTCAACCCTAATTTTGTGCCTGCGTCACACTCACTGTGCTTTCTATTTTGGTCTCAAAATGCACCATGTGCTGAAGCAAAACAACTACCAGAGCGGTAGACATGCGGCCTCCCTTGGCACTGAGAGTGCCTGAGCCTGGGCCCGGTGTCTGTGCCCCTGAAGGGGCTTAATTAGCCGATTAACCAGAATGACAGTAGCCAGCATTGATACAGCACGTTAAGGGAGACGAGGCGCTTTAGTATGCCATCTCACAGAAGCCTCACAGCAGTGGCGGGAGGTGGGCGCTCTTATCATCCCCATTTTACGGATGATGAAACTGACACGGAGGTCACAGCTAGTGACGGAGGTAGAATTTGAACTCAGGTCTTCACGTGTTTTTGTCTTTCACTGTCTCCCCATCACATAGCCCAGTGCTCGGCACAGAGTAAGCGCTTAATAAATTTTTGTGGTTCAGTCACTTCAGTCCTGTCAGGCTCTTTGTGACCCCCCTGGGGGTTTTCTTGGCAGAGATACTAAAGCGGTTGGCCATTTCCTTCTCCAGCTCATTTTACAGATGAGGAAACAGAGGCCAGATCACACAGTTAGTAAGTGTGTGAAGCTGAATTAGAACTCGGCTTTTCCTGACTCCAAGCCCACTGCGCAGCCCAGCTGTCCCAAGCCCTTAATAAATCCTTGTTAACTGACTCCAAGTCCAACACTCTGTGTATCCCCCACACCAGCCAGCCGCCTCCCATCCAATCACTACGGCGCTTCCATTGTCCCACAACAAGGAGATGCTATTGGCTCTAGGATCAAATGTGAGCCCTACCCCGCTCTGGCTCCCAGCCTTCTCTGCATGTGCCTCCCCTTCCCAGGGGGCTGCCAGGCTTTCTCCAGGTTGGGCCTAGAGGAAATCCTCACCCAGGGCCTGGGGCTGTAGCCATTGCTACTGTTAACATCAACATCTTCATCCCCTCAGCAGGGGTGGGGAACTCACAGCCTCAGGGTCCCCCAGGGAGGCCCTTTGAAATCCAAGCCCTTCATAAAAGGATTTGTTCTGACTCAGTCCAAAAGCCGCACCCAAGGACCTGGAGGGCCACATGTGGCCTGGAGGCCGCAGGTTCCCCACCGATGCCTTAGAGAAACAGCTCGGACAATGGCTGGACATTGACGCTGACCCCCAAGCACTGAATCCCCACTTGTGGTCATCGGAGGGAATAGACACATTAGTGAAACAAACCCCAGCCTCTGGGAGAAATAAACATGCAAAACACATCTGTGTGTGTCAGAAAGGAAACAGATGAACATCGCTGCCCCCCCACTCCCCCCCCAACACCAGAAAACCTGGGAAGAAAGTGTTCAAAGGTCAAAATAAATTGTACTGTGTCACTGCTAACTGATGACAGGCTATGTAATGAACGACAACAGGGTGGTGGATCCATAATTAAAACGTTGCTGACAGCAGCCGCACCGGGGGCTGGCGCAAAGGCAAAGGAGTCGATAAAGAGAAGGGGGAGGAGAGTGGGAGTGGGGAGCCAGGCGCTGTGCCCCTCCCCATACTGCTCTGGGTTTGTTTCTCTGGGTGCGGGTGTTCCCCAGAACAGCAGAAGGTCCCTGAAGGCAGGAGCCGTGGGCTTCATGTCTCATATCTGCAAACGGCCTGGCCCGCGACGGACCCCAGTGAGCATCCCACGAATGGGCACTGAATTGGTACAGTATGATTTGGGGGGAAAAAAAGCATCTGATGAGGGGGAGATTAAAAATTAAAATTTTAAAAATCTGTAAGTGATCCCTGAACACGTACCACTTTGGGATTCTCCCCTTTCGTCCTCCTTTCTTGTTATTTAATGAATGACAACTTGACACAACTGTGAGGTGATGGTTTCTCCAGGCATTTAAACAAACATTATTAAGCACCTACTATGTGCCAGGCACAGCCAATGCTAATGATAATAATACTGAGTATGTCTATAATGCTTTAAGATTGGCAAGGAACTTATTACGTAAGTTGTTTCATTTGATCCTTACGACACCCCTGTGCTACCCTATGTGCTATTATTATACTTGTTTTACAGATAAGGAAACTGAGCCTAAGAAGGGTTAAATAACTTCCCCAAGGGTCACATAGCTGGAAAGTGTCTGGAGCAGTCTTCGAACGCAGGTCTTCCTGACTCTGAGTCCAGCAGTTCCCAAGGAAAGTGGACAAATACTGCTTTTCACAGAAAATGTTCCAATTTGCATCTTAAGCATATTTATTTCTATTCTCTATGCTTTTATAGAACCTATCTCCTGCCCAGTTGTCTATAACCCATGGGCTGTAATCTCCCTGGGATAATGGGGGCCCTAACCCATGGAGCAACTCTTGCGGCGCGCTGCCTGAAGACTTCCCACACTTGGGTCGGTCCCAGGGGAGAGACGACTACTTCAGTTGGGGCCTTACCCTCCTGATCACTCGCTGGGCCTGGCACATGGTAGGCACATAACAGATGCTTGTTGATTGGCTGAGTGACTGATGTCTTGCAAAGTCTCTGGGCTGGCTGGTTGTGCTTAGCTGTTTTCCTTTGTTTACAAGGGGAGGTCCGATCAACAGGGAGGGTGTACATTTGGAAAGAGCTGTAGTCTCAAAAACAAAAGGTCTAAATAAAACTTTAAAAAAGCCTCCAACGCTGTCCAGTGTTTCAGCAAGTCCACAATAACTATAGATCCAGAGGATGCTCAGACTCTCCAGGCTCATCTCCTTTTGTTAAATCAGTGGAGGCAGAGGGGAAGAGAGCGACAGGGTCAGCATCCCCCAGCAAGCCTGGCTGATTGAGCTGTCAGTCAGCATCAGGGAAGCCGGCAACACCTAACAGCCAATTAAAACTGTGGCTGGCTGGCTTGATTTTGATGGGCAGCTGAGGCCCAGCCGGTGCCGTTGGTGTAAAAAGGCAAAGGGAGAGTTCTCTCCCCCCTCCATGGGTGAGGGCCTCGTCCGAAATTCCTAGGCACCTCTGATCGTACCTTGAAGTCTCCACTTTACAGCATGAAAACTGCATCCTGTTATTAAGCCAAAATGTACCCCCCGGGAAGCAGCTTCTGCTGTGCCTCTTTCTACTATTTTTGTTGGCATTCCTGTGTTCCAAGTTGGGAATGCCAACTTCAGGAACTGAGCAGCTATAAAGAGAGGTGAGGAAGTCCATGGAAACTGGTCTTTTCCTCAAAGGAACAAAATTAAGGGCATGAGAAAAAGATAATTTCAAGAAGAAGAACGAAAGTAGAAAGAACCTTTAGTTCACTACCCACTGATCTAGAAAAATCCTTGGGTGAAATGCTCCTAATGTTGGAGTAGCAGGAACAGCTTACGTGGTACACAATCTTAAGGTGGGATCCCAGGGAATAGCAAATGCAGCTCCCCTATGAAAGGGATCCCCAGATAACACAGCCACCAAATAATTGTCCAGCCTTGGCCCAAAGACCTCCAAGGAGGGGGGACCCACCGCTTCCTGGGCTCCCTACTCTACTTCTGGATGACAGGAATTATTAGGGATCCCCAGATAACATAGCCACCAAGTAATCGCCCAGCCTTGGCCCGAAGACCTCCAAGGAGGGGGGACCCACTGCTTCCTGGGCTCCCTACTCTACTTCTGGATGACATGAATTATTAGGGATCCCCAGATAACACAGCCACCAAGTAATTGTCCAGCCTTGGCCCAAAGACCTCCAAGGAGGGGGGACCCACCGCTTCCTGGGCTCCCTATTCTACTTCTGGATGACAGGAATTATTAGGAAGCTTCTGTGATCCAGCCTAAAACGGCCTCTTTGTCACTTCCACCCGTGACTGGTGGTTCCGTCCTCTGGGGCCAGGCAGAATCAATCCAGTCCCTTCTCTGAAGGACAGTCCTTCAAATGCTTGGCGACAGCTATCAAGAGCCCCCTGAATCTTCTCCTCTCCAGCCTAACCATGCCTGGTGTCTATAGTAAATCTTCTCATGACATGAACTGAGAGCTGTTCACCAGGCAGGGTGCCTTCCTCTGGACACTCTAGTTACTAATGCCCTCAAAATGGGGTACCCAGAACCGCGCAACATTTCAGATGAGGTTGGACAAGGGCAGTGGGTGGGACCATCACCTCCCTATTAGGCAGCATGACACAGAGCTGGTCTCAGAGCTAGAAAGACCCAGGTTCAAGGCCCATCATTCATTCACACACACACACACACACAC
>NW_020954588.1:39460267-39603812 GCF_900497805.2 Vombatus ursinus
CACACACACACACACACACACACACACGTGAGACTTTACATATGAAAACCTAGATTTGTTTTTTACAATTAAATAAAACAGATTAAGTGTCTTCTGTATATGGAGCACTGTGCTAGGCAATGGGGAAAGCAGAAAGTTTAGGTAATACCGCATGAGCTCAATAAGAGATGGGACCATCTACTCAACTGGGTCAACACCAATATGGATGGGACAACTGGGATAAAATCAACTGTAGAAACAGAAAGTGCAGAATAACAAATTACATACAACTAGGCCAAAAAGATCAGGGTTACCACCCCCGGGTAGCTTCAGGCCGACCGGAGGCCAGGCTGTTGAACAGAATAATTCTGGGATGGAGGCTCCTCCGTGGAATGATCTCACTGGCCCCTCACTGGGGACCAAGCATCATCTCTGAACAGGTGGCTCCCAGATCCACCCGTCCAGCCTGAGTGTCTCAACTGAGCTCCAGTCTCCCATCATCCACTGCCTGCTGCCCAGCTTCACCTCAGTCTCCCCCAGTACTTCAAATACAAAATGTCCAAAGTGACTCTGACCTTCTTTCCCCAACCCCACCCTGTGCCTCCTGAGGGAGTCCTTCAGGTCACTTGGCTTTCCAACCTCACAATTATCTAGGCTCTGTCCTCTCCTTCACTCTCTGTGTCCAGTCTGCTGCCCACAAACCTACCTCCAGGCACCTTAGGGCACAGGAGTTCCCTAATTAGCCTTCTTCCCCCGGTTTCTCCCCTCTCCTACTCATCTTCGTAAAAGGCCAAAATAATCCCCCCAAAGCACAGATCTTACTATATCGATCCCCTCTGCAAAAATTTTCAGTGGCTCCCAACTGCCTCTGGCACACAATTCACAGTCTCACCTCTTGTTTAAAGCCTTCTACAGTGAAGCCCCAAGCTACCCTTCGAGGCTGACCTCACATGACTTCCCTGCACATGTGCCTCGGCCGAGGTGGACACTAGTGGTTCTCGGAACTTGCCCTGTCCCATCTCGTCTCGGGCCTGGACCGCTCTCGCTCCTCAGCTCCGTCCCTGTGTGTCCTCATGTGCCACCTCTCCAGGGGGGTCTTCCTTCTCCCTCCTCAGATCACCTCCTGTTTATTTACTTGTCAGTGGATATACAGTCTTGAGCACCCTGCAGACTATAATCTCCCTGAGGGCAGGAATTACTTCATTTTGATTTCTTTGCATCCCCAACGTCTAACAAAGCGTCTTCCACAAAACAGGCACCTAGAAAATATTACACTGATGCAGGAACAGGAATCTAGCCAACAGTGTAAGAATTAGGACACACTCCTTCATTCTACTGGACAAGTCAAACCCCTACTAAATCTTCAGAACAAAGACTGGGCCACGCACCCACCATATGCAAAGTTCTCTCAACTGGTTGTTCTGTCTTTCTATCTTTCCTTCCCCCAAGTTCAGCTTTGTCATTCACCCCAACCCTGAGGACGAAGCATTTGGGAAAAGGGTGGTCAGTACTCAGCCTGGCTGTGAAAAGAGGGAAGCTGCTCCTCCCCCGGCCCCGATGGTCCCAAAGCCAATTTACTCACACTCCCTGCTTTATGGGGTTTAACAGGTACTTACTCATCATCTCCATGCTGGGGCCCATCCCTACTGGGAACACAAAGTCAACAGGAAAAACAGCCCCTACCTCAAGAAGCTCACACCAGAACGTAACCCACTGAGATCATCAGTCCCCATCATGAGCTAGTGGCATACTATGGTCAACTGAGCTGGTCCCGGTCAAAGAGGGAAATGGATGATATGAATGGGGCTTAGTGCGGAACCACAGGAACAAGATGAAAAGGACTGAAAATATTCACCTTGAGGCAGAGAAAGGCATGGAGACCTAATCTGGATTTTGTGTCCTCAACATGAGAGGGGGAAAAAAAAACAAAAAAAAACATGAGAGGGGGAAGGATAAGAAAAGGAAGAGGAGGGGGAGAGGAGGAAAGAAGGAAGAGGGGAAAGGGGAGGAGAAGAAGGAAGAGAGGAAGAGAAGAGGTAGAGGAGGAGGAAAAGAAGGGAAAAGAGGAGGTGGAGGAAGGGGAAGAAAAGGGGGGAGGAGGAGAAAGAGTAGGAAAAAAGAGGAAGAGGATAAAGGAGAAGAAAAGAAGGAATAGGAAAAGAGAAGGCGAAGCATAAACCACAATAAATAATAATGCAGCAAATCAAGGAAAAAATCAAATGAAATAATCCTAGACCAAAGATTCTGCCTTCAATGCTCTGAGCAACAAAACATATGCCACAAGACAGCATATTTTAAAACAATTAATTTAAAACAAAATCTGACATGAAAATGGCAATTAGTTTGGTTATTTCAGTTAGCTTTTTCAAGTACCTATTCTCCAAAGGCCAATTTAAGCCCAACACCCAGGAACCATTTCAAATACAGAAAACCTATTAAATGTCTAACTTGGGCATGAGCCTGTTCTCCTAATGGGCATTAGGCTAAGAAAGCTCGGTTCTGCAACGGCATATGCTTCCATATTTCCATTTTACACCAAGAAAATAGATTCATTTGGCTGAAAAACTGCTTTACCAGATGAGTTTTCCATCTCATTTCACATTCGGGAACACTGTGCCTTTCCGCTGTTATCCCATCTATTTGCTGGAAGGGGTACCCCATCATCCTGGGTCCTGCAAGCTTTCCTAATGCGTGCGATCCTGCCCTCATGCCCCAAAGCTTCTCCCCAAGGCTGTAAAAGCCGGTTGAGGGAATTTGCTTGGCTCCCCACTTCACATGAGTAAAGGAGCTCACCTGCCTAAACCGGAAGCGTACCTTCAAAAGGCACTGCCAGAATGGAAAAGTAAACACGCAAACACTGAAATGTCATGCAGCTAGCAGAAAAATGACCACTAGAGGGCTTCAGGGCCTGGAACTCTGGTGCATGGCACAGAGAGGACTGAATAGTCTTTCCTTGATTAACTTGATCCACAGTCATGAGGTCAGACTCAAATAGACGCAGGGCCACTAAACCTCACTTGAAGCTCCCCAGCTTAGAAAACCATGTATCACTATTATCTGTGCTCTACTGTTATTTTTATTTATTTTGTTAAATGTTTCCCAACAACATTTTGGTCAGATTAGGCTGCACTGAGGAGGGCTATGGGCCAGTGCTACGGGGCAGGTATTTGACACCTCCCATCTGGAGGTGCTGGGTAAAAGCCCCCAAAGGTGGGGGCCGACAAAGGTAAATGGGGGATTCAGAGAGAGAGACAGAGGAGACAAAAAATGAGAAATCTACTCCAGTCAATTTCTCTGTAAGGAAAATAATAAGAATGGATCTGCAAATGACAACCCAATGATCCTGCTGATTTATTTCTATGGCCTTTACTCACCTGTTTGACACAAAACACAGGGTGATTTGGAAGAAAGGGGGGTGAACATCTGGAGTCAAAACCCAGCTCTATTATTTATCATAGGACTTTGGGCAAGGCCCCCGTTCCCTCATCTGTAAAATGAAGGGATTGGCCTAGGTGACCTCAAAGGTCCCACCTGCTCAAGCCATGGAGCCACGGAAAGTCTGAGAACATTGTCAGTTCACTGGGACAGAGCCCCGAGCCCCGAGCCAGTGGCAGGAGAACTAGGCTCTATTTTCAACGGTGCCTGCAAACGCGGCATTCCAACAGCCACTGAAATCTCCGTCTTGATGCCCTCCTGGACAGTGAATATGGTAACTACGTCATTCAGATGTTGCCAATAACCAAAAGACCCAACTAAAAAATATTCCCTAATAAAAACCCAGTCTCTGGGTTTCTTTTAATGATCAAGGGAAAATGAGCTAGAAAATTAGCAATGAATAAGGAAGGAAAAACCTCCCCAATAAAATTTCTGGTAAAAGCCTGCTTCCAGTTTCCACCCTGTCTCCACCCCCAGGAGGGCAGGGACAGAATGGCAGGAATTAAGTAAATCCACGCAAGTAAATCACACAATGCCTAACTCCCTCTTTTTCCTTCTGTCTGCCTTTCTCTCACTCACAGCAGTTTTCAGACTCCTCCAGGGACTGGTTCATTCTGAAGCCTGTCCGTCCGTCTTTACTCCCCAGCCAGAGCATCAGACTCTCAGCACAGCTGAGTAGCTTGTGGTGGGCGGCCTTTGCTTTCTACCCATCACCCGAGAGAGTTTGAGGCACTTTTCTCATCATGACTCCTCCTCTTGTGCTGACTTTTCTGATGTTCTAATACCCTAGACAAGTTTGCTAGGGCATCGGGCACAGGCTGGAGGCCATGCCTGCTGAAGGCCTTGCCAGTTCCCAGATTCTGGCTGGACTTAACACAAACAGTATCTCCTGCTTTAATCCCTGATGCTTCCTTCTCTAAGATTACTGCCTGGGAGCTACTTCATCTGTAGCCTGCAATAATGTTCGTATGGAACATGTCGCCTCCCCGTTAGGATGTCAACTCTTCAAGGACCAGGAGGCTTTCACCTCTGTCCCTGTATTTTTCTGACCCCGCAGCAGCATGGTGCAGTGGACAGCCACGGAAACCACCCTAGCTAGCCGCCTGGGTCAATTCACTTAATCTTTCACTGATCCAGGCAATTCTTTAAGGCCATGCGCTTCAGGGAAGGTGACACACTGCTTTCCCAATAAAATCACGGATCTAGGCCCTATTCCCAGCACACAGTAGGTACTTAATAAATACACAGTGATGGCTATTTCCTACCAGTCTGTGCCCTGGATTTAGCACGTACATGTAGCAGAAGTGCTTTCTTAGGCCCGTGGGGCTGTGACAGGATTAATAGAAGCAGGGTTAAGCCCTTTGTAAAGGCCTGAAGGCTCTGGGAAGATGCCACCTATGATTCTCATCATCCAATAGAAGACACAAGAGCACTGGATTCAAGTCCCACCTCTGGTGATTACTGCCCATGTGACGTTGAGCTAGTCCTCCACAACCTCCCCCGGTCCCAGTTTCCTCCACAATAACGGGGCACCAGACTACATCGCCTCTGAGCTCTACAATCTGATGATTCCTCCATGGCAATGAATAAGAGGGGAAATTAATGTTCTAACACAGTTCCCTTAGTAGGGAATGGATTTCCCCCCCCCAAATCTACACTAGTCAGATGTCAAAGGATATCAAGTCCAAGTCAACATTATTATTATTAAACCTTTAATATGTGCAGATTCTCACAAGTCTCAATCTTCTCAAGGAAAGAGAGAGAGAGAGAGAGAGAGAGAGAGAGAGAGAGAAAGAGAGAGAGAGAAAGAGAGAGAGAGAGAGAGAACTGGACCAGCTGATCTCTAACTTTGATCCTTCCAACCCTAACATTCTATGTTCTAAGATCTGTACACTCCACGTTCTAACATTCTATGTTCTAAGGTCTGTATACTCCATGTTCTAACATTCTAGGTTCTCAGGTTTCTTCCAGCGCTGATATTGAATGATTCTAGGCCCTTCATGTGGACTGGGAAGGGGACTGGTCTAGCTGGTAACTCTATTTATTATTACTATTATTATTTCCTTTAATAATCAGAAAACAGGCACACACCAACCAGGCCTGTTTTTAAGTCAGCACTGAGGATCTCTCTGGAACTTCTGGAATATCACAAGTACCATAATGCCTCTTAATAAAAAGTGACTGCTAGGGGGCTTTAATTCCTTGGACTCAATTTTAAGGTGTGTATGTGTGTGTATGTATATATATATATATATATATATATATATATATATATATATATATATACACACCAAGGGTGCTTTTTCCCCCTTTTACCATCAATGGATTAACATCAATTGAGATCCCACTAAGTGACCAATGGTGTTGTGTAAACACTTGGGAGGCAGAGAGTATGGGGTGAAAAGAGAGAACAAGGAATCAAGCCTATTTCTGAGTGATGAAAAGAACAAAATAAAACAAAAAAAAATAGAAAACAAAGCCAGCTAAGCCTTTTGTTTGGATAAAATTTGTGTTTGGATAAAAAAACCAACAAACAAGACCAGGATGGAGAGGTATGGCTCAGCAAAAATAAAGATCTAGTGGTTTGACTGGACTGCCAAGTCAAGATGAGTCAACACAAACACCAATGCATTCAGTCTGCACGAATAAAATAAGAACAAAATAAAATAAAATAAGTTCCCCTCACCAGATCCTTCAAGCCTAGCCCGGACACCACTGTCATGGGTGCTGCAGAGCGTGGATTCCTATCTGGGTGCAGCTTGGCCACAGTGCCTTCTCGGGGCCCTCAGAACCTGTCATTTTGCTATTCAGTGATATTATTTAAAAAGAGAAAAGAATACCCTTTCTTAACCTTCCATCTTTAGTCAATAGGCAAGATTTCAAGAGGCCTTGATTTCCTCTCCCAGATCCATCTGTGTTCAGTTTTTTGATTAAGGTTCCCTTTGGACCACTTGAAGTCCAAAACTTATTTTTTCTTGGCTGTTCCAGAAACAAATGCCAAGGAGACTAATCAAACAGGTGCTGCTTTTTCTACCATCTACAGATGTGAGAAGGTCCTTGCTCAGAGATGGCTGGATCTAAAAATATTGGCAGGAAAAATAATACAGAGATAAGTAAACAAACAAACAAGGATGTCTTTGAAAGGACAGCTGCCTTCCTCGGCATTTCATTCTGGAGACTAAGATAATCCCATAATCAGGAAGTACCAGAAAACACTGGGAAAAAACCATCAGAAACCCAACGTCATCATGCAATTTGGTTACAAGCAGCCTCCAAAATTAGAGCCAACGAAGGAGGGATGTTTTTGTCTTTATAATAGAAATAAAAATGGAAAGAGTGAAGTACGCATCCAAAAAGGCACATTCAGGGCTTGTTTTTTATATTCTTCCATGCATAATGAGAAGCCAGCTCATCCAGACTGTTGTGAAGGAATGGTTGGGCAGAAAAATCATATAGCGGCTTTAGAATCAGGAGACCAGAGTTCAGATCTCACCTCTGATGATCACCACCTCCCACGATCACCACCTCCCACATGCGTTTGGACAGACTGCTTAGCCTCCCTGGCTCTCAGCTTTCTCATCCTCCACAGAAGGACGTTGGACTGGCTGACCTCCAAGATCCCTTTCAGCTCGAGGGCTAACTGGCCAGAGGCACGACACTTCTTGGCCTCTCATGACCAAAGAACCCTTCAGCAGCAATCTTCTCCTCCCTATCTTAGGTTTTTCCATTTCACCACTACCGAGAAAGAAGAAATCTGAGACAAGAGCAACATCACTGGCTGGGATACATAAAACCAGCACGTGGGTCAGGGAAATACCGTCCCCTGATTCCTAACTACCCTCTTTGTAAACTCCAGGGCTCTGCCTCTGCACTCCTTTCCTTTACACTCAACTCCATGCAAAGCACTGCCTCGAGGCTCAGGAGACGCACATTCTAATCTGAGCCTGCACATGATTGGTTGTGTGAATTCTCTGTGCCTCAACTTCCTCATCTGTAAAATACAGGGGCTGCCTTCAATGCTAGCTAAGTTGCTTCCAGATTTAACATTGTGCGATTCTGCGTAATTGTATGACACCCGTCACTACAAATTAAATGGAGAATCAGTGATAATGTAGCTGTGGAATCTACCTTTGTCATCAATTCTTGGAGTTTGGTTTTTAGGGATACATACAGAAAAAGTTTTGTTTAATGGAGGTGAAGAGAGTTCTGATGAAGAAACACGTCTCAGCACTGATGTTCATTTCCCACTTGCTCCCCTATGATACCACAAAATTCATGTTCTCTTGAGCAGAAAATGAAGGAAAGGAAAATAAGTAATTCTGGAAAACAGCTGACCTGAACATGTAGTTTTAACTTTTAGTAAAAGTACTAACTTCTTCATGGGTCATAACAAGAGGCAATTCTCAAGCCTAGAAAGGTCAGAGAGTAATCCAAAAAGTGGGAATGCTATTTGTCAGTTTTTGAATCCATGAAACACTTCCCTCAAATACAATAGACACTCGCATCTACCAAGGAATTTAATTTATATTAATGAGAAGAGAAACATGCTGAGGGCTCTTCCAGGGATTGCCAATTTTAATGATCTAAGTGCATGAAAGGGATGTTTCAATATCTGCCAGCAAGACAAGCTTATATGAAATCTCTTTTTAATTGTGAGGAGTCAACTAAGCTGACCCACAACAAACCAGGGTCATAACCTAGGTCTTCCACCAGATAACTTTCACGAGATCAGACTTCCTCTCCTCAACAGGTCAAAAAAACTCTCACCATTCCTAGTGACTGGAGGGCTTCTGGGGGATGGGGAGGCAGTGCTGGGGTGAAAGGCAGAGTGAACTTTCTGGTAGCCTAGGGATGCGTTCTACCTAATTAAACATTAGAAAATGGCATTAGAACAGGGTAGAAGAATTTGTCAACAAGAAATTTCAACCACCCCACAATTACCTACTTCTAGAAGCGGTGACAGAAGGTGCTGCCCACTCTGGAGAATTTACACGCAGCCACTAGCCAGAAGCCCCCCAACTCTACCAGCTTTCTGGCTGGTGGGCTTGAAGCCAGGTTATGGGAAGCAGTCACAGAAGGGAAAAGGAAACATTCCCCTCAGTGGCAAATAACCAAACGACCCATTTTGCCTAGGGCCTGGTCACCCAGAAGTGTGATCTGGAAGGAGGCCTACAAACCATTTCTGTATACTAGAGATGAAAATGTATTAATTTTCTAGGTGAAACCCAGGCAATATATAGAATCACAGGACTTCAGAGTGGGAAGGGAGCCCATCAGCCATCTAGTCTAACCCACATTCAAAAAAGACATCCTAACACACCCTCTTGTCTCTAAGATCCAATACAGACTTCTCTTGGGGGGTTTAAAGCTTTTCACAACTCGTCTCCAAGCTACCTTTCCACACTTATTACACATGACTACCTTTCCTGCACTCTATGATTCTGTCAGACCTGTCTCCTTGCTATGCCTTACACTGGAATCTCCATCTCCCATCTCCATATCCTTCTGACATAAGGCCTTTTCTGATCCCTCCCCCTTCAAAATCACCTTGTACTTACTTATTCCTGTTCGTATTTACTTCTAAGCATAGCTGCTGTCTCCCCCAATAGAGTGTAAGCTCCATGAGGACAAGGACTGCCCCATTTTTGTCTTCATAGGCCCAGCACCTGACACAGTGTCTGCCACCTGATAGGTGGTGGTCCAGCCTCTGCTCCAAGATCTCTGATGGGAGCTGACATGCCTACTTACCTCTCCAAAGTCCCCAGAGGTGGAAGGCTCTGAGAGCTCTCTCCCATCCCACTCATCCCCAGCTTGCACAGCATGCTAACTCACGTACATGGCAGACTCCTCCTTCAAAGCCCTCAGCAGCTCCCTATTGTCTGCAAAAGCTGACCCAAACAAACTCCTCTAGCATGTAAGGGCCCTGCAGTCTGGCTTCCAGCCACCTGGCCAGGGAGAGTTCACAGCCCTCCTCTGCATGCACTCCATCATCCACCCAAGTTGGACTTGCTATGCTATGCCTGACCTCAAGAAGCTGCCTGTGGACATCTGTACAGTGCATCCTGCTGGGATATGCCTGGAACACACTCTCTGACCCAGGCCACTTCCCCACCCCACTGAAAATGTTCTCCCATCCCATCTATAAGCCACACGGCTTGTAGAGGAGCAACAGGCTGGATTTGGGACCGGAAAAATGGACTTCCAATAACGGTTCTCCCACTCGCTGCCTCTGCCTGGTTCCCCTGGGCAAATCACCTCAGCTCTCTACACAACAGCACCCTCAGGGGCTGGAAAACGAAGGAGGCACTCAAGAACTGTAAAGTCTCGTCCAATTCTAAATCCATGAGCCTACTCAATTTTTCCTAAAGCATTGTCTGAATCCTTCCTTTGCATGAATGACAAGGAAGGAAGGGAGGGAGGGAGGGAGGGAGGACAGAGGTTACCTAGTATGACTCTGGACACTTAGAGGGTCAGTGCCAATAACAGCACCACCACTGACAAACCTTCCAATGTGGCACAGAAGGGGCAAGCCCAGCCACGATGGTAAAGTGACCCAAGGGAACATCTCACACCACCCTACACTGGCTCCCTGCTCGGTGCTTGGTTCAATCTGAAATGTTAACATGAGGTCCACGGTTTGAAGTGACCCCATATCCTCCAGAGTGGATTCATCAATTTCATGACTGAAACGTACATACACTTAGATTGGTAACAGGCCACTAGGGGGTGCCATAGTGCACACAGCAGCTGGCCTGAAGTCAGAAAGACCCAAGCTCAGATCAGACCTCAGCCACTTACTGGCTGTGTGACCCTGGGCAAATCACTTTAACCTGTTATTATTAGCCACTGATATTATCATTGTTGTTGCTGGATGGCGACACATCGACTTTAAGTAAAGGTAAGGGCTTCTAATCCCCTTCTCATGTTCGTGTGTGCACACGCATGCACTGACAGAATGTAAGTTCATTGAGGGTGGAGAGGGTTTCATTTCTGTTTTTGTATTCTAGTCCCAAGCACATAGTAGGCACTTAATAAGCACTTACTGATTGACTGGCTAATAGGCAGAAGGTTTGGCAGAGCAGAGGTGCAGAAAGAAGATGATGGGGTGGGGTGGGGAGGTGCCTGTAAAAGACCCACTATGGCCAATAGACGGCACCAGGGGTTCTGTAGAAGGAGCCCTGGACTCAGGGTCAGGAGACCAGAACTGAAGTCCCACATTTGTCACTGACCAGCTGTGTGACCACCACTGCCTTGGGCCTCAGGTTCATCTGTAGAATTGGGGTTTGGAGCAGTGATCTCCAAGCCCCTTCCAAAGTTCTATGATCACCCATGGCTATGGGCTACCAAGGAGGGCAGCCAGAAAGCTCTGGATTAGGCAACTGCTGACGTGAATGCATGCGCAAATCCAAATCGCAGCCCGATCAAGTTGCCAAATAAAGATCTACCTAGAAAGGTCTGTCGGTACAACCTTCCTCGAGCCACAGTCATCAAAGAAAGATGGGCAGAAATGAATGGGCCTTTAGGGGTGTCGAATCTCACCTCTTTACTTTACAAACAAAACAAGGCCTCAAAAGCCAAGGGACACAAAAAAGCCTGATTTCATCACAACCACGCAAAGTGACACAGCGAGGTCATCACAAACACGGCATCAGAATGAAGTGCAAACTGCCAGGACGGGGTCTTATCTGGAGATTCAGGGTGCACAAGCAAAGACTTCTGAAGGCCCTTTCTCGTGTTTTGCCAGTTCCCAAGCAGCTGTCTGGCCGGCCCCACTTGGTGCCCTACAGTTGTGTGAGTGCTATTTGTTCTTGGGGGGAGGGGATACCAAGCCAGCTCACAGGCACTTTCTTAGACTCCAGAGTAGAATCGTTGCTTTTGTGTTCAGCCTGCCCCGACCTGGGCCAACAAACACAACCCTACGAGTAATTATCAGAAGCAAACAGGCACCTCCTGAGACCTGGAAGGTTCAGCCAAGGTCAGTACTGCCCGTAAAAGAAGTATTTTTTAATGAAATGGCACACAAGTTTTTTTGTTGCTAGTAAGCAAATGTTCCTTGTTGAATAAGTAAAAGCGGTAATACCACAGTCCAGTGACTTCTAGGTAGACTGTTGGGCTTTTCAGCATCATTAGTCTCTGGGAACCCACACCTTAGAAGGGATACGTAGGTAGCAGCTGCATCCATCTATCCATCTATCTCTATCATTTATGCCTATCTTTCATCTACCTATCATCTATATCGATCAATCTATCATCTATATCTATCAATCTATCTTTCATCTACATCAATCTATCTTTCATCTATATCAATCTATCTATTTCTATCAATCTATCTATTTCTATCTATCAATCAATCTATTTCTACATCTAGCACAGAAGCAATGTTTTCAGGGAACACAACTGTGTTTTTTGGGACACGTGTGCAATTCATGATCATAGAATAGCGAAGAAAACAAAATAGAAAATGCTAAGTGAGGGAGGTTGGGGCAAATGCTTACTAAGGCCATTGGGCATCAGCACCGCGACACCCTCATCGTATGGAGGGAGCAAAGAGAGATGGGCTTACCCAGGGTCACAGAACTAGAGCTTGTTTTAAGAAACACATTTTTATCACTGACTTTGGTTTTTGTATTCCTCCAGTCCCCACCCCTAACTCCTCTCAAAGAGCCATCCTTTATATAAAGAAGAAAAGAAGAAACTGAGAGAAAAGAAAAAAACGAGGTTTGCCAGAACTAACCAATGGATCAAAAGAGTCTGTTGTCACACGCAATATCCCACGGGGGGGGGGGGTCTCCCACTTCTGCAGAGAAAAGGGAGAGGGGGAGAGCTACTGCTTGCATCTCTTCTCTGGAGCTAAGCCTAAACATCACGATTTCTAGCATTCCGTTTCGACTGCAACACTGTCCTTCCCATTTACACTGTCACAGTCCTAGGATATGCTGCTTTCCTGGCTCCGTGTACGGGGCTTCAAAGTTTGGGGAAAGACTTGCCTAGATGATCTCATTCTCACAGCCCAACAAGGCAGGTGTTCTTCTCATCCCTATTTTACAGAAGAAAAGACGGAGGCTAGTGACTAAGGCGGGACTCAAGCTGACTGTGAGTTCTGTCCCCCAAGAAGCTGCTTCTCAGAAAGGCGAAACCACGCGTCAAGCTCTGAGGCAAAGGTAAGACCACGGCCCACGGGCATTCACTCCCTAACTGCTCAAGGTCAGTTTTCTCAGAGGGGTAGGTGGGAAGGAAGGGCCTCCTCGGGAGGTCTCCTCACCCAACATAACACTCTCACTCGCACCTTCATTGCAACATACAAAAGTGGCTGCTTTGGCGGTCCTGTGACAAGGTGGGGACCAGAGGCATGGAGGGAACCTGGGGATGCGCCGGACCTCAGTATCGCTGGTCAGAGATCCTTAATACCTTCAGAACTCTGACCCCTGGGCTCCCGTCAGTCTGTCAACCAACGAGGACCACAGAGGATCCACAGGGAGGGAGCGCCTTGGTGTAGAAGGATGCAAGACAAAGAAAAGATTCAACTCATTTCCCCATCAGCATCTGGGACGCTTAGCTTGAGTCTAAAGGGGAAGGGAAAGTACCACCAAGGGCAGAATGAAAAAATGACAAGTCCACAGACAGTGGGGCCCAGTAGCAAAGGACTGTGGTGATGCAGTTTTCCCATCATCTCTGATGGAAGCGCCCACACCAGCCATCGAAACAGCAGAAAAGTCTACCCTGAATAATGACTGACAGGGAGGACCCACGGGGGCAGGTCTGAGTGCGCAAGGACACCTCAGTGCCCACGAGCCAGAGCCGGTCCAGCACCGTCTATCCACGGTTTTCCATCGTCCTTCTAACAAGGCGACACAAGGCTGTAATGAAATGATGGCGTCAACCTGAGTTACGAAGTGGTCAGAATCTCCATCATCAACTCGACTTTGCCAAGTTTATAAGGCCAACGTAAAACTCACTCCCGCAGAACCACTGGGTGCAAGGGGCAGCCAGCCAAGAACAGTACTTTTCTCATAGTGTCTTGGATATTTCTAAAATACTCTAATAAAGGATGAAGGCACCTTGCTGTTTACATTTCCTCGTGACTTGTTTTTATGGAGCCGAGCTCTGTGATTGGTTTGGGGTTTGGGGTTTTTTAAGCCGAATCTCTGAGTCAGAACCTGTCCGTGCTAATGAACATTTATCCAGAAAACTGATTGCTGGGCAGAGCCAGAAGTGCTTTTTAAAAGACGACAAACTTACACAACACATGACTTTGGGGAAGTGGCTTATGCATCAAGAAACCAGCTAGAGATTTTATGAGATTTGTTTGGATACCTAAAAGTTGGATGTGAAATTTATCTGGAGGGACAAGGAAAGGGACTGGACCAGAAACTCTGTCCACCAATGTCAATCATCTCCTTCTCTACACCCCAGAGACTGAGGGAGACACCTTGAGCAGCGGCATTGAGTGACGAGCCCAGAGTCACACAGCCAGTATGTCAGAAGTGGGACCTGAACCCAGGTCGTCAAGGTGTCATGGCGGGTTCTCTGTCTGCCATGCTACCTCTCATATTTCCTGTCCTACAGGAAGAGAAAAGTTTGTCTTCTTAGATAATAACAATCTGTGCCAACTATTTTACCTTGAAACACTGGGGGTTGCTAGGTGTGTGTGAGGGGGAGGGGATATGAGGAAATGTTTGTAGCACCAAAAATAAGTCATCAGGGCCACCTAACAGAAAAATAAAATTATAACATGTTAAGGTAAGCAAAGTGCTATACAAAGGTTCTATCTGATCTCCGGTGCTATGGAGCAGTGGACAGAATCAGGAGGACCTAAGTTCAAATCTTGCCTCAGACACTTACTGACTGCATGGCCCTGGACAAGTCACTTTAATGTCTATCTGCCTCAGTTTACTCATCTGTCGAATGGGAATAGTAACAGCACCTATCTCCCAGGATTATTGTGAAGATCAAATCAAGTGCTTTGCAAATATTAAAGCAGTATATAAATGACAGCTATTATTATTATCATCTCCAGTCTACAGAGAAAGAAAACAAACTATCAGACGTTAAGGCAGTGCCACAGCTAGGCAGTGACCCAGGTCTTCTTAACTCCAAGTTCAGCACCCGGAACGTGCCTGGTACTGCGCTAAGCACTTGAAATTTCCCCTAGAAACTGCACTGTCCTCACAAACAGCAGGATAAAATAAGTCTTGTATACTGTGTGGCTATTCCACTTTTTGTCATAAGCTACAGCACCCGTCTTGCTGGATAGACGTTGATGTCACAGACGCAGATACAGGCGCCAAAGTGGATACAGGGACAGAGACAGAAGCAGAGGATGTATACAGCTATCATGAAGTGGCAGGGGCAATTTCTGAACCCAGGTCTCCCTGAATCTAAGGGCAGTGACCTATCCACTCCACCACAGTGCCTACTAATCTCAGAGAATTGTTGTAAGGACCAACCTAAATAATTCATTCAAAGAGCACTTATTAAGCACCTACTATGTGCCAGGCACTCTGCAAGTACGAGGAAGCAAACAATCCTTATTCACAAGGACCTTACATTTTAATAGGGGAGAACAAGTACATACACAAACATACACAACACAAATACCAAATGAACAAATACAAATATATTTAAAGTAGTTAAAACACAAGACAGCTTGGGAGGGAGGGAACGAGCAGCTGGGGGGATCAGGAAAAGCTCCATGCAGAAGACAGCGCCTGGGCCACATCTCAAAAGAAAAAAGGGCTCCAGGTGATGGAGGCAAGCAGTATATTCCAGGCCTCCTGGGGGAACAGCGCCCTGCAAAGACGGGAGATGGAGGGTCATGAATGGGAATGCAGAAACGGCCAAAGTGGCTGCACTTCCAACTGCAGTTTGGGAAGCAACGTCCAGTGAGGCTAGAAACAGAAAGTCTTTTTTTGTTTGTTTGTTTAAGGCAGAATCTAAATTAAAGTGAATAGGAAAAAAGCTATCAAATATCCTTACGTTTTATGTAATTTTTTAATTATTCTGTGAACACTAACTGCAAGCAAAGAATGATAGGAATGCTCACCACAGACCAGAGTCATCTCATCCCTGCCTCAAGAGCCAAATTAAGGAACATCTCCACCCACCCCCAATACGGCAAAGTGGCTTACACTGGATATGCCCAAACGTACCCCAGACCCGCCAGGCCAAGCCAACGGGATTCCCTCTGCACGTGACCCGTCTTGCTTAGAGAAGCTCAGGTGTGTCATTCTGGTGCTTGAAATGGATGAGGAGCCCCTACTCCAGCTGTCAGGGGACAGCACTCAGGGTGAAGCCAGTCAAAGGGGATCTCGGTCTATGGCGGGGTTTCTCATTCTAGACCAGACTAGACCAGAGATGTCAGAGTGACATGCCAGGTCATCACATGGATTTGAACTCAGGCAGTGTGACCCAGTGGTAAGGGTAATGGGTTCACAATCAGAGGCCCTGGTTCTGATCCCGACTCCACCACTTACTCCTGGGACTCGGACCTTTCACTTGTCTGAGCCTCCATTTCTTTCACGTGATGGGACTTTTGGCCTTTGAGGCCCCGACAGCCCTAACTCCACAATCCCAGACCTCCAAGTTACCATTCCCCCTCAAGACGGAGACTTGGGAACCAAATGTTCCTCACTAGAGCGACGAGTCCAAGGACTGTTCTTTCTGTCTTTGCGTCCCTGTGGTCTGAGAACCCAAGCCAGCCAAGAAAGGAATCCCCAATGGACACACCCAACAAGGCTTTCTCTGGCCTCTGCCTGAAGACCTCCATCACTCTCCGGCCAGCCCCTTCCACTCTGGAGCAACTCTGTCAGGACATGTTTTCCCCTGACTTTGAACCTAAATTTGCTCTTTTTGCAATTTCTGCCCATAGGCTCTTTCTCTCTGGTCCCAAAGTCTCAGTCCCTGCTGTATGTGACAGCCCTTCAAATACCTGAAGATAGCTATCACATCCCCCTAAGCCTTCTCTTCTCAGGTTGCACCTCCCCACTCCTTCCAACAACCCTTGCTGATGCAGCAAACTCCCAATAAGGAAACTCCATCCACTGATGCACACCAGCATGTCCTTGGCAGCTTCCTGTTTTGTAGAGCTGCCTCCGGACACTGAGACCCTGGAGAGGTGACAGGGTCACTGGCTCATAGGAGGCATTTAATAAATGCTTGTTTGAACTGAAGCGAATGCGCCCACTTCCTCATCAATGGTCTTTTGCTACAGCCCTGGCATGGACATCTTTTTTTAAAAGAGCATTTGTTTTATACTTTATTTGATTTAGGGAGCTCTGTAAATAAAAACAATTTTCTTGGGTCTCACCTTCATTTTCTGACATGTGAGAAACATGACAGATGAGAAGCGTGCAGGAAATGCTATTTGGTTCACATCCCAGGGATCCCATTTCCCAAGAATGCTGAGTGTGCGATTCCAAGAGCCTGGCTGCTGCCGGGGGGGAGGAGCAGCCACACTATTTATGATGCTTTTAGCAAGATTTCAGTGGGCATAAGTTTGGGCAACACACAGAGCCACCTTTAAGACATCCCCTTATATTAGTCCCTTGCCTTCTTGGGGGGGACAATTTTTATCCATCATAAAAATAAGGAAAGAAGTTGCTATTTCTCACTGGCCCTGTGTGCATTTCATTATTGAAGGGAAGGCAAGGTGAGGGTCTGCTGCGACCCTCGACACGGTGGCAGGGAAGGCAGGCTAATTCTGGGAAGGATTAATCCAGGGAAGGAAGAACCAATCCAGCCCTCCTTCTTTGAGCCCGACATGACACTGAATTTAGCATGCAATGACTTAGAAGAAATTTTTACTACAAGCAAATGATACATGTCATTTATCCAATAGAAAGCATTTAGAAAACACATTCATTATACCCTCAGGCTCTGACATAACAATGAAATATTTTTCTTTCAAATCAAACACAGACATTGAGCACAGAATTATACTTCTCAGGAAATTCAGTTCTGGTCCAATAAAAGAATGAAAATCTATACTCAGTTATCTTTTCACAGCTAACCCAAGCATGACATTTTAACATTTCTTTTTTTGACCACCTCATTCATGCCCCACACCTACCTAGACCTTTTACCTCCTCTCCCAATGAGCCTCTAGGGAAAGTGCTGAAAATGATGAAGAATAACAGAAGACAGAACAGAGAAAAACCAATGAGTTCAAGAACTAAAGAATACCTCAGAGGCAACCTAATTGAGCTCTCTCATGTGACAGAGAGAAAAATGGAGAATGGTTAAGTGACTTGCCTTAGCTCCCAGTCATCTGTGGCTGCATTTGAACTCGGGTCCTCTGGCTCCAAAGGCAATGTTCTTTTTATGGTACCTCACCGCTCCCCACAGGAGCACAGACAGTACAAGCCCTGACTAAAGATATCTGCTATATTTATTTAAATCTCATAAGCACCTACTATGGGACAGGCACTATGCTGGGCTCTGGGGACAGAAATACAAGAAATGCATCAACGCCTACCAGTATGGCGCTCCCCCTTTCCTAAAAGTATGTTCTCCAGAAATTCAGGCTCGTCTTGCTCTGATCTCAGCCCTGCCTTCAACCCTATTCCCAGTCCCCGGGGGCACTCCCTGCTCCACCTGCAGGATGTGCCAGCCCCACACACCCTGCAGATGGGCTACATCTGATCATTTTGCTAGCAGGCCTCGACTGCTGATATATATACCTGGTCCTGAACAGGGAGAGGTTGGAAATTCACTCCTCCATTTCACATGACTGGCTTTCCTTAAAGCCAGGGTCTGTGTCTTGTTTATCTCACACCTAGTCATATATCGTTTCATATAATAAAAGGGCAATATGCAATAATGTTAATAATTACCATTGACATAGCACCTTAACATTTGCAAAGCACCATCTGAGCCCAAAAACAAAGCCATGACATAGGTGTGTTATTATCCCCATCTTACAGATAGAGAAATAAGGCTCAGAAAGGTTCAGTGATTGACTTGCCTAGGGTCACAAAGCTAAGTATCTGAGGATAGAGTTGAATTCTGGTCTTTCTGACTCCAAGTCTGACATCAACTAAACAGAGCTGTTAAATATGAACACTTGGTATAGTACAAAATGCCAAAATGGTAAGGGTCTGCTCCTGTCATGGAAGCCATTCTGTGAAAAGATGGCGGCACTTCTGTTTGCAGAGTATACTGGACTGCCAGCATCCAACTCTGGAAAATGGCAGGGCCTTAAAAGCACTTGGTGGAGGAGGCAGACGGCAACAGATTATCAAGGATGATTTGTACACCTTACCTTTATGAGGTCAAGGAGACTTAATAAATGAAGTAAAGGAAAAGGAGCCATGCTGGTCATGTAGCAAGAGTGAGAAGAAAGATGATGGCCTAACTGATGGCCTGGTATCTGTGAAGCATTGATAGAACCAGGGAACGGTGCCCATCGAGTTGGGAGGAGCCCCTCAGGAGGATTCATGGGAAACCTTAACAAGATGGGTTGAAGTTTGTAGGCCTATCAAACATAGATGACGAAGCAAGCCGACTTCAAGACACAGGCTCTACCGCATTGATGAGAAAGCATTCCTAACCCTGCCAGACCAATGGATGCTGCAGATATCATGCCAAGCTCACTTGCATTCTCCCCTCTTTGCCAGGCACCAGGATCTGCCCGTTGTGGCCAGATGCAGCAGCCTTTGGGCTTTCAACTCCAACATTAAACACAGAGGGGGTATGGCACAGTGGAAAGTGTAGACAACCTTGGTTCAAATCCCTGCTCTGCCATTTGTGAACGTGTATGACCATGGCTATGTCACCTCACCTCAGAATCTTTTTCTTCACCTATTGTATAAAATCAAGGGGCTAAACTATGTTACAGATAAGGTGCTTTCCAGCTAAATGATGCTTTAGTCATTTATCCATTCCTGTTACAATGGGAAGATGGTATCCATGTAAGAAATGAGATCTCTTCTGCCTGGCATTCTTGGTGTTCCATAATCTGGGCCCTCCTCTATTTTCCCAATGCTTTTCACTCTCACTCTCCAGCATGTCAGGCCCACATCCTCCTCCCATCTGGTCTTCACATTGTTCCAATACTTGCCATTGATCCTATACAAATGGAAAAGAGAGCTGATCTTGGAGTCAGAAGACTTCAAGTGACAACTTGGCTCTTTCCCTTACTGCACATGTGCAGCTTGGAAGGCACAGCTATTCAATAGCAACTATCAAATGGGGATGATAATATGTGTACTACCCAACTCACAGGGCTACTATGAGGAAAAGCCCTCTGAAAATCTGAAGCCTCTACAAATGAACCATGATGAATACTCCCCCATCTAGAAAGTGCTTTTTATCTAGACAAATCCATGATCTACCTCCTGCTTGAAACCACCAAGAAGGCTACAGTCCTCCCACCCTCCTTCGCCCACTCCTTTATCCAAACTCCAGTTGCCCTTGGATTCATTTGTCACCCCACTTATCAGTAAGCCACTTAATAAGCAACTCCTGTGCTCCAGGAGAGAGGCAGCTTGGCAAAGCAGATCAAGAGCTGGCCTTCAAGTTGGTAGAAAGACACATACTGACACACACCCAAATCTTCCTCCTCAGAAGCTCCAACTCTGATGAAATCACAGACCAGTCCAAAAACAAAAAGTCCTGGCACATTGCGCTGAGTACTATGGATACTGAAATGACACTGACTCTCCCTTTAAGGAGTGCACATTCTACTAAATTCCTAGCAATTAGCTACCTTCTGTCTTATGTTGTTTCATAATTAGTGCCATTGTCTCCCCACCCTGTCTCCCCAATTGGACCCCAAGTTCTTTGAGGGCAGGGAATAGGTCACAGGCTTCCTGAGCATCTTCCCCAGAATAAGCACAGCCCTGAGCACGCTCCTATCCCTCCATAAATCCCTGCGGATTAAACAGCTATTCTCAACTCCAGCATTCAAAAGGAACTCCATGGTACTTTAAATAGAGAATTAATATCTCATCTCCATTTTTAAGACCAACAGACACAAACACACCAACCTTAACAGCCACAAAGAGTGGCATAGACTGTCAACCTGTAAGGTTTTTTCTTTTAAATTCATAATTTTATTTAACCTACCATTAGTTTTGACATTTATATCAAACAGTATTTCGAAATGGTACCAGGGATAAAATCTTGCTTATCATGTGCATCAGACACTTTTGGAGACTATTTTCCCTAAGGAAAACACTGCCCTGGATCCTCAGATTCATGTAATCAAGTCCCTCTCCAACACTGTGCTCAGTAAAGACAGGAACAGGCCATTCTGTCCCACTCGTTCCGTCAAGGGTCATGGAGCAGCCATCCTCCAAGAGTCCTATCTAATTCAACATCACAATGTCGCCTAATGAATTGGGTCTTAATTGAGCATGGTCGTTATTCTCATCAGGATAACACAGACATAGCAACTCATTTGTTCCCCAAATGTTGAACAACACGAGTTTAATTAAATGCTCTCACAACGACGGACACAGGACCAAATGTCAGCAGGATTTAAACCTGGCAGGGAGCGACTCAGCAACAGCATGTGAGAGATGAAACGCCCAACTCCAAACGTCTGGCTCCCCAGGATGGTGTCACATGGAGGTGGAATGTATTTCAGGCAAGAATTAATACATGCTCGCTATATTTAGTTCCTCCTCGTACCATTCCCCTTCTTACAGATGTAGAGAAGGGATTTCTTGCTCTCCCATTCCCAGGCAAGATTACAGAAACAGGATGAAGGGGCTACGAAGAGGAAAACTGATGAGGACGAGAAAGTCCTTTCTGGAAGCATTCTTCTCCCAAATCATCTAAAGCTGGGCTAGATGGGAAGGGAACGGCCAATCTTGACCCTAGACAGCGGGTCAGGCTCATGGGACTAAGCTGGGCTTGTTTCCAGAGGCACCTGGTCACTCCCTCCAAAGAAGCGCTGGGCCTGGTGACCAGGCACCAAACGCTGCTTCCCGGCCTACGGAGGCCATGGGACAGCATCCTGGTAACCCTCAGCAGGAGTCCTCGGTGAGAGGGCTCGTCCAGAGAAGGCCACACAGGGCAGAGAGTATTTTCAGAGATGAAGAAGCGCTCTGCCCCGGGGGCCCTCACTGACTCTGTCTTCCTGGCGGGTGGCAATGTGCCGACGGCAATGCCACTCACTGGGGCAATCTCCCTTTCCTCTGTGGTTAGGGTGCTCAGGCATCTGAAGGAAGCCAGGGAAGCTCCCAGGCAGAAGGGGAGGAGGAAGAGCATCCCAGGCGTGGCAGACAGCCAATGCAAAGGCCCGGAAATGGGAAATGGAGGGTCACATTCAAGGAACTGTTGTAAAACAAGATACCACCTCAAACAGTATCTGGGAACATGGGCTCCTGAGCTCTGCCCGGTTTGGGTTTGGGGAGGAAACGGTGGGGGGGGGGGGGGGGGGGGGGGGGGGGGGGGGGGATGAAGTGACCCAGGTGGGACCCAGGGCAAGGGAGCACAGAACTGAAAAGCATTTTCAGAGTCCTTTCCAATGCTCGTTGTTAACATGACTGAGATTAGCACAGGTCTGCTCAAGCATTTTCAGTTTGTTAGTAATTATAATAATATTAAAACATTTATTTATTCACATGTGGACAACTCCTTTCATTTGGGGATCTGAGGTGCTTTGTAATTAGTTGTCTGACAACACCCTAAGAGGATCAAGAAATATCACATCTATTTTCCAAAAGAAACAAAATGACTTTCCTTTAAGACAGCCAATGACTCAGGAAGGAAGTGACCACCAGATGTTTAGGGAGACATTTTCAAATGCGGCAAATTAACCTCACCCAGATACTTTAGGGAGACGACTCCACCTTCCCCACTGCTGCCAAAGCGGTTTTCCTAAACCAGGGTCTCACTTTGTCACCCCTCTCCTCAATAAACACCCGTGGCCCCCTACTACCTTGAGCCACAAATAGAAGCTACTCCGGAGTTCAAAGCCCTTCAGAACCAAGCCCCAGCCCTGCCAGGGAGAACTGCTGGGCCCATTTCTTCACTAGATGGACTCCATCTCCCTTGGCCTGCTCTGGCCTTGCCTGTCCCTCCTTATCCCGGCCCTTTCAAAACTCACCACCCTTCCCACAGGCCTCTCTGGATCCCCTCGGCCGCTGGTATGTCAGCCCAAGTTATCTCGAATCTACTCTACACATCCCTACCCGTGTCTATGTTGTCTTTGCTCCCAGACCTGGAGGGCAGTCAGCCTTTGGCCTTGTCTCTGGATCCCCAGGGCCTAGAGTGGTACCTGGCTCTGGTAGGTGTTTAATAAATGCTTGGTGGCTAATTTGAGTGGGCCTCAAATGGTACCTGGAACGGTAAGGGTCCTGAAGGGCTTGACCCTTCTCAAGGTCAAGTTCCTTTAAAGGAAGGCAGACTTACAGAAACATACTGGGGGGCGAAAACCCAAAATATAGTAAGGAGAGGTCATTAAAAAAAAACACAAAAGAGAAAGGAAATGACTGAGACATCATGGACCCCTTTCTGACAGTCTGGTGAAGCCTGCGGATCCCTTCTCAGAATAGTTTTTAATTAACTGAAGGAAATGCGAAATTTCTACTCAGTGTTGGTGAGCACAAAGATGTCATTGTTTCCCCTTCCTTGTTCCTAATTCGCCCCCCCACCCCATGAGCTACAGTCCTCAGGACAGAGAGATGAAACATTTATTAATCACATACTACGGGCCAGGAAGCATGCTACACGTTGAAGATACAAATAGAGACAAGACAGCCTGCCCTCAATGAGCTTCCATTCTAATGGGGGAGACCCCCCCAAAGAAGAACTTGGAAAAGATGGGAGGAGGATGCCTGAGCCGGGGCCTGGCGAGGAGGGCCTGACTGGGGATGGAAAGGACCGAGGACATTCAGCCCAGCTCGTTTTAAGGAGAAGGCAAGCAGCTCTTTCCTCCTCGTCATCCCGGTTCCCTTCCCAGAGCTCTAGGGCAGCATCGAGCACAATCCGTGTCACTGAAGCAGAAATGGGCATGAAACGCTGCCCGCTCATGGACCGAGCTCAGCCACCTTCCTGACAGGCTCAGAACAGAACAGAGGGAACAGGCGGCAGAGTCACCACACCCAGGGCCAATGGCTTGACTCCTGACCTGCCCAGAGCAGGGGGATGGGGGAAGGTTACCCCAAATCACAGCCAACTGAAGCCCCCCCCGAAAGAAGGAACTGTCTCATTCTTTGGCTGGTTATCTAAGTTCAATTTTGTTTTCAATTCCAAATTCCCCATCCACTCACCCATTGAGAAGGCAAGGAAAAAAAAAAAAAAACATGGTATGCATGCATGTGTATATGTGTGCGTGTGTGTGCGAGAGAGGGAGAGAGACAGAGAGAGAGTCTCATTCTTTGAACTGATACCCTCAGTGCCTAGCACAGTGCCAGGGACGCAGCAGCCACTTAATAAATGCCTGCTGGTTGACTGACCACATATATGCAGTGTTCTTTGTAGTCATAATGTACCACATACAGGTATGCTTTTATCAGTATTATTATTATTGTGATCAGACCTGGAGCACAGAATGCCAACACGAGGCACTGCATGGATATGGGAAGGTCTCACTGACCACCCCTCGTTGGGTGCTTCACCATACACCGGCTTGTATGTGCATCCCAGGACTGGATCGACAGCTGCAGGGGACCTCAGAGGTTATACAGGCCATTCCCTGGATGTCCGGGGATGGCAGGCAGCAGGGAGCGGTGGAGGGAGTGCTGGACATGGGGTCACCAAGCCTTATGGTCCCTCCCTGTGACACATCCCAGCTGTGGGTCACAGGCCTGGCTGAGGCTTATGAGTCTAACCTAGAGGCAGGTGGGAGTCCCTGTTGGTAGAGGCGCTCCCCAGGTCACAGATCTCTGGCATGCTAAATGTGGATTCAGAGGCCTCAGAAACCAGATGGTCCAATCAACAGTAAGTAAGAGAGCAAGGCGTCTAGTTCCTCCGTTTATTTCCCTTATCCCACAATGCCTCTCACCTCCCCAAACTAAACTGCAATCTCTTGGAGGGCAAGAACCATGAAATGGCACAAGAGTGTCTGATCACATAGTAGGTCCTCACTCTACGGGCACTACATTGAATTAACTAAATCAGATTTCGGCAGGAAGAGGGAGAAGGGTCATTTCTCGCTCCCACCAGTGTCTTAGTTCCTTTCCTTTCCCTTGTTCGAGACCTGCTTCTCAACGCACACCATTCCCACCAAACTTATCTCCTTATAGAACAGAGACTGCTTGGCATCCCCAGCACCTAATACACAGTAATAGTAAGAGTCAGCAAAACTATAGGCTTTAAAGTTGGCCAAAAGGATCTACATATGTTATCTCATCTGATTCGCACAACCACCATGGGAGGCAGGAGCTATTATTATCTTCATTTTGCAGTTGAGGAAACTGAGGCACAGGGAAATTAAGTGACTTGTCCAGGATCACACAGCTAGTATGTGTTAACCAATCAACATTTATTAAGCACCTACCATGTGCCAGACATTGTGCTAAACACCGGGAATGAAAAAAAAGGCAAAAGATAGTCGCTGCCCTCAAGGCACTTACAATCTATGCAGATATACACAAAGCAAGTTATACATGCAGGAACAAGGGAAGGCACAAAAATTCAGGTCTTCCTGACTCCAAGTCCAGCCCTCTACCCACTTCACCGCCCAGCCACCACATATGAGGTATTTAATAAATGTTTACCTAACAGAAAAGCGGGGCACCATAATTATCATCTAAAAAGCAAAGGCTCCACATCTATCATTAAAATCCCCAGCTTTCTCCCAGGGTCAGCCATGAGCAACCTCCTACAGGAAGCCACCCCCACCTCCCCAGTTGGTTGGAGGAGCTCTCTCCCCCCTTTCCATATCTCCTCTTACACCCACCACAAGTAGAATGGAAGACCCTTCAGAGCAAGAATAGCTTTCCATCTTGTCTTTGTGCCCCCAATAATCAGCACACAGTAGGCATTTAGTAAATGCTCATAGAACTGGAATGAACTTATTTTCAGAGGCATCTAGTCACTCCCACCAAAGAAGTGGTAAGCTTGGTGGCCAGGCACCAAACAGGTTCCTGGCCTACGGATACTGTCAGGACAGCATCTCCAGGAACCCTTAGATGAAGCCTTTGGTGAAAGGAGCTCTTCCCCAGCAGAGGAAGCCACGAAGGGCAAAGGGCATATTTTCACAGATGAAGAGGTGCTCTGGCCCTGGTTGGCTCTCACTGTCTTCCTAGCAGGTGGCAATGCCACTCACTGGGGCAATCTCCCCTTTCCTCTATGGTTAGGGTCCTCAGGTGTATGATGGGTGCATCCCAAAGGATTTCAAAAGAGCAGTGGCTCTCTGCTACATGTGTAGACACAGGCTGCCCTAGGTCTGACATGGGGTCATTGGACGTTCCCTCCTATGACTAGAAGCAGCATAAGCCCCCTCCAAGCCATGTGGGTTCAAAGGGCTCCACCTGCCAGCATTTACAGCATCCCAAAGCAGATCACAGTGGCATGCCGAGGTTCCAGGTGTGCTCTCATTTTCAGGTGAAATCAGCTAATTTAAATATAAAACTCTACAGTACAATCATGGAGGGCTGGCAGAGTGTCCTCAGTATTTATGGCAAGCACTTTCAGAGAAATGTTCCCCACCCATGCTCTTTATTTATTTATTTATTGTTCTGGTTTAGAAAAAAAATTCATTTAATACTTTGTTTCCCGAGAATCACCGTGTTGAAGAAGCCGGGCATTAGGCGTGATGCACCTATAACATGTGCTTAATAAGTGTTTACTGACCAACTGTTAAAGTAGAACTACTCTTTAAGAGAGGGGTTCTTAACCTGGGGCTCCCTTGAACTTCGGTTTTAAAAACTATTTTGATTACTGTGTTCCAATATATTTGGCTTCCTTTGTCAATCTATGTATCTTATGCATTTAAAAATCTTATTCTGAGAAGGGATCCATAGACTTCACCAGGCTGCCAAAGGATTCCATGATATTAAACAAATGAACGAAGGAATGGATGGACGGATGGATGAATAGATTCCTCTGGCTTGAAAGTTAAAGGGCTTGCCTCTTTCCAGGCTCCCCAGTCTAAGCCTGGCAGAAGGGGCCACACAGGTCCGGGGCGGTTTCTCCTTTGTGGTTTATGAGGGTAGCCACAGTGACAATTCCAGCCTAACCCTAAAGATTCAAAAAAATAATAAATGTTATCAGGAAGGTTAAATTATTTTTGCTTACTTTCCTTAATAATAATTGACATTTATTGGTTGCTTTAAGGTTTGCAGAGCACCCCCAGACAACCTTATCTCCCTTCATCGGGGGAGCAGGTACCTCAGGAAGGCATCCCCTCCTCCTCCGACTCAAACCCAGCAGGAGGGGAGTCTATGATTCCCCCTGATGTCTATAATCTCTCAGCCATATCCATGCCTGCCCATCCTCCAGGCTGTGCAAACCATAAGGCATTACTGTCATTATCATTATTGCTGGTTGTGGTTTGAGTTGGCCACAAGGAGTCTACCCTTTGCTTTTCCCCAACTTGGCAGGGCTGTCCTTGGGCTGACTGGTTCTTCTTCCTCATCCTTATCATCAGCCCATTTTGGGGGTTTGATCCCACATTTCTCTGAGGACCCCCTTTGCTACAGTTCTTCTCTGGAGCCCCCTCATCATTATGGGTGGCAGCCTGTTCATTCACACCTGACATCATCCTTGGAGACTAATTTTTAATTCTTCCTGTTCCATACCTCAAAAAGTGAGGCTCACAAAGGACTGGGCCTGTGCCCTTGGTCACAAAGCTAGGAAGTATTGGGGCAGTGCTTGAATCTGGGTCTTTCCAAATTCCTTGTCTTTTACTCCTTCTTTTACACTACACTCAGGAGCATCTCCTACAAAACAGGGATAGAAACGAAGGCCCTTTTTACACCTTGAATTTTTATCCTTTTACTGAAGACTTGGGGGCCAGAAGATGGCCCTGAGTATCATGAAGACTTTAGAACCCAAGCTTAACCCAAATGGGATTCCCAGCAAGCTTAAATCTGGTCCATTTGATGGGGGTTGGGGTAGCAATGAGCAGAAAAGGCATGAAAACATGCCTGGACTCACTGGGAAAAGAGACGGTGCTTGAAGGGCCCTCTGAGTTCCTGCAGATGCTAAGACTGGATCAAGAGTGGCAAGAGGGACATCCAAACCCAGTTGAGCGGAACCACTCAGAACCCCAAGTGGCTGCATTTTGTTCGCCAAAAGGGTGTGAGCTGGGGCTTGAACAGATGGACATGTGGATTTGCATTTTCAACTAAAATTGCATCTGGCTCTGCCAGGCAAGCATCTTGCCAGGGGCTATGGTGGAATTTGATGTCCAACCACCTGAAAAGTCCTTTTCCCACTGACTATACAAATCATAGGATAGTTATGTGGTACAGTGGATAGAACACTGGACCTAGAATCAGGAAGACTCATCTTCCTGAGTTCAACTCTGGCCTCAGACACTTCCTAGCTGTGTGACCTTCAGCAAGTCACTTAACCCCATTTGCCTCAGTTTCCTCAGCTGTAAAATGGGCTGGATAAGGAAATGGCAAGCCACTCCAGTGTCTTTGCAAAGAACTTTGATGAAGGCATGAGAAGGGAACAGTAAATCTTTCACAAAATGATATTCTGAAAATGACCCCATGACATAGATCCTGGTCACCTGACCTCGTACGAGATGGTCCCTAAGATCTCTTCTGCTTCTAAAGGTCTATGACTCTACATCTATCTCTTTCAGCATCAAAACTGAGAGATGGGTATAAAAGTTACATGATCTCACTGAGCCAATTTTTGGTTGACTATTAAAAAACAATAAAGCATTTGATCCAGAAGAGAAAACGTGCCCTTAAAGACACCCTCCCCACAAGCATCCGAAAGGCATGGGTCCATAAATGCAAAAATAAAAAGTATTTCAGGACACGTCCAGGGGAAAAGGTCACTGGGAAGCGGGTGCAGGAATTAGGGAAGGCTTGCTTCAGCAAGGCTGGAAAGGGGAGGGAATGGGCAGGATTTATGCAGGGCTTTAGAGGTGGCCCTCCTCTTCCGGTCACCGGCCCCACCCCCAATCACACCGTGCTGACAGTATACCTTTTCTATTTCTTCCTAGCAAGCTCCCTGAGGACGGGGTGGTTGAGCTGCTTGTTTTGGGAGCACAGGGGTGGGGGCTCAATCAAGGCTGGTAGAACTGGATTGAGTTTTCCAGATTCCTCCCATGGTAGCTACCCAGAACTTGACAAGCTCTTTTAATAATTATGTGACTGGTGCCAATTATGAGAAAACAGTTTTAGTGAAAGAACACAGCACGGCTCTGGACATTTAGAAATAAGTGAAAAGGGGAGGTGAAACATTTCTGAAGTATTACCAGAAAATGTCCTTCTACTTAAGGCCAATGCCTAGCAAGTTAAAAGCTTAAATTTCAGCTTTGGATTCAATCAGTCCTGTGATCGTAGTCCTCCCTAATCTGAGGGCCTTCCTTCTGCTCCCTAACAGAGCTGTCTATACCACCACACACCCCCATTAGACTGGGAGCTCCCTGAAAACTGGGGTTGGTTTTTGACTTCCTTTGAATCCCCAGGGCTTAGCAGAGTGCCTGGTGCGAGGATGCGTTAATACACATTAGTTGACTGACTAACTGATGGTGGCAACCTCAGTATTCAGAATGGCAGATACCTAGCACTATCACAGCTTCCCAGGGCCCTGCTCACACTCTCCCTCTGTTCAAACACCTGTAGCACCTGGGTGCCTCAACCTTTTAGATGAAGGTCTTCAGGACACAGTTTTTAAAATCTTGTTACGCTGTTCCCACAAGAGGACAACTGTGTATGACTCTTCAAGTTTCCTGATACTACTCCACACTTCATCATGATAGAGATTTCCTAGAGTGTCTTTTCTTTACCATATCTTGGATACTTTTTCAAAGCACCCAAAGCCTTTGCAGAGAAGGAGGAAGCTTCAGTTACTGGCAAATAACAGTGAGGTTTAAAAAAAAAAAAAGGAAGGAAGGCGGGAAAGAAAGAAGAGAGGGAGAGAAGAAGGAAGGGAGGGAGGGAGAAAGAATGCAAGAGGGAGAGAGAGAAAGAAGAAAGAAGGAAGGGAGCAAGGGAAGAAAGAAGGAAGGAAGTACAGACAGACTTGACATTTGAATACCTGGCTTTGAATCCTGAGTCCCTAACACTTAACTAGCAATGAAAGTGCCTTAATGGCAGTAGGCCTCAGTTTACCCATCTTTATAATGGGGTGGACAATACTCGTACCAGCTACTTCACAGTGCTGCTGTGTGGAAAGTGCTCTGTAAATCTTAAAATGATACATAAAAGCAAGCTCTTAAAATGATTTTGGGTTGTTCCTTGGCCCAGCTATTTAGTCTTTAAAATTGCAGCACAATATTATTTTTTTTATGACCAGCCAACTGTATTTTGCTGGCTAATCACAAAATCATTATTACTCTGTTGCAACATAATGAATAAAAAATAACTTTATAACAACTTCATCTCCTTGAAATCTCCGATTTTCTGCTGGCACATTTTCTGGAAAATAATTATTCAAGACAAAATTCTCTTCAAGTTTTAAGACTAGGAAAAAACAAATGGAAGAATGATTTGGCCTCTCTCCCTCTTGAAATTCCTTTGTATTATTTTGTTATTTTGCATTTTTTTCTATTTACTATTTTATTTTTCCCCAGTTACATGCAAAAACAATTTTTAACCTTTGTTTTTAAAACTCTGAGTTCCAAATTCTCTCCTTCCTCTCTCCCTCTCCACCCCACCCCTACCCCCACCCCCCTTGAGAAGGCAAGCAATTAGACATATGTTATACGTGTAGTCACATTTATTTTTTAATTTAATTACTTACTATATCCCTCCAGTCAAATATAAGCTGCTACAGGGCAGAGACTGTTTTATTTTTGTCCTTGTATCCCCAGCACCCAGCAGATCATTGGACACATTATAAAGGCCTTAACAAATGCTTGACTTTAACTGCATTGTGGTATGCTTTTTTTCCTGCTTTATAAATTGACCATAAAGGGAAAAAAAAGTCAGGTTAAATCATAGAGTATGCACTTGGTGATTTCCCCTATTCCATCAGAAATTCCACCATAAAATGCTGGGAGGGGTGGAAGGGGTGGGGGCAGACACAGAACTGAAGACCCAGGGATGATTCCTTAACGTCTAAAGCCCAAGGCCCAAAAGTGGGACAGATCACCACTGGACCACACCTGCCAGCTCAACTGGAGAGAAAATTACAGGGCACTGGTTTCAGATCAAAGAGCCAAGAGGGAATGATGCTTTTAACAATTCCTGTGAAACCGATTCAGGCTACAGCTGCTACCAAGAGTTTATTATAAATTCAAAACAGTTGAGTAATTGCCAGTAACCAGATAAATACTGTATGGGTTTTACATCAATGCTTTTTGGAACAGTATTTGCTGATGATCTTTCCTCTAACACTTGGTGTGCTTTAAATAAACTGCAAGGTAGGGTAAAGACTAAGAAATTGCAGAAAGCCCGGGGAAGAGGTTTGGGGCTGTTCCCCACTCCTCACCTGGTTCCCCCTCCCCCCAGGTTGCCTGTCCCATCAAGGCCATAACTAGTAAGCCAGGACCTGAGCAAGGTCCCACCAAATGTACTGTAGACCAAGCAGCATGATAACGTCTTCAAATCAACAAGAACAAATTCAGTTAGGGGTGAGGGGAAAAGTTTAGGGGTCTCAGGACACAAGAGCCAATGGGGAGAGAAATCCCAGAACCCCACCTGTTGGTGGGCTGCAGGGGAGGCGGGGAAGGAGGCAGAGATGCCAGTGGGAAAAGACTCGGGACAACGGGAGATCTTTGCTGGGGAAGCCAAGGAAGGAAGGACGAAAGGCTAGGGGCTCACCGGAGGTGGGGACAGGGAAAGGACAGGGAGGAAGCCCCCCCTTGAGACAGCTTCCACTTTTGAATAATTCTCCTTATTCACAGGGTGCTCAGATCAGTTGTTTCCTCCTAAGAAAGGAATACAAATCCTTCCAGTGCCCTCTGAATTTCAGCACCCTGGGTGGAACCCTTCTCATCCTGCCCTAGTTATAGCTCTGAGTGAGTCCTAAGGTGACTCCACAGAACTGATGAGAGGAATCTTGGGGATAAACCAAGACATATCGTACCATGAGCTCCTCTGGGAAATCTCAGAGGAGGATTTCAACAGCTCCTCCTCACAGGGTCCGGGGCTCTTTTTTCTTGTGGATGAGTTATCTCTGTCCCCGGATTACAAACCCCACACAGAAAGCTTCCTCCATTTCTTGTCCCTCTCATGGTACTTAAGCACAGCTCTAAGCCCAGAGAGGGCACCAGTAAATACTCGATAACTGGAGAGTCATCGAGCTAATGAGTCTAACTGCCATACAATTCATTAACCTCTGCTTAGGCTCCCCGTACTCCAGAATTATTAGGATGAGGCTGGAGCAGACAACCACCACCTTCGGTTTCGATGCCAGTGAGGAATCAGACAGGCGATGGTGGAGCTTTCCACGTCCCCTGGAAATGTTTGGCCATCACACACATTCGACTTGAAGGAGAGAACTCCTCCCCACCCCTCTGGGCAGCGTCTTCTTTGAGAATCACTGACACTGGCAAAAATCCACGCCCACTTGAAACCACCCAAGCACAGGACCTCGTGGTGTTTGAGTGGAGAAGGCCTGGTCAGAGTCAGAATTCATGGCTCGAGTCCCTGCTGTGTGGCCTCTCCCTCCTTCCCTCCCTCACTCAATCAACAAGTACTTACTAAGCACCTACACACCACTGAGGATACAAACTCAGCAAATAAAACAACTCCTATTCCTTCCTGGGAGCTCACATTCTAATGTGGTATATGTGCACCTATAATTATATACAAGATAACTAAAAGGAGAAAAAAAAAAAAACACTAAATACCAAAGTACGTCGGGGGGAAGAAGGGCCCTTAAGAGCTGAAGGGACCAAGAAAAGATCTCTGAGCCTCAGTTTCCTCATGTGCAAAAAGGCAGGAACAACTGTCTCAGAGACCTGTGAAGAGGGACGTGTTGCATCCCGCCAAGCACCGGAGACAGGTGAAGAAGCTACTTTGTGAGCGCCCCCCAAGCGGGGGAAGGCGGGGAGGGCCTGCCACATGCACAGACCCCATTCACTTGCTCAGCAGACAAAACCTCTCTCTCTCTCCCTGCTTTTGGGGTGGTGTGGAATAAAGTGACCCGGCAGGATTGCCGCACGTGTGCAGACATTCTGTAACTGGCTGACCACGTGAGGAAGGGGAGGCTGTCAGGCTTTGCCTCATTTCTCTTGGAAGATCCCAATGACTCCTCTCTTTGCAGCATCCCACTGTTCTCAAGCCAAGGTTCCAGACCAGGTCTTGCAGCCAGCCCAGCATCAATGGCCCCCAGAAGCAGAGGGAAGCCTTCTGCCCCAGGAGCAGGCAGGAGCAGAAGCCTTCAGGAGCACAATCTAAGCAGACTTGTGAGACAGTCATGCCGCACCTGGCCATGAACTTGGCAGGACTGACATTACCTAAGGGTGAGCCTGCTCTCCCGGGATGAAAGGAGACAGGGGAAAGCATGACTTGAGGTACTGCAGGAAATGGCTGTACATTTATCCAGACAACATATTTAAAGTAAAAATCCCTTTGGAAAAGCCAAGGTGAAATGACTACACAGAAATGGGGTGCTATTCACCACCCCCTCCCACAACAGGGGAATGCAGCTGGTGGGGGCAGCAGAGAAAAGATTCTCCCCCAAAACCGTGGAGTGCTGGGGTCCCCTGAGGGGGAGAGGTAGCCCACCTGGCCCTGAGAGAGGGGAGCTAGAGCACACCCTAAAGGGCCACAGTTAGACACCTGGAAGCTTTGATGCACCAGCACAGTATGTGGGGATAAGCCCGGCTCTAGAGAAAAGCCTTTGTACTCCCATCCCACTGTGAGACCTTGGGTAAGTCACTAAACTCTCATTATGCATGACCTCCATAGCAGCACAAGTTCTTGTCTTGAAAAGCTCAAGACTGAAACTACAGAAAACCAAAGTCTGGGGGATGAACATTCTCAGAAGGGGAAGAGGGGCACCACCGGGAGAGTCATTTGTAAGGCTTGCTGCACAAGAACTAAAATGTAAAGGTTTATGATGTTTTCACAGACTGAGGCTTTGCAGCCAAAGCCTCTGAGGTATGATCTGACTCACAGTGGAGCTTAACTGTCCTTAAAGTATTTCTTTATCCACGATAAAATGCATTACCCAACACTTCGCTGGGGGACAGAGGTGAGCCTCCTGTCTCCCCACGGGGGAGCGCCCCTCGGTCCTACGCACAGAACCACCTAAAAACCATTCAGCACTGCCCGGTTCTTTTCTGCCGTGGATCTCACAGTGATAACGGGCACCCTCGGCAAACAGCACATCCATTCAGGAAGCAAGACCTGGGGACACTCGGCCTCGTTCCCTCTATAAGCCCCTGCCACCTCTGGGGTGGCTGGAGTTAGCTTGCCGTAAGATCTCTACAAACAGCCATTCTCCAGCTGATAAATGGTCAAAGGACACGAACAGGCAATTTGCAGAAGAAGAAATCAAAGCTATCTACAGTCATATAAAAATGCTCTAAATCACTACTGATTAGAGAAATGCAAATTTCTCTGAGGTATCACCTTACACCTATCAGAATAGCTAACATGACAGAAAAGGAAAATGATAAATGTTGGAGGGGACGTGGAAAAATAGGGACACTCATGCATTGTTGGTGGAATTGTGAACTGGTCTAACCATTCTGGAGAACACTTTGGAACTATACCCAAAGGCTATCAAACTGCATACCCTTTAACCCCACAATACCACTTCTAGGTCTGTATCCCAAAGAGATCCAAGAAAAAGGAAAAGAACTTCTTTGTACAAAAATATTTATAGCAGTTCTTTTTGTGGTGGCAAAGAATTGGAAACTGAAGGGATGCCCATCAATTTGGGGAATGGCTGAACAAATGATGGCATATGATTGTGATGGAACATTATTGTGCAATAAGAAATGAAGAGGAAGGTAGTTTCAGAAAAACCTGGGAAGACCTATACAAACTGATGCAAAGTGAAGCGAGCAGAACCAAGAGAACATTGTACATAGTAACCACAACATTGTATGATGAACAACTGTGAATGACTTAGCTCCTCTGATCAAGACGATTTATGGTAAAGAAAAAAAAAAAGCTTCTTTATTTTTCTTGGTTTTTTTGTAACATGTTTAATATGGAAATCTCCTTTGCATGATTTCACAGGTATAACTGATATCATATTGTTTGCATTCTCAATGGTGGGGAAAGGGTGGGAGACAGGGAGAGAATTTGGAACTCAATTTTTTTTTAAATGAATGTTAAAAATTAATTAATTAAAAGAAGAAAAAATCTCTACAAATACCTCCCCAATGTGGCTGTAGTCTACCTTTCTAAGCATACTGTAGTCTATATTTTGGCCAAACTGGCCTACCTGCAGTTGCCCACACTTAACATTCCTTCTCCCGCCTCCACCCCTTTGTATGTGCTGTGCCTCCTGCCCAGAGTGCACTCCCTCCTCATCTTCATGTCTGGGAATACCCACTTTTCTTTGAGGTTCAGCTCAGATGTTAATTTCTATACCACGTAACCTTGGACAATCCCTTCCCCTTGCCACACCTCAGTTTCCTCCTTTGTAAAACGGGAGGGCTGGAGGCTAGATAATCTCCCCAATATGCTACTCTCCTTTATTACTGATGCTACCGACCAGGAGCTACAACAGTGGGGCACAGATGCAGGCGCTCTTTCGTTCAGGGGAGCTACCCTGCCTGCCTCCACTTAGGCTAACTCCCCACTTTCCCCACTGTACCCTCACATTCCCCAAAGGAGAGAGGAGAGAGATTTTCCAGGATTTCTCCACAAGACACCTTGGGTCTGCCCAGGGCTCCCTCCCAGCCAGGGTGGACTGCTTGACCCCTCTGCTCAGGAGAAAGAAATGGGCTGATGACACAGTAACAGGTGTAACCAGAGCTAAATTTAAGAGGGAGTTTCACAAGCAACAAGATTGTTTCCAAGGGAAAACAACCTTCAAATCCACTCCCTTTTCCATTTTCCATCACACCTGAACCACCTCCTAGAAGCTCCCAAGCAGGATTTTTTCTAAACACAGAAACAAAATTCTGACAACTGGTTTCTTTTCCCACGCACAGATACCTTGCATTTTTAAAAATCTCTTTAAAGGTTTTTTGTTTTTAATTTAATTCAGTTCTATGTGAGTTGTCAGAATCTAGATATTCCCATAATAAAGACAGCCTTGTTTAGAAATTAATATACAATGCAGCTCATCTGGCCAAGAAATCTTTTTAACTCCAGTGGGTCCCATAGATCTCGCAGTGGGGGTTGCAAATGAAATTCTGTGCCACTAACTGCATTATTTAATGTTACTTCTTTTGTAACAAGCACTTTTAATATGGTTTTATGGTAGGATGCATTTCGTTCTGATGCGTTGTAATGCACTAGGAGGAGGGACAGGGGCACATTCAAGTCTGACTTCATCCATGTGAGGAACTCCCATCAGAGAAAACTTCTTCCGCAGCTACACGGCAGCTCCACCCATCTGACCGGGAATCTTAGTAAGTTGCCTCAAGTGCTGAGGAATCATGGGCTCGAAGCTCTAGAGTGGGAAGGGCCTTCTGAGACCACAGAGTCCAACCACCACATTTTATAGATGAGAAAATCGCTGCCCAGGAAGGAGAAGCAATGATCCCATCAGAGGCAAAATCTGAACCCAGGTCTGGCTGACTCCAAGCCTGGCCCTCTCTCCACTACACAGGGCCGTACGGCTCAGAGAAATGAGCCACTAAGCTGGACGCCAGGATTCCTGCAGGCCACATACTCGCTTAGAAAACCACACATCAACATCAATGATGTTCTAGTGTGCTTTTATTTATTTTGCTAAATATTTTTCAATTGCATTTTAATCTGGTTCAGGCCACCCTGGACATGTGTTTGACACCTGTGTAACACACCATGTTGCCTCTGTGTGTGTGTGTGTGTGTGTGTGTGTATGTGTATGGGTGTGCGTGTGCGTAGTAGTGTTGGAGGCAGAGCTATGAGGCTCCACGATGCTGTGGACAGAAAGAGGAAGTCAGAGTCAGAGTGCCAGGGTCCAAGTCTTCACTGCCCTTTGTGACCTGTAAACTCCAGCAGGTCCCCGGACATCTCTGGGTATCGGGGTCTCATCTCCATACTTCCTTCCAGTCCTAAATCTCTGAATCTCTATGTCCACACAGCTAGAACCACAGCCCTGGGTTTAGCTACAGATCAGTTCTAAATCTACGAATCTCTACAGACACACGTCTAGAACCATAGCTCTATATCCCCTATAAATCTCTACATCTAGCTAGAACCATAGCTCTAGGTTCAGTCGTGAATCTGTTCTCAATCTATGAATCTCAATATAACACACATCTAGAGTCGCAGTTCTAGATTCAGAAACAGAAGCTACAGATAGAACTAAGGACCTAGATAGAGATAAGATTTCATCAGTCTAGATGAGCTCTTGCTGGAAAAGCTCTCTCAAAGAATATGAATCTGTAAACCCTCCGTGGCATCCACTGGCCTTGGGCATGGAGGAGCTTCAGTGGCCTGCTCCTGGTGGAACCTGAAGCCAGCTGACTTTCCATCCATTGCTATGCGGGCCATACTCACTGTATTACACTCCATACCAAAGAGACACATGGCAGCCTCAGGGTTGGGTCGGTGCCCACACTCCACAGGCCCACCTGAGGCCCTCCCACCCCCACTTTCTGCAGCAATGGGTTATGTTCCTGGAAACTATCCCATCAAGCAGGCCACAGGCACGACACAATTGAAAGTACAGCCTTGACCATGAACTTGGCATCAAATAAATCACAGCTCTAACTAACAATGCATTCTAAAAGCATAGATACAATAAAGACAACACTGTACAATCATTTTAAATGATAAAAATAGGTGCCAAGTCCTGTCACAGAGATATAAATGTCCTAGGCTTGTTCCATTACCTGAGAAGCCCCAATTCCAGTGTGCACGTAGCACAGAACCAATACAGGCTGCATTCAGACTCCATAATTCTTTCTCTGGATGCGGAGAGCATTTTCCATCATGAGGCTTTTGGAAATGTCTTAGATTCTTGCATTGCTGAGAAATAAGTCTATCAAAGTCAGTCATGGCACAATGTGGCTGTTACTGTGTACAACGTTCTCCTGGTTCTGCTCACTTCACTCGGCATCAGTCCATACAAGTCTTTCCAGCTTTTTCTGAAGTGTGCTTGCTCATCATTTCTTACAACACAATAGTATTCCATTGCATTCATATACCACAACTTGTTCAGCCATTCCCCACCCGATGGGCATCCCCTCAATTTCCAATTTTTTGCCACCACATATAGAGCTGCAGAGCTAGGTGTTTTAAAGGGGGCGTATCTGTTCCAAGGTCTAGAAAGGCAAAGCCTTGCCGCCTCGGATGCTGGGGGCAGAGTTGGGAGAAGGGGGCTGCTCGGGTGTGGACACAGGCACTCAGAGCCCAGCATTCCATGGTTCTCATGGCTCACTGTGCCCCACCCTCTTTACTTCCTCTCCCCTCCCTCCTCCCCTCTTTCTTCTGGTCTTCTTTCCTAGCCACTAGTCTTGTAGATGCCCTTCCAGGCAGTCACTGCAGGCCGACTATAAAAAGCCTACGTCTAATATGTTTTCTTTCAGCTAATATCATGCAGAATGACTGACTCAGAGCTGAAAGAGATCCTGGAGTCTTGGAGGCCACCGAGTACAGCCCTTTCGTTTCAACGATGAGGAAACTGAGGCCGTGAGAGGTTGCCTCGCCCAGGATCACACAGCTAGGTCTGTGTGTCTGAGGCCAGATTTGAACCCAAGTCTCCATGACTCAACGTCCAATGCCCCTTTAGTCCAAACTAGAGCCAAGGCGGGCAAAGTGACTGACCCAGGGCCCCCCACTGTAGAGCCAGGATTTGAACCCGTTACCTTGCTCCCGATTTAGGCTCAAACAATCCCTCTCCTCTAGTGCATGGGTCTACATCCACCAATGGACAATTTCGACTAAGCCGATATAAAAATGGATGCTAACACCCACAACTGTAGCCTTGCACGGAATAATCTTTTTTTAACTGATGGTGGCCATAAATTGTTCACCTGAGCTCCACCCAATGAAAGAACCGGAAACCCAGTGTCCAGGGGGCTTCTCTGGGGAGCTGCCCCTTCCTTCTCTCTCAGCAGGGGTAGATCCCCACTTCATCCCAGAAGGCAGGGGAATGGGCAAGGGGCTCAGAGGGGAGCATGTCAAAGCAGAGAGGGGCCCAGAGGAGAGAGCTCCTTTACAGGACAACAGAGCCTGAGAGAAGGCCAGGAAGCCAGTTGGGGGCTGGATCACAAGCCCCCTTGTCAGTAATCTGAATGTAGCGCACCGAGGATGTATTTTTAACTCTGCAGAAGTTAGTTAAAAACAGCGATTCTATTTCAGTATGTGGTACTTTATTTGGAGTTCAATTTTTCTGCCTTATACATGTCATAAACTGGCAGGAACAGCTGATATGTGCAAACGTGTGCGTGGAAACGTCTGGGAAAATAAAAGCGACGCTGGCATTGTGGCTTGGAGAGACTAGTAAATGAACACATTGAGGGGCTGTCAAAAGGAGCCGGGAGTGGCCTCCTGCGGGGGACTCTTTGTACGGCTGGTATTTAAAAGCAGATGGCAGCCTGCTCTGTTCTTTTCATCTAAGAAGATCCATAAGGGACGATAAGTTAAAAGGAAAGAAGAGGAGTCCTACGGAAAAGTTGGGGCAGCCTGTCATCTCCCCATGGGCGACTTCAGCCTTTTTTCTCCTCGTTTTCCTTATTTAAAGAGCTGTGCCTCAACTTGCCCAAACAGAGTTTCAGAACATCAAGGGGCTGTGGCTGCTGGGGGCATGAAGAAGAGAGTCTTTGGACAGCTAATATTTCAAATATCAATCAATTAACAAGAGCAGACCCTTGGAGGCTGGACGGTGCTTCCACCACCTTTTGGAGGCTTGCTTTGCACAGAGCCTGGCACATGGGAGGCACTTAATACGTGCTCGTGGACCATGCTGGACCTATCATGAGCCTTCCTTAGTGCCAGATGCTGTGCTCTGGGGATAGAAAAGATGAAGCAAGAGTCCTTGTCCTCAAGGAGCTTACAGTCTATCAGGGAAAACAACAGGTACACATTCAAGTACATGGAAAACACAGACAAAGCCAATGCAAAGTAACATGAGAGGAAGCTGGTGGCACAGTGAAAGAAGCAACTAGAGGGAGGAAGACCTGAGTTCAGATTCTTTATCTAGACATTTACTGGGTGTGTGACCCTGGGCAAGTCTGCCTACCTCGGGTTTCCTCATCTGTAAAATGGGGATAATACTAGCACGTACTTCCCAGAGTTGTTGTGAGCATAAAACGGGATAATAAACACTTCACGACCCTTACAAATGTTTTATAAATATTGTTATTATTATCATTACTATAGCTGGAGCATAAGGAAGGCCTCATACAGGAGGTGTTTGAAGGGACCTCTGGACCTTAACTAGCCAAGGGCAAATTCAATTCAACACAGACTCATTTAGCAATTATTACAGGGGGACAGGGGACTGTCGGGGGGAGGGGGGGCAGCTGGGCGGGGTGCAAAAGGGACAAACAAAAAGGGCCCTCCCCTTCTAAAATTGAAGGAACAGGAAATCCAAACAGGCCTCTGGCATTGCAAAGGTCACAGATCATCTGCAGAATTCCAAGCCCTCGGCAATGACAAACAGCATCTGAAAGGACATTTTTGGTTTTCCCTCGGTGAAAATTGATGTAGACCATTCACCCTGGTGAAATAATAGCCTTCGAGCATGTCAAGTTAAGGCAGCAAGCACTTTCCAAAGACTGTGCTAAATTCTGGGAAAAAGTGCAGGGGGGAGCCCCTGCCCTCACAGAGGTCACAGTCTAAAGGGGCTCACAACACACCTACAACTATGTACAAACAAGATCTAGACGGGATAAACCAGAGATAACTCAGAGGGGAGGGGCTAAGATCAGAGGAGCTCGGGGCTCTGCCCAGTCCAGCCCAGCAGAGGCGCTGGGGACAAGAAAAGCAAAGCCAAGGGTAGAAGACCTCCTCCCACCTGCCCCCACCTCAGCCACAGGGAACACCTGAATATCCCAAGCACTGCAGCCATCCCCTGTGCGCCAGCAAGCGGCCAAACCAGTTAGTCTGACTACCCAGTATAGACATTACCCAGTTTAGTTATCACTTAGTATAACGAGACCCACACGTTCTGATTTATTTAATATATTCTCTGAAAGTTTCTACCATTCCCCAAAAGACAGCTAATAAGTTAAAAAGAAATTCCCCTTTTGAGAATAATGTCACCTCCTTTATTAGGATAACATATTGGAAGAACCAAGAGATAAACTGTCGCGTGATTCATGGCACTTGGCCCTGTTTAGGAAGCAATCTGTCCTGAAACGGAGGCCCTGGCTACTTTACATCCGGAACATCTTCCTTCACTCATTTTCTGATTTCTGCCTTTTGCTTAGTTTATTCCAGCTCATTTTTCCAGTGAAACACACAAATCTATATCACTTTCTAGCCTGTTTTCTGAACACGCAAAGGTACGTGAGTTTACAAAAGATTCTCTTACCTGCCTTTCTAAAATGGAAATTAAATGCATCATAATTTCCCATTATTTTCAAAAAATCAATCCAACCAACGTTCACATTAAGTGCTTGCTATGGGCAAAGCCCTGCTGGAGACACAGAGATGAAAAACTACTCAGTCCCTGCCTTCAAGGAGCTTATAGTCTATTAGAAAAGGCAAAAACAGGTTCAAAAGAAGGGTAACAAAAGTCAGGGTACGATGGGACAAAAGAAAGATCCAGGAAAGAAAATCTGAGGGGGGTGTGAGAGTGAGAGAGAGAGAGAGAGAGAGAGAGAGAGAGAAAGACCGACCTTCTTCATCTGGGGATGGGATGAGGGTCGAGGAGAGAAGGAGCTTCCCAGGGGGAAGTCACCCTTGGAAGGAACCGGGGGAAAAAAGACGACGACCATCCCCAGACGGAGAGGACGAGGTGGCAGCAGCAAAGGCCTACAAGCACCAAGATCAAGGAAGCCTGGGATCGATCGAAGGCCTGGCTGTGGGCAGAGACAAGTCACCTTGGAGAGGGAAGTGGTAAGGACAAAGCCAGTGTAGACAGCCCAGTCTAGAAGGTTAGCAGCATTCATCATAATGACAACAGCTAGTATTCACAGAGCTCCTTAAGGATGGTCAGATTCTAAAGCAGAGTATACCAAAGAGTAAGTAGGAAAAAAGTCCAGGAAAAGTTTTTTGTTTAGTTTAGCTTTTGAGATGAGAAGGAATGGAATGAGCATTTACATCACACCTACTATGTGCCAGGTACTGTGCTAAGCACTTTACAAATATCTCATTTGATCCTCACAAGAACCCTAGGGGTTAATAACAATAATAATAATTAACATTTATATAGCACCTACTATGTGCCAGACACTCTGCTAAACACTTTACAAATATTATCTCACTTGATCCTCACAAGAACCCTAGGGGTTAATAACAATAATAATAACAATAATAATAATTAACAATCATATAGCACCTACTACGTGCCAGGCACTCAGCTAAACACTTTACAAATATTATCTCATTTGATCCTCACAAGAGCCCTAGGAAGTTAATAACAGCAACAATAACAACAATAATAATAACTAACATTTATATAGCACCTACTATGTGCCAAGCACTCTGCTAAGCACTTTAAAATTATCTCATTTGATCATCACAATAACCCTATGAGGTGGTAATAATAATAATAATATTGATAATGATAATAGTTAACATCTATATAGTGTATACTATGTGCCTGACAACATGCTTTACAATTAATATCTCATTTAATCCTCACAACAATCCTGAGAAGTAGGTGCTATTTTTAACTTCATTTTATGTGATGAAGAAACTGAGGTAAACAGAGGTGAAGAGAGCATGCCCAGGGTCACATGGCTAGTAAGTATCTGGGGTCACATCTGAACTCAGGTCTTCCTGACTCCAGCCCTGCACTCTCCCCACTGCACCACCAAGCTGCTCACCGGGAAACCCTGGAACCTACTCAGAGATGGCAGAGAAAGGAGGCAGGAGAAAGGGTGAGGTCGCAGGTAAGAGGGAGGGTGAGCCCAGCTGGTAGAGCAAGTCAAGTGGAAATATTAGAAGGAGCCCAAGTTGGCCCCATGGGTTGGCCTTGGCATGGAAGAGAGTTAGCCCATCCTGGGAGCCTGGGGCAGGGAAAGGATGGGAAGATGGCGGCCTCGGTCTTCTCAGCAAAGTTGGGGCTAAGGCTCGGGAGGCTTGGCACAGCTCCTGGGAGAGATAAATGATGGGGTGGCTGGGTGCCAACGATGGCCCTCTTAGGAGAGCACAAGAAAGCCTGAACTCATCATGAACCAGCCAACATGGCTCCCTCCAGTAGGAGGCCCATTCAAAAGCATTAACACGAGAGCTCACATCTATGAAACGCTTTGTGGTTTACAAAATGCTTTACATAGTGTGTCTCACTGGATCCTCACAACAACCTCATGATGTAGATGCTATTGTTATCCCCGTTTTGCAGATGAGGAAACCGATGATGAGAGTGAGGAGATGGTAAGTATCTGAGGCAGGGGTGGAACTCAGATCCTCCTGACCCCAAGTCCAGAGCTCTAGTCACCCTAGTATCATACCTGGCACATAGTAGGTGCTACATAAACGGGTTTCCTTAACTCCCCCCCCCAATTGGAGCATAGCACCATGAATACAAAGAAAACGCTCAATCAACATCTGTTGAGTTGACATGACTCTATCCTAATGGGGCAATGACCACGTATTTTGAGCTGGCAAATATCTGAAGACAACAATCCTCAAATAAAATCAGATATATTAGGCAGATAGATGGCACCCTGGAGAGCGCACTTGAACTTGGAGTCGGGAACGCTGAGTCCAAATCACACTTCAGACACAAACTAGTAGTATGACCCAGTACAAGCTACTCATCCTCTCTCAGCCTCAGTTTCTTTATCTGTAAAAGGAAGGCATTAGAACTGATGGCCTCTAAGGATCTTTCCAGCTCTAAATCTAAGCCGCTATGAAATACCTTAAAAGGGGGAAATCAAAATAATAAGTTTCCCATTAACAGGTTTTTTTTTCTTACTGGCCAATGGAGATGGTCCATGGTACTGGAAAAGTCACTTGACTTGGAGTCGAGGAAACCTGGGTTTAAATTCTCAATCTGACATAACTAGCAGTGTGACCTTGGCCAAGTCACTTACCATGAGCCTCAGTTTTCTCTTCTGTGGAATGAAGAAAATGCTACTGCCACATAACAGGCTGGTTATAAGGAGAGAACTTTGTAAGACTCTGACTGCTGCAATCATTAGTATTATTACTAAGCCATCTCATCTTGGATGCTGCCCACACAAGGCCCTAAAGGCTGTTCTCCACCAAAAAAACAAAATGAAATGTTGGTGGCATACCCAGGCAAAAATTACCTGATGAATAATGGCTTAGTTCCTTAGCATTACCAGGGCAATGGAGAAAACTAACCACAGTGGTATACTTTTCTGGGCCCAAGCTGTCAGAATTTTAAAAGAACCTAATTAGATGGAAAAAACCTTGACCTTTCACAAGCAGAATTTCCATATTTTGTCTGGAAACAAAGGTATGAAAAAAGAGCCCAGTTTCAGGCTCCACAAAAGTTCTCTCTCTGTGTCTCTTTCCACAGTTCTCTCTCTCTCTCTGAATCTCCTAAATTTCCAAGTCTGCCAGCAATGGGAAATAAGAGCACAGAAATGTGCATACCCCAGCTGCTACTGGGAAAGAGGATTCAGAAAATTTATTTTTTAAATAACTCATGAAGGAATAACATCCCCTAACAGCTGCCTCTCTCCATACAAATACTCTTATTTCCTAGACAGGAGAAGGGGTTAAAGAAATAAAATGTTCAAGGTGGCAAGAGCTATGAGAAAACCATGCCAATTCTTCACCGGGCATGCAAGGCTGTCTATGGTCGGACCGCTGGCAACTACAGCCAATCTTGGCTCCATCTAAATCCGGGCTCCTAACCGCTTTAAAAGTCTGGTAAAGACCATGGACCCCTTCTCAGTCATGTTTTTAAAGATCAATTATATAACATTAAAAAAGAAACCAGGGACAGCTAGGTGGCGCAGTGGATAGAGCTCCGGCCCTGAAGTCAGGAGGACCTGAGTTCAAATGTGACCTCAGGCCAAGCACTTGACACTTAACAGCTGTGTGACCCTGGGCAAGTCATTTCACCCCAACTGCCTAAACAACAACAACAACGGCAGCAAGTTCGTGGACCTCAGATTAAGAACCCCTGAGAATTGATCGATATTCCCCAAACAACCCTTCGGGCAATGCTGCTATTGAAGATTCGAGATCTCCTTCTAGAATGTTCCTCTGCGGCACAATGGCCTCCACTTCCCATCCAGGACCAAGCAAAAGTGGCTGAAAACGACTGCTGACCTGAAAGCTCCCCCGGGCCACTGAGTGAAACCAGCCTCATACATGCTAAGTGAGGACGCCCAGAATCTCAGGTCACTCCTGCCCACCTCACCTTTCCCCTCGCATGGAACATGTCTCATGCAGTGTAGCCAAACTCCCCTTAGACTTCCAGGACGCCCTGTTTATTTAGTTGTTTCAGGCTGTCTTCCCCATTGCAATGGGAGTTCCTCTAGAGTGGGGCCTATAGTTTGAGGGTTCTTTCTCACCCTTTCTATGTATTCCCAGTGCTTGACCCATTGCCTGGCACGTAGTAAGTATTTAATAAATGCTGACTCACCAACCACTCGCAAACATTACTTGGTAGGCCTGTGGCGAACACTCAAACACACAGCCTGGACTGGATGATGGCTTGAGGGAATCGTACTTTGGAAAGCAGATTTCAGAGGGTTCAGAGTAAAGATAGGTCTAGGAGAGAAGGGCTTCAGGGGAAGTTAGCCCAGGAGAGGCGGGAAAGGCTCAAGAATGATGCGGAAGACATGAAGGGAAACAATTTCAACAAAGAGGAAAAAAATGGGATTTTTCTAAAGAGAATGATGGCAATGTAGAGGAAAACATCTCAAATAACTTCGATTCCCCAACCCCCCCTTTAATGTACTGCCTATGGAAGCAAGGCCGGGTGACAGGTAAAGAACACGAGGGTGACACAGCCTTTACGTCACAAAAAGAAGCTCAAAGAGCTGAGGCCAACAAGCGAGGCTAAGCACATCCTTGGCCTCTGGCCTCTTCTTAGCTCAGTTGAGAGGGAAAGGAGGACCAATGAGGGGCAGGACTTTTGTTTGGGGAGCACTGGGATGCTAAGTACTGACACAGAGATCCTTATTGGGTACAAGCAAAGGAGAATGGCTTTAACCCCAGAAAGAACAGAACACAAAGGGCTCAATGGGAGTTGACAACCTAAGGAGGAGACAGTTAAGAGAGCCCCCCCGAGCTGCTGCCATTAAGGAAATCCAAGGAGCCGGTCCAGAAGGATTTGTGAGCCGCTGTCACGGAAAACAGGAAAGGCACCAGCCATCTGGAGAATGGCAAACGCCCCTTTTTCAGCCAGGGAAGAGAGGGAATGTGCACACCATAGGCCAACATGCCTGACTTCAATTCCACCATGGACTATTAAAAACATGGCTGGCAAAGTTCTACCAAGAGAAACTGAGTCCAAGAGCCAGCCTGGCTTCATCGAGCACAGGTCACACCACACTAACCTTCTTTGACAGGATTACTACAGGGAGAGAGTTTCCCTCGATTTCAGCAAGAGTTTCAGGGAAGCTTTCCATACTATTTTTGTGGGAGACAGGGTAGATGATAATACAATTGGATGGAGAGAGAACTGACTGGATGGCCAAAGAGTAAATGTTAATGATTCAGTGTCAATGTGACAGGAGGTCTACAGTGGAGGGCCCCAGGGATCTGTGCTTGGGCCTCAGCTGCTCACCATGTTGGTCGATGTCTTGGATAAAGGCCTAGATAGTCATTCACTAGACTGGCAGTGATACCAAGCCTGGAGTTAACTACTCCAAGATGACAGAGTCAAGATCCAAAATCCCTTGGCAGGCAGAGCACTGACTAAATCCAACAGGTGAAATCTGACAAGGAAAAAGGGATTTTTTGCACTTGGGTACAAAAAAAAATCAACTTGAGGGTGGGCTAGCGAGCCAAGCACTGGTCTGAAAAGTATCTCACTACTGGCCATCAGTGGAATGGAGCAGGCCCAAAAGTGAAAGGGACCTCAGGCTCCATTTGGAGAGGCAGAGCTCCCAGGACTCCGTCCTCTGCCCTAGTCAAACGTCAGCTGCAGTACTGTCACCAAGGCTGAAGGACCGATTAGATGGCCAGGAAAGTAAAAGCCAAGGCACAGAAGAGGAACTTGCTGGCCACCTGCACCTGCAAGTGAACATGTGGTCTCGTCTTCCTCGAGGGCAGGCTCCACTTCTCTTCCGTCTTTTTAGCACAGTGCCTGTCACCTAGCAGGCAGTTAATAAATGCTTGTTCACTGATTGACTGATGGATGAGGCAGCTGGGCCTGCAGACAGGAGGAGCTGGGTTCAAATCCAGTCTCAGATACTCGTTGTGTGACCCTGGCCAAGTCACTGTACCTCTGCCTGCCTCCGACATCTCCTTCAAACTTATTTAGTAAGCCACAGAGGGGATATGACCTTCGCTAGAGGAGGGAGTCCTCTCCCCCCCACAGATGGGAACCACCCCTCCCGCAATGGTGACAAGACTACAGCTCCTTCTCTCTCTGGTCCCAAACCACTTGATATGGCAGCGGTCACCTGACCTCTACAGACTCGAAGATGCTCCCAGACAAGAGGACGGATCAGCATTAGACTAAGAGTTGGACGACACTTTGGAAGTCACCCAGTCCAATCTCTTTGTTTTACAGATGAGGAAAGTGAGCTCTCATAGCTGGCAAATGGCCAAGGCCTCCTGATGCCTCACCCAACCCAATATTCTTCCCTGCCCCATATTTCTTCCTGACGCTACCTTGGCAAGACCTTCAGAAGGCCCTCCCCTCCCCCATCAACCATGATGGCCTCCGGATCCCCACTCTGGAAAGCACGGGGAGGAAAGAGCTATTTCCCACATCAGACAGCCAAGAAAAGGAGCTGACACCTGTTTCCGGTTCACCTTAACTACAAGAGCTGCCATCTTAGAATGCCAACAAAGCTCCAACTCTCTGCAGGAGCCCTGAGAAGAGCAAGGCGATCTCCAGACCAGGGAACAGGCCTGGGCAAGCTAAGGGAGAGTGGGGCAGATCTGTGACTGAGCACAGGAATAAAGAGCCATCGGTCCCCAGAAGTGTAAAAGCAGCTTCACCTGGAGGCTAGAGATGCCTTCAATCCGAAGGACAAGAGAAATGGGGTGAGGATGATGAACGTTTCTCTCCTTCCTCAGCATGAGTAATTACATTTTTATGAATGATTAGAAGCCACCTATAAAAATGTTCATTTCCAGGTCTCTCCGGAACTACCCAGGCTAAAATGGCTCCTTTTGCAGGCCAATTTGCTTTTGGGTCTGTTCTTACATTGGTAATCAGCCACTAAGCAGTTACCAAGCACCTACAGTGTCCCAGGCACTGTCCTAAGTGCTGCGGATACAAAGAAAGGCAAGAGTCACCCTCTGCCATTGAGGAGCTCACAGTCTAAACAACACACAAATAACTATGTGCAAACAAGATATATTTATACGCACATATGTGATAAAATGGTGATAATCACTAAAGGAATGGTACCACCATTAACGGAGATCAATCCATGAACCATTCTAAAAAGGGGGGAAAACCCTACAAAAGACCTGACTCATGAACACTCACCCATGAAAAGAAAAAAAGAAAATATTCCCATCAAAATTGGTTCAGTTCAATTCAGATGTTTACTATATATGCTATGCCAAATAACAGGGACTCTACATGCCTACATGTAGTTTATGGACCAGCACAGGAGTCTCCCATCTACTAAGCCAAAAAGAAGAAAGATTATTTAGGTATTTGATTCTGAAATATTTATACCTCCCCCCAAGTTTCATGTCTTTGCATTTGGACTGATGATCATAGATTAAGAATAATAATAATGAATAATTAATGACCTTGGCCCTGGAGTCAGGAGGACCTGAGTCCAAATCCAGCCTCAAACACCTGACACTGACTAGCTGTGTGACCCTGAGCAAGTCACGTACCCCGACTGCCTCCAAAAAAAAAAATTAATGATAATAATAATAATAATAATAATAATAATGAATGACCTTTATGTAGCATTCTAAGGTTTGCAAAGTGCTAGCATAAATTTACCATTGTTGCCTGAGTCAGTATCACTCATATAATCATATCTGTAGTGCTGGAGTTCAGAGGTCATCTAGTACAACCCCTTCATTTTACAGATGGGAAAACTGAGGCCCAGGAAGGCAGGAAGGCAAGCTCAGGCTAGGTGGCCACTGAGGTTCCCCCCTCCAATTCTCAAATTCCATGATTCTCTGAAGTGACTTGGCAAGGTCACACAGATAACAAATGGAAAGAGTAAAGGATCCTCTGACTAAGTCCCCTGTCTCCAAATTCAGCCTTCTTTCTACTGTGCAAATTAAGGGTTTTCTTTTGGAAAAAAAAAAACAAAATAAAAGGATGAACAGCCCCGCTTTGGCTCTTTTTAAAAATATGCTACTTCTGCTGCAGATCAGAACAGCAGGGTGGCACCATGAATAGAGCATCAGACCCGGAGTCAGGAAGACCCCAACTCAAACCAACCTCAGTTACTAGCTGTGTGATCCTGGGCAAGTCATTTCACCTTTGTTTGCCTCAGTTTCCCCATCTGTAAAACTTCCCTCCCAGGTTTTTGTGAGGATTAAATGACATAATATTTGTAAAGCACTTTGCACAGTGCCTGGCACACAGTAGGCACTATGTAAATGCCAATTATCATTATTATTCTTACTATTATGTTGCAATATTTAATTATACAGAAGATTGTTTTTTAAAAAATAATACATTAAAATCTAAAATTAAAATATTTTAAAATCCTCTCCCCCGAGAAGATGGTGCATGGTACAACATAAGGAGCCTTGGGGTCTGAGAGCCTCAGGATGCTGCTGGCTCAGTCACTACAAGCTGGGTTTCTGGCTCAGACCTCTCCTCTCCTGACCCCAGTTCTCTTATCTGTAAATCAAGGGGGTTGGACTTATCTGAGTCCAACTTCCAGCTCGGACTCTATAATTCCATTGAGCCTGGACTAAAAAACAGCTATTCTGCAAGTAAAAGACTGCTGAAGGCAATCATTTCTTTCCTCCTCCGCACACTAACAAAAGGCCCCAGTCTTGGCCTTCCTGGATGCTCGGCTGCCCTGGCTGGGGATGCTCTTATAAATCTTTCTCCACAGGATGGTTTACAGCCAGTAACTTCTTTCCAAATTGGGAGAGCGGCTGGCAACTTCTTCTGCAAAACACTTGTCCTATCTCCTAAGCCCCCAGTGGCTCCTACTAATCTTTGTCTGGGCTCGAGCTCAAAGCTCAGGCTGGCCCACAATGAGGGACTCTCTAGGAGAAGGCTTCATCTCTGTCCAGAAGGGTCTATTAATTCATTTTGCCTCAAAGACAGACAATCAGTGCAGTCTGAGCATCGTCAAAGACAAAGCTGAGCTCCTTCTACAGGAAAAGCAACACGTGGATGTCCTCAAAATGCTCAGAGACCCTGAGTCAGGGAAGGCTGGCCCTACGGAAGAAAGGGAAACGTCCTGTAGGCTTCAGAACCCTCTTCTTCAGTACCAAGAACAGGAGAAAGAGGCCTGCATGGCTGTCTAAGCCCCAGGTTCCTGGCTGGGCCCTGTGTGACTCTGGCCAAGTCCCCGGAACCCTTGGAAATCCAGTCTTCTCAAAGGGGGTCCCCACCAACTGGGGAATGGCTGGACATGATTGCGCATCCCACTAAGATGCAGCTGCTCTCACAACAACTGTGAGAGACTTCAGATCATGGAGCGCATGACCCCCCTCTTGGGGGAGAGGTCATGGATTCCAGTGGGAGTTGCCATTTCAGACACAGCCAAGGGGGAGGGCGTTTTTTCCAGGGAGAAGGATGAGGGGCAGTGGATGGGGTAGTGATGACACCCAAAAGGAGGGGAAGGGTGACACTGAACCTCAGGGTGCCTCAGTTTCTCCATCCACAGAAATACAACTGGAATACAGGGTTTGTTGTTTGGAGTTAGATCCCAAAGATAAGCCAGCAGCCTGCCAGCATCTTGATTCCAGATGTCATCAAACAGACTTAGCTTTCCTCTTCAAACTGGACCTGATCTTCCCCCAAATAACTGACATCCAGGGGCTCAAGACTGGAGAGTCTGGTTGGCAATGCCTCCAGGTCATCTTACTTCCCACCACACTTTCAAACCTGCCGATTATTCCTGTGTAGTTTCTCAACTGCCCCATCCTGGAGTCACCACTACAGGGTGACTCAGCTCAATCTAAGTCTCATTGACCTCAACCAGGGTCAGTATTCCTGAGAGAGAACAGGCAACCATCTAGGGAAGGCAGATACTGATCCCCATTAAAATGCAAATACTCCATCAGGCGTGACAAATAGGGGAAATGGTTAGGAGCAAAGAGTGAGTGGAAAAGCGTGAGCAAGGGGGAGGAAAGAGGCATGCCAAGGACCCCCCGTGTAGGAAAGGGCAGAATGGGCAGTCAGACCCAAGCTTCTACTCAAAATTCACCCCCCTGTCTGCTCTACCACAGCTTGGCCAAGAGGGATGGAAGAATTTTTTTCTTTAAAAGTAATCAATCCTCTTTGTAATGAAAAAGGCTGCAACATGCAAGACAGCATTACATGAAAAATGAGCAATGCAAGAAAGCTCATTTTTATTTTCTGTCCTTGCTTGGGTTTATTTTCCCCCCAAATAACCCTTATATTTGCTAAGTAGGAAGATGTTGATTTGCAGCGGGAGGCCCACGTCTGAATCCTGGATCTACCATGGCCCCTCCGGATGCCCAATGCCGACCTAGTACAGTGACTGGCACACAGGAGGCTCCTGATAAATGACTGACTGACTGGCTGAAAAGGGCAGGGCAGAGTTTCCAAAGACCAGAGCATACAAGAGCTGCCCAGCTGTCTCAAGGGCCTCCCAGCCTCCATCGTGCCTGCACACAGCTGTCCAAATACTCTTCTCCAAACACCATTTCATGTACTTACTTGATGGAGACACGATGAATTTCAGCAGGGTTCAAGCCAGTCTGCACAAGCCCCCTTCCTAGGCCCCCTTCTCCCCCCATTCTATTCAAGGCAGTCTGCTTGCCTTCTCACCCCCATGTCTGCTCCCCACCACCCCCATTTTGTGTGGCTCAGCTTTCTTACAGAGGATGTTCTCAAGTCTCATCAATGAACTAATCCTTGTTTTTTGTGTATTTCTTGTTTCTCTAACTTACACCATAATTTACCAAGCATTCTCTCCATCTTCATGTCTCCATTCCTTGGGCCTGGAATCCCCTCCCCGCTCCTCACCATTCACAGATGCCGTTTCTTCCTCTTCAGAGTTTTCCCTGATAAACTCCGCCTAAGACACTTCTCTTCACTTTATGACCACCTATCACTTAAGTAATTCTGTTGGTCATATAGTCAGACCTTGACCTTGGGGTGGATTTTTTCCCAGGAAAAGTGCTGCAGCAGGTTAAATCACCCAAGTCAAATTCGATTTTCCCATAGAAATAACGTTACCATAAAAGACAATGTAGCTAGCCTAATTCCTGACTTTCTAAAGAAAGGACCACCAGTATCCTATCTGATCAGCTCTACTATTCTATGACTGTGCCACCTGCCATGCAGTTTTCTAAAGTACACATAAGGTAAACAGATCATCCCCCTAGCCCATCACATATAGAGCTCTCACACAACCACCCTCCTAGGATACCATACAAAGTATTCTGCTTTTTGTCAGCCCTGCCTTGTTCTAATTTCAACAGTCCCAAAGCTGGAGGAACATGGGGACCACTGGCTTGTTAAGGGACATGTGGACAGACATCTTCAAGGGAACTTGGTGAGATTAGAAATTCAAACCTTTATGAGAGGCTTGTTTCCCGGGCCTTTCAGGCTTCTAAATTTCCTGGCAACAAACACAGGTGTTAGATCTCAGGCTGCTGGTCATCCTAATGCCTTCAGAAAAAGTCTTTCTGCTTGCTTAAACATTAGCACCAGCAGCATCACCTCACACACTGATATTATGCAAGACAGTCCTGCCTTTAAAATTCATGCAGCCAAGGAGGTCAAAGACAAAAGGTCCAACAAAATATTCATAGCAGCACTTTTTCTAATAGCAAAAAAATGGGTGCCCATCTATCGAGGGATGGCTGAACAAACCAAAGGATGTGAGTATAACAAAACACTATTAGAAAGGATGACAGTGAGGCATTCAGCGGAAACATGGCAGCCTTCTACGAATGGACACAGAGTGACAGGCACAAGGACAACACCAACGTGAATGATGAGGAACACACAAAGGCACCCAAGTCTCTGCCATAAACACCCCTGGACAGGAGAATGGTGGATAAAGCAATCATCTCCACATTCCTAGGAGAGGGGTTGGGGGGGCAACTCCAAGTGCAGAATGTGGTGGTGGGGTTCTCTGGTCACCAGATAACTGATGAGGGCAGACAATGATGGATGGATGGAAGGATAAACAGACAGAAAAACAAAACCTTTCATAGTGCAGGAAGCAATCCTTATTGGTCCTGGATTTTTCATCTTTAGATCCATCCCCAAAATGTCACTGGACAAGCCATCCAAAAGCTACCACTTAAATGGTGGCCCCAACCCGGCCCCCAGAGTTCGATCTGGAACACACAAAATCCAAACAAGTCTTTCCATCTCAGCCCCAAGTACTGACCCACCCCCACCCCTCCATGCCTTAGAGAAGAGGTCTGCATGCATGCTTCCGAGGCTTTTCCTCCAATTAGTCGATTTTAAGGACTGAATGCAACTGTTAAAAACACTGCCATCCCAGTTTCATAAATATAACAGAACCCATGAGCAGAAGGATTGCTCTCCTTCAAGGCAGGCATCTGGGGACACAGATCAGCACACAGAAGAACCTGTCTGAGGCCATCACTACCTCTAGTATCTCTGAAGCTCCGCATCTAGAAGGCTTTCAAAGCCCACTGGCCAGAGCCCAGACTTCCTCCCTCGTCACTGGCACAGTCCCTTCTTCCTCTACTCTTTCTTCACCTCCTGCCCCTCCTGCAGCTGCGTCCAGGATGCTTGAGCCAATGGCTCCAGGAGCCCGGGGCCACGAGCAGGGAGGGGGAGAGTGAAAGGGAAGCTCCCAGACAGATAGTAGCCTGGGAGAAACGTCTACACTAGGGGGGCTTCAACAAGGTAACTGACCAGTCTGGCTAGGATCCTGTGCCTGTACAGAGAGGCAAGGGCCATCTCAGGAGTCAGAGGAACTGGATTCAAATTCTGCCACTTACTCCCCAGGTAACCCTGGGGAAGACCCCCATTCTCCGGGCCTCAGTTTCCAACTCTGTAAAGTGAATCACATAACCTTCCTCTGACCCTATGATCTCAAGAAAGCACAGCAGGTTTTGTAGAAGCACGCAACCTAAGCCCAGTCTCCAGAGTCAAGGGCTGCCATACGGTAACTGGGCCTTGGACTGGAGGCAGTTTCTACACCATGCCACATAAGCAGGAGACAGTCCTTCCTCTTGGGTTACAAGCTCCTTGTGGACAAGTACCTTATTCTTCTTTCCTCTCAGTATCTACTCACTTCACATGACCAAGATTCAAGAAACACTACCGGCTGCTCCCCAGTGACACTGCCTCTGACAAAGCACCCACCTCTCTAAGCGAAAATCACTCTTCCATGAAGACCAACCTTCCTCAAAAGCGAATTCCCCTCATTTGGTGAGCCATATTACCAAAGGGACATGACAGTGCCTGTCAAGGGGCCCATCCGAGAGGCAGAGGAGGAATTCACTTCTAAGTGAGGCCATTTTCGCTCACTTTCAATCACCCACAGATTCAGACCCCAATTTGGAAATGGCTTTCAGCTTTTCCAAGAGAAGCAAAAATGAAATCGTGGCTTTAATTTCATTCTTTACCCTGGTCTACACACAACGGAAGAGGAAGTACACGCAGATCCACACTCACCTAGGTAAAGATAAACTGATTTGGAAACTGGGTTTTCTGCCTCTTACTCCGTTCAATCAACTACCGCAGATAGTCTCACTTTTTTAATCAAACAAGGAGAGAGGGCATTTGCCCAATGCCCTCAATCAGTACAAACAACACCTAAATATCTGTAAAACATTTACTATTAACAAGAATCTGACGAGCAGATAACTAATCAATCAGCACACATTTTATTAGGTGCCTACTATATGCTAGATGTTGGGAATACAAAGGCAAAATATTTGGAAAGAAAAAAGAGTCTGCCCTCAAGGATACAGAAATGAGTTATACAAATAATATAAAATAAAAATATATTTTATGATATATTCTGATGACTTCTAATATGAAAAGAATTCAACTTTCACTTATCCAGAACTGAAAAAACTATAAGTATGAATTGTTTGGCAACTCTGTACAATGATGGCAAATGATTGTAATGCTGCATGTTGAGTTAGATTAGCGTCAGTATGATATATATATAAATACACACACAATTTCACAAATGTCCTATTCTGATGCCTCACTGAGGCATGGACACCACCTTGTATTCTCAGTGGTTGGGCTGGTATCTGGTATCACATAAGGGTCTACCAAGCTGGCCAGTCTTTGAAGTCTGGGCCCAGTGATACACTATACCATCTTTATCTGAAGACTATCCCTGCAAAGTTAGGAAATCAAACATGGCCAGACAAAGAACTGGCCACCAGGTGATGGATTTTTTTTCCATAAAAGGACAAAAGTGTTTAGTGTATGTCAAAGGCAGGAATCAGCCTCAAGGCTGTTGGGCTGCTCTTACTGGGATGGACTGGCCTGTAATTCCAAAAATGCCCTGCAGGCATGAGGGTCTATAGTAGCACAAACTAAGTGCTCAATATTCTAGGTCAGCTGCCCTGGTAAATTCATTTAGGATATTTATGGGCTAGTCACATAGATAGAGCAATAGATAACACATGGAACTGTCTATGTGCTTTGCTAGTGCCCATACAACGTCTAGACTGAGGTCTCCAACATGTAGGGAGGACCGTGGGAAAGATTGATCAGATGACAGACACAACAGTCACATGGGATTAGAAGGCACAGAGAGGTTATGGTCTATCTGTATCCCTCTCCATAGGGAGGGAGAAAGTGTCCATATTGATGACACCAACAAGAAAAATGGGCCACTCAAATAATCTTAGTCCTCACCTAATCAGAACACTTAATTTATCTACTTTCTTTCCCTGGCAAATCAGGATAATGGAAGGTTGTTATATTTTAAAACAGAATTCATCTTACGTTAAATGTCACTGTAGCACCATAGATTTCAAGCTGGAAGAAGTCTTGGGGGCTAGCTAAGCCAACTCCCTCATTTTACAAATGAGAAAAAGGATTTCCAGAGAATTCCAGGGTCGTACTCAAGGTCACCCAAGTAATAAGTGGCACAGTCAGGATTCACACTGAATACGGAACTCTTTCACTAAAGTCACTTTTAGTAAACGTGACTTTACAAATGAACAAAAATCATCATTTCGTTCTTAAAAGGAATACAATTCAAGGCATACGATGTCTCATGCATGCTGGGAAAAATCAAAGAACGTTTTAAGAAGTCATTTTAACATCTAGATATTTGGGCTGAATGAAATGCATATCTATACATACCAGACCTGCAGGCAGACAGCAAATCCTGAGAGAAGACTAAACTTTTTAATAAACTAATAGTTTTTCTGGATACAAAGTTGCTGCAAAGAGGGAGACAACGTAACAACAAGGAAAATTTATATTCAATTAATGAGGTGTGACTTCACCACATGTCCGCCAACTGCTCACAAACAACCTCATAAAAGCCACCGATGAGCAAAATATCAAGGAAAAAACTGAAAAATGAAAAAAGGCATTTTATTACAGCTTATTGTTTTAGCTCTAAATTGTTAGAGCTTTTCTAATAATTCATTGCATTTTCCCCTTCGGGGAGAAATTTCATTAAAATTTTTCTTTGTTGGGGGTGAGTTTAATAAGGACTATACCATTAGTAATCTTTTAAAATGATATTATAAAGGAGCTTCCATTCCAGGAACTCAGAATTTCTGGCTTTAATCCTCAAGGTCCTGCTGAGGAGAATTATCTTCATTTTATAGGTGGAGAAATTGGACCCAGAGAAATGTAAGGTCACCCCAGAGTCGATGACAGCAGGGCCAATTCTCAGCCTCCTGATGGTTTTATTTTCTAAGTATATCTTCTCATTTAAAAGTCAAGTAGGTGAAAGATTTCTTTTTTCAAAATATTTTCTTCTTAGGATGATGAACAAATTGAAACCTGACTAAATATGAATGAATGAAACAAATTCTATTTTACCTAAGAATTAGCAATTCGACTGTCACAAAATACCCTTCCCTCAACTCCCGCCAATCCCGATGGATAAATTAAATCTGAAAAGTGTTTCCACAAAATCTCTCAGTTAGAAGCAGAATGATGTCCTGGGTGGCAAAGGAAGTGGGTTCAAATCCTAGCCGTGGCAACAACAACACCTTGAACGACAACAGCAAGCACTAAGTGTGTGAGTGTGTGGGTGTGTGTGTGTAAAACATATATAATCTCATTTGATCCTACTGACAACCCCATGAAACAGTTATTATGCTCATTTTACAGATGAGGAAACTGAGGCTAAGAGAAGTCAAGTGACTTGCCCAAGGCCACACAGCCACTAAGTACTGGAGGCAGCCGTCAAACTCCAGTCTCGACTCCACTCCCAGGGCTCTGGCCACTCTACCCGTGCCCCTGCCTCCTAGATTCAATGAGAGACCTTCTAGGGAAGGTCCCCTGTGGCTCTAAAGCCAGAATCCCAGGACGTGCTCAACACCATCCCGACTAATGGTCAGTCCTTCAGCCCACTCTCCGCTCCACAGATCTAACTGTTGAAGAAGTCTTACTTACATGGAACTGAAGCCCACCCCTCAGCCCTGCACAATCAGTGACCTTCATGTGTCCTCCGGGGCCAACCAGAAGCAACATCAGCGGGACTAGACGTGAATGCCCCTCCCATAACACAGCCCCCTCTTCTACAGGCTGAAACCCCAACATCCTCGGGCCAGCCCCGCTTTGGTCCATCCCCTGGGATCCAGGTGCGGCCTGACCTGGCAGAGGCTGGAGGGCTCTCCCCTTCCCCCAAAGACTCACTCACCAAGGTGCACTTCAGGACACCGTGGCACCCCGTGACACCGTCAGACAGACAGGCCCACTTCTGTTCCATGCACCAGCCCGAGACCCAAGGGAGGCAAGCTGAGGCGATGGAGTCACCCGCCCCAGGCCCGGATGCCTATGCAGAGATCCCACTCTCTCCTTGCTGCCACCCTGACTCAGCAGGTATCTGCACCTGCTGTTACGTCTATGATCCTGGTGACCCCACTCTAGTATCCAAGTAGATCCACTTGGATTATCACCAACTGACAACATGCTGCAGAGAAATCCCAAAATCTCATCCCGAAAAGTCTGAAGTCTAGCCCCGGGCCCTCCTGAAAAGTGCTACAGAAGAGCCTGGTTGGGAGGCAGAGGAAACCAGCAGCTCTCCCGGCACGGGGCACCTTGACCATCTGAAACCCCGCCACCAGATGCCTCCACCGCTCTCCCACCCCCTGGAACCCGAAGGGGGCCCAGCACTTTCCTTGACACGTATTAAAACGATCATGCTACTACTACTAAGAATGATACTGCTAATCACCTGTTAGTCGTTTCTATTAATATAAGGAGTATTTATAGAGCGCTTCAAAGTTTGCAAAGCATTCTATAAATATTAACTCAATGGATCCTCACAATCACCGTGGGAGGTGAGTGCTATTATTAATCCCTATTTTCCATATGAGGCAACTAAGGCTGATAAAGTTTAAGTGCCTTGTTCTGGGTTCCTCAGCTAGTATGTGTCAAATCCAGATTTGAACTCAGATTTTCCGACTCCAGGCCCAGGCTTCTATCCACTGGGCCACCCAGCTACCAATTATCCTCAGCTATGTGTGTGTTACTGCACTACTCTCCCATAAATAAGCCTAAGGAAGGGAGGAACTGTGTCTTCCCTAATCTTTTCACATTCTTCCAGGGGTCAGCGCAATAAATCCTTAATGAAAGCTCCTTGCACTGTCCTGAGGAGTGCAGTGAACAGAGCAAGACCTGAGTTGAAATCCAGCCTCAGACCCTGACCAGCTGTGTTGTGTGACCTTGGGCAAGTCACTTAACCCTGTCTGTCTCAGTTTCCTCATCTGTAAAGTGGGTCGGAGAAGGAAACAGCAAACCACTCCAGTATCCCATGCCCAAATGCGGTCACAAGGAGTCAGACACAACTGAAACAACACAACCACAACAACAAGGTTCTTGAAAATAAAGTTATTCTATCTTACACAATGTGGGTTAAATCTAATCCCAGTTAATGCCCAGGATGCCCTACCCATCAGCTTAGCTTACATAAACAAACAAAAGCTGCCTTACAGTTTGGTATAGGACAATGAATTCTGGAAAAGGGCAGTGTGACCTTGGGCAAGTCATCTCACCTCCTGTCTCCTATTCCATAAAATGAGGAAAGGGGTGGCAAGAGCAGGGGATACTAGAATTCGACTCAGAGCCGAAAAGGATCTTGGACGCCAACTCCTCCTCCCCCATTTCACAGATGAGGAAACTGAGGCTTAGCCAAGAACAGGGTGACACAGAGTGGAAGTGTCTAAAGTAAGATGTGAACCAGGCCTTCCTGACCTCAGTCTGGTACGCTGTGCCCAGCACCAGCTACCTCCTGGAGTGCCTCCAGGATGTGGCAGGGACAGAGGAATGGAGCATCTATACTTGGAACTAACATGGTGGCAGAACTAGGGCACCGCTCTGTCTTCTGTCCCCAAAACGCCTGATTTAGAATCAGGTTCACGCACAATCCTCCACAGACCACGCTTGGCCCTTGCAGTTGGCTACTGCACCTGGACACTGGGCCCTCTTAGGACAACGTGGAGCCAATCAAAAGAGCCCTGAGTATTCGGGCTACGGAGGAATAAGGGAGGTGAGATCTGAGTTAATACCATGTAGGTCTGAAGCCTCAAAGAGGAGGAGGAGGAGGGCAAAGCGGCAGCAGCTGGCACCATCACAGATCAAGACAGGCTTCTAAGGGGGCTTCGCCAGAGCAGATGGCCTTGGGCACGAGCTGTCGCGGAGCCGTCCTGCATTTCCTGCCCATTGAGAACCTCCAGCGGCTTCCCGTGCACCACAGAAGGAAGGGGGTGGCAGGGAACAGAGGAAGGTACTCTGGGTTTGGAGGAGAATCCCCAACCCTCCACTTACCAAGTGACCTGGAATGGGCCAAGAAGAGACCCCTCTAGCCTCATTTCCCTCTCAGCTGGGCTACATCCCTTGAAAGGTCTGTTCTTTTTCTGAAGTGGGGATGCTGTGACCCTAATCTCAGGTCCTTCCATTCTCAAGGCCTCACTTTGCTCATCTGCAGAACGGGGACGGGGGAAGGGAGGGTAAGATGAGATAACCTCTAAGATCAATGATCTTCTCTTTGAACCCCCAGGCCTAAGTAACCCTGGTCCATCTTCTCAACCTTATTTACAACTACTTGGAGCCTTCCAGACGTGACTCCCCCATGGCTACTTTCATGGGGCTCATGCCACTCCCCTATCTGAAATTCTCTGACTCCAAGATTTCACCAACCCACAGCCTACTCTGCTCCCAAGACCCAGCTTCAGTCTCACCTCCTTCCCAGAAAGGGGCCTTTGTTCACCTTTGATTGGCTCCAGGACACAGTCCATTACTCATCGCATACTGTTTCCATGTCATTTACCTTTGCAAGGGTCTATTCCCATTTGGATCCAAACAACTGATAAGACCTGCTGATTCCAGCTTGACAAGACCCCTCTCGTCCATCCCCTCCTCTCCTCTCCACCCCGGTGCCCACAGTCATTACAAGCCATTCTCTTATGCTACTGCTCCAAAACCTGAGGTCTCTACTGAATAAAACATACGCTTCTTAATCCAGTAGTCAGTGATCTCCACGTGGCCCAGTCCTTTCCCAAACTATTCACAGAATCTCAGAATTTGAGAGTCGGAAGAGACATCGTTGGCCACTCGACTGAAGCCATCCATTAAAGAAACCCTCCCAAACCATCCACCCTCCCTCTCAAATATTCTCTGCACCGGACAAACAAGACTGGCTATCGCTTCCACATCAAGGGGTTTAGGGGTGCAGCACCCCTGTGATCCAGAAAATGCACATAAAATGTTTTGGCCCTCCCTGTGCACCAGAGAAGAAGTTTGAATTATTATGATATAAAAGATAAAATACATTGATATTACACAAGACCATACATAATTTTATGCATTTTTGAGCTTTCTCTGTGTTGTCTGCTGGCCTTCATGAGTCATCTGTAGCTTCCACAAAACTCCCAAAAGATTCTCATTTAATTTCTTATGCCGACCTGTGACATAACGAAGCTGCAATAGGGAAGGTCACAACATGGAAGGAATAAGTGTACCTTCTATCCCCAGTGCCCTTGGCCCCCCTTTTCACACTCTGGCCCCCACTCCTGGAATGAATGGGTTCTCCAAGGATGGCTCCCTCTTCAAACTTCTCATCGCTCTTGGACATCAAATTGTACGTCAAGCTAGACAGCCTCCAAGGTCTTACAACCAGAAATTCTGTGATTCGGCTTTGAAATCTAGTGATGCAGAGATGCGTCTTATCGTCCCTTCCTGATGGAGAGCCCCTGGAGAATAAGGGTGTGTCTTATTTCTTCTGTGTCCCCCAACACTGGTGTTTCTGGACAATTCGCCTCTTTGCACCTCCCCCCTGCTCCTCCTTCTGCCCTCAGAAGCCAAAGCAAACAAGTCGAACCCTCTCCTAGGGAAGGGAAGGGATGGCAGCTCTCACGTCTCCCCTTCTGCAGGTTGAGCATCTCCAGTTACTCCGACGAATCTTAGCAACACAGATCTCAGAAGGGAAGGACCTCAGAGGCTATAAGGACACCAGACGTGATAGGAGCCCAAGGCCCCATGCTGGCTGCCCTCTTCCTCTGGATACTCGCTGGCTGATCAAGGTCCTTCTAACCATTAGACCCAACTGGGTAGAGTAAAGAACCTGGAGTCAGAAAGACCTGTGTTCAAATCTGGCCTCAGACCTTATTAATGTGTGACCTTGGGCAAGCCACTTCTCCACTGTCTGTCTCAGTTTCCTCAGCTATAAAATGGGGATGATAAAATAGCACGTCCTTGCCAGGGCGGTTGTGAGCTCCAAGTGGTAATGACTGCAACGTCCTTGCTTAGCACAGTGCCCGGCACATAGTAAGAGCTATATAAATGTGAGCTATGGTGATGACAGACTAGTCCTAGTGAAGACCAGTGACAGTGTGGCGTGAGTGTGGGCCGTTCCGCTGAGCGGCTAGCGTCAAGGGGAGCCGGAGGTCACTGGAGTTACGATGGTTTAGCATCCAGCGGGGGCAGGGCATTAGGAGGGCCATCGACTCGGTCCTACCTGATGAACAGGACTGTAATCTCTCTCCACCACCACCGCAAGAAGCACTGGGGTAGCCACACAGCAGTCACTCGATAACTATTGACTGATCGAGTCCAGCAAAGGAACTGGGGGCAAATTAATGTCACCAACAGCTTAATTGGCTTGATTTCCAGCCAGTTCATGAAAGGTACAGAGCAAATCAGCACATAGGAACCAATGGAAAATATCAATAAAACCCTGGGATCAGAGGAAAGGATGTTACGGCGATCCGTGATTGTCAATGGTCCACCGCCTCTGAGCTGCACAAAACAAGACTGCCATTCCTTCAATTTAGGTAAACCCAAAGAAAAGAAAGTCCTCTGGAGACATCTTGTACCCAAGGAAAGTGTAACCACTGGGCCTTCCTTCCAAGACAAAGCTCGCTAGGCCTGCTAAAAGCTCAGTAATGGGCTTGTTGTAGAGATCAAATGAGATAAGAATTGTTATGCCTTAGCACAGTGCCTGGCACACAGTAAGTTAGCTGTTGTCATCATCATCATCATCATCATCATCATCATCATCATCAAATCAACAGATTTCACTGTTCATAAAATTATGGCAGCTCTGCACCCTATGGACTATGAAAGAAGGGGAGGGGGGTGTCTCACCTAATTCAGAGGCTCTGATCAATGTTTAGGCAGAAAGTTATTTTCCTGATATTTTAAAAATACAAATCAATATTTCTCCCAAGGCTTCATCATGCATGAAGGATGAAAATATTCAGCTTTCCCTAGCAAGCTATGCTTTCACATTTAGAAACCCAGTTCTGCATTAATTTTTCAGATCAAAGCAAATTGCATGTGACCGTAAAAGAGGGTAAGCCCTCCACACGCTCTACAAGCGGCGACACTGCCTTCCTCCTCCGATGCCACGCTTGCCCTCTGCCTCCAGGCAGCTTCACTGGCCGTCCATCCCCCACGCCTGGAAAGTTCTCCTTCCTCATCACTACCTCCTGGCTTCTCTGGCTTCCTTCAAGACTCAGCTCAAATCCCCCCACCCCCATCTGCAGGAAGCCTTTTCCATCTCCCTCAGCTCCCCTCGCCTTCTCTGAGATGCCCCTCCATGTATACTATACAAATCTTAAGCAAATCTAGTCATCTGCTCGCTGCCTCACTCCTTAGAATACGAGCTCCTTGAGAGGGCTTAGCCCAGTGCCTGACATACTGGAAGCCCTTAAATGCTTGTTGACTGACGGAAAAGGACCAGATTCTCCCAGCTCTGGCCAAGCACGCCATCTTAGGCATCTCCTCAATTATGGATCTGCTTGTCTGGCTCTGCCCAGAGGTTTTCCACCTAGGTGCTTCCCTCCCCATGCCTGCTCTGAGCCAGAGCATCACCGAGGCTCAGAAGACACCTGTACGGAGTCCTATAACACCCACAACAAACAGACCTGAGAAGGAGTGCTTGTGCTCCCAAGGAGAGGCAACCCACTGCCTCCCACAGCAGCTCACCCACTGTCAGACAGTTCTACCCACTAAGAATCGCTTCCTTACCCCAATCTGTTTATCTACAGTTTCCCCCAGAACAAGTCAAGCCTGTTCACAACACGACCATCCTTCAAATATGTGAGGGCAGCAGTTAACACGGTCCTGTTGTGCCTTCTATTCTCCAGACCAAAAATGTGCCAGCCTTCTGCCAGCCCCTTCAGTAGCACAAGTTTGAAGCCTTCCCCCGTTCTGGGTATTTTGCCCCTAATTCTTAATACCCTCCTAAAATGGGATGCCCAGAACTGAGAACAAAGCACCATCCAGCTGATGCCTGAACTCTGAGCTTAGCAAGCAGATGCTGGTCTCCAGGGGTCCTGACTGCCCACCTTCACTTGCTTCACCCTCAATCCTGAGCCCAAGGCCTGATAGTATTGACTGATGAAGGTGTGGTACATTCCTGAAATTGGACCACGTAACAGTAATGAAGATAACCACTTACATTTCTACAAAGTGCTATCCTTGAAACAACCCTGGGCTCAGTACAGTGGAAAAATTACGGAACACTGAAGTCAAAGGGCCTGGGTTCAAATTCAACCACTGATCCTTGCTGCGGATATGACTTTAGGCCATTCACTTGCTCTCCTGAGCCTCATCTGTCCAAAGAAGGACTAGGCAGCCTAAGGCCCTTTCCAGGGCTGGGTCTTTGGAAAATACTTGGTCCTTTAACGCTGTTTGTTTGATGAAGTGCAGGGCGATGCAAGGATCATTTCCCCACTTTACAGAACAATAACAGCTCGCGCTTCTATACTGCTCTAAGGTTTGCTAAGAACCTTCCATATGGCTCCCCACAATAACCCTGAGAGGTAGGCAGATTGTTATTACCACGATCCACATTTTACAGCGGAGGAGTCTGAGGCACAGAGACACAGAAGGACACCGTGCATACACGCAGAGGCAAGGCACTTGTCACCAGGCCGAGTGCCGGCAACACCCACATATCCTCTCCAGGAGCAGAGGGTCCTGTTCCTGTTCTCCTCAGAGAATGCTGGTGAAGCCCTGACACGCCAGCATACAATCCGAACCTCTGAAGCGCCTCCCTTCCCTAAGGAGAGCCTGAGGCCACTCCGACCTGGGGAAAGACAGGGCTTTGTCCTTTGTTCCCTAACTGGATCCTGCTTCAAGAATCCAAGTCTCTATTCTGCCCTCTCCCTCGGCTAACCTGCAGACCTGTTCCAATCTCAGGTCAGTCCCCTTTTACCTTTTCAAAGCTTCTCCCCCTTTCCAGCCTTCCCCGGTGGAGATTCTTGACTACAAGCAAGGGGACTCTGACTGGTAACATGAATTAACATCTGGGTCATTTTTCCTCTTGTGAAGCTATTTTCTCTTTAAAATAGCTTTAGGGCTCAAAGAGACCTTAGGGACCAGAGTCCAAATCCCCTCATTTTACAGTTGAAGAAACTGAGGCACCCCGAGAGGCCCCAGAACATGCAGCTAATACTCATCTGAGGCAAGATTCGATCTCGGGTCTATCTGACCCCCATGACCTCTAGCATCAAAGACAAATGCCGTGGTCTGGCCTGCAAATCTCTCCAAGTCTTCTACCCCTTCACTCTGTCTGTGGCCTAGCCATGCGGGTCCATTCACTGTTTCGCACACATGACACACCATCTCCCATCTAGGCCCCTCAGACACAGCTATCTCCCCTGCCTGGAAAGAGCACACTCCTCAGTCCCCCTCTGGGAATCCTGGACTACTCCAAAGCTCAGCTCAAAGCCCACCTTCCACATGAGGCCTTCCAGGTTCCCTTCAGCTGCTGGCATGCCCCTCCCATAACACGTCCCCTTATTCATTTAGTACATATTCTATATGTCCTTGTATAATTTACACATGGTCTCCTCCACTAGAATAGAAACTCGTTGGGGGCAGCCTCCTCAGCCCCAGCAACACAGAAGGCACTTAATAAATGCTTGTAGATAACTAAGTATTCTACTGGGCTTCAAGAAGCAAGACTGGTCAAGCAAAGCCAGATGAGTCACCCATCGGCAGCTATGACTCTGGGTAAGCATCAAGGTACCCAATTCTAACTCACCTCTGCTGTCATCTACACCTGGGGGCAGGCTCCTGTCATGTCAATAGGACCAACGTTTAAAAGGAGGCTTTGTACGGCATCAAAGCAGTAAAGAAACAATCCCCTCCCTCTCCGTCCTACAGCATGTATCCTCCAACATGGCGGGTCCATGCTTCTACCGCTCAGACAGAACGTCTAAATGTCAATGCGGTTGTTGCTCTTCCCCTTCGCCCACTTAAAGCGGCAGCAGTTATATTAGTGTTTGTGGACCACCTAAGGACTGGGTGATTCTCAGCCCCCTCCCCATTATCCTGGGGGTCTGCAAAGGAATAAAGGTCACTCGGCCTTTGTCTGTTTTCGTGGGCTGCCCTGGCCAACAGAAGCCATCCCCCGGCCTCCTGCTAATGATCCTCTCGATGCTTAGTGAGGCTGGGCCTCAGACAGCTGGCGCAGAGCCCTGGCAATAATGCATGTGACCAAAAGCAAGTCAATGAACTTTCCTAAGCCTCAGGGTCCTCATCTGGAAAATGGGGATGATAATCACAGCATCTACCAACTTATGTTGTGATGAGATGAAATGAGGTAACCTACGTACGGTGTTTTGCAAACCTCAAAGTGACAGACAAATGCCATGACTGTTATATTGTTATTATGATTATCAGTTGTCTTCATGTAGTAGAGGTTGTGGCCCTGGCCCTGGGTTTGCTCTCAAAGCTTTTCCATTAGGTGACCTTCGCAGAACTTGCACCCCGCTGATAGAGCCAGGGTAAGGACCTAGGGAGGTCTGCAGTGGTGGGTTCTGGTTTTTATTCATTTTGTTTGGCCAGACCTAAAATTTCCCAGATGTGAGCCAGCTCCCACCCCAGGGAAGGCCGACACCCCTCACTGATGCAGAGCAGCCATTCACCTGCAACATGTATCTGGAAGAGTTTCCTGGGGACACAGCCGGGCCTGGCACACACTGTCACTTTTCACTAATCACCTTCCTGAAATGCAATACTTCTGATTCCAATACTAGTCCCCTCCTGCGTCTCCTCAGTTCTTTTCTATGGCTTTGATCCCCTCCATTCCCTTCTCTCTCATCCATTTCGTCCAAAGTTCCCTTTGTGATTTTATTCTCCCACCTTTCAGAGGACTGGAGCTCTCAAAAGCAGAGCCTCTGACTGAGGAAGGGGAGGGTTCTTCCTTACTGAAGGCCTTCTTGATTAGAGGCAGGACAACCACTTGGCTAATGCTGGGCAGAATGCATTCTTTTTTGGCCAAGGCTCAGCATAATGCATTCCTTTTCAGATATAGGTTGGACCAAATGGCTGGAGGCCCTTCCCAGAGGCTCATATTCTGTAATTCTGTCACCCAGCTCAAACCCTGCCCCCCCACCAGAATCCCAACCCCGAGTCCACTTTCTACAACTGCTTCAAACTTTATAATCCACTGAATGACTGGGGGGGAGGGGGGCTTTTGCTTATGTCTTGGAAAGCTCGGTTTAAAAATTCCAAATTCTTGAGAACAGTGGATTGTGGGGATGGTTTCACGAATGACATTTTGCTTCATTTATTTATTCCTTGCTATGCTATCATAAAGAAAAAGGGGGAAAAGATTCAAGCATCCTGGTAAAGTGGTCCTGAAAGGCCTTTCTGATTGGAAAGAGATAATTCCAGCATCGCACAAATCCATTAGAGAGTTCGTTTCTTTCAGTGTCTGATGAAAGACGCAATTACTCATCATACTGTTTAGGAGCAGTGAGTGGGCAATTTTACCACCTTCGTCCGCTGAGCCTAGAAGAAGTCAGGTCACACTTAGTGGAGAGGAAACCAGAGGCTGAAGGGAAACAGCTGGACACAAGAACAGCTGCCTTCAAACCCGCCTTTCACACAAAGCTCCCCGGAGGCAGCAGTCATGAAGACAGCCCAGGGGTGTTTTGACCAATCAACAAGCATGCATATGATGCCTATACCATCAATGCGCTAGTTTAAGAAATCTAAAGTGAACTGGAAGAATTTGGTAAAAGTTTGTTCAACTTAGGCAGTTAAGTTAGTTAAGTAGCGGTTGATAACACTTAAGGATTGGTGAGAAAGGTAAATAATGTATTTGAAATGCAAAATGAGATAGGAATTCTTAGACAATGGCCAATGTGCTGACTTGCATTGCTGGAATACATATACATAACCTACATGTATGTGTAAATATATATGTGTGTGTGTATTTCTTATAAGGAAGGGTTTCTGGGAGAAGGGGAGGGTAGAAAGGGAGGAGCAGTAGGGTGTGAGATAAGTGTGAGTAACAGCTATAAAAAAAGAGCATCAGTAAAACACATTTTAAAACACAGATGAGAAAACAAAAGGGGCCCAAACCAGCAGGGCAGTTTTGTTGTTACCCCGTCAACTGCGCATGCGGATGTACACACAGTTATTTCACAGCCGAAACCTTTGCTGAGACTTTTGGGAGACCCTCCCTATAAAATGGTGAGGAAGTATGGATTTCAAGGTGACCTCTGAGCCAAGAAGACCTGGCAGGTTCGAGGACAAGCTCAAACTTGTGCGGAGCAGCTCATTTAACCTGTGAGTAACTCCAGGATGCAGAAACGATCATCAGAACTAGAAATCGCAGAGAGGGCTGGGCCCTGCATTGAGAGAGGGAGTCTTCTCACCTGGGGGCTCTCTATACTAATGACATGACAGATGTCATCCCTACATACACATGCACATGTAATATATACACGTGAATATAGATCCACATACAAATAATATATGCAATCTGTGTACACGTACATATATACACATAATATATACATTGTGTATAAATACATGTGATATATACATCCATGTATGCCTACATATATACATATAATACATACATCTGTATTTGAATACATATACATATATTCACACGTATAGAGGATGATTATATACATATCCTTTTTAAAAAATAAACTATACTAACAGAAGTTCACTTTCTTATACAAGTCTCTGTTGGTTTTTTTGGAGATACTTAAATGTCTGTTGATAATTATTAAGTTAACAATAAAAAAGAAAAAATTAAAGAAAGGTGACTTATTATACCTAGGGGAATATTTCTTTAAATACTACTCTAACTGCACATTTTCAAAAACCGTTTTATGTTCAACTATTTAAATAATTACAATTTGTAAAGGGTGAGAATTTAAAAGAAAAACATGCTAATCTATCTTTCTCAAATAACCAAGCAATGGACAGCCTAGCTTAAGACCACAAGGCCACAACCAAAATATCATTGTTTCTCTGATTGTGCACCACAAGCAAAACGCCAAGAAGGAAATGAAATTGTCTCCTGGTTGTTGTGGACCTTGCAAATCCAAACTAACAATGATAACAACAAGAACTCACGTTCATATAATGATTTAGGATTTTCAAACCACTTTTAATACAATGATAATGTGTCTTTGCGTAAGTTCCAACATATGGAGCTTAAGAGCACAAGATATATGTGCTTAGAAGGGCGCAGAAGAGATAGTCAGCATGGATGCCAGTCACTGCCACTGTCAAGGACAAAAGATGCCTGTCCCATCATTTGTCAGGTGCAAATTTTTTCTTCGTAACCTGCAAGATTGGTGATGCAAGAAAAAGTGAAGAGAACAGAAAAACATACACAATGACTACAAATGTAAAAGAACAAATCAATAAAACAGAGTCAAACTGTGTAACTGAATAACTGGAGAACAAATGATGAAAGAAAGGGGGCTAACAGGACAGAACATTACATACGTTATCACTACATATGATAACCATATCAGATGCTTTTGTTAAATTTTGTGTCTATGTGTATGAGGGGGGGAAAGGAGAGAGACAGAGAGACAGAGAGAGGTGAGGAAGAGAGAGAAGGGAGAGAAGGGGGAGAAGGGGGAAAGAGAGAAAAAGGAAAGAGAGAGAGAGATCCATCTGGAAACGAGTAAAAAAAGTTTGTGATGGAGAAACAAAAGGCATCATAAAACCTATTTTTATTTTAAAAGTCTCAAGGTACTCTTGATCCAGACAGAGTTAAAGGAAAATACTATTAAACTTTTAAAGAGCAATTAATACCTATGCTATACAAATTATTCCCAAATATTGAAAAAGAAAGGACTTTGCCAAATTCTTTTTATAGGAATAATATGAGAACAATATAGTCCTAATACTTAAACCAGGGAAGAATATGACAAAGAAAGAGAACTAAAGATTAATAACATTAATGTATTTTGATTCAAGTATTTTTTTTTAAATCCTGGCAAAATGACTATAGCAATTTATCCAAAGGCTCATTTGCTATTATTCACTATGATCAAATTGGATTTATGCCAGGAATGCTAGAATATTTCAACATTAGGAAAAGATTTAATATAATCACATTAAAAACAAAAAATATACAAAACCAAATGTTATCTCAAAAGATACAGAAAAAAAGCCGCTGACAAAGTAAAACACCCATTTATGCTCAAAACCCTACCAGATACAGGCACAGAAGGCTATTTTTAAATTTATCAAAAAAAAAGTATCTAAAACCAAAAACTAATATTATATGTTGTGGAAATGCACTAAAAACTCTCCCAAGAAATGTAAGAGTAAAAAAAGTATGCTTCATTTCCCTTTTGTTATTTGACATACTTCTAAAAATGCTAGTAATAGTAAGAAGGTAAAGAAATTAAAAGCATAAAGGTAGGCAAAAGAGGATAAAGGTAGTTCCTGATGACATGATGGTTTACTCAGAAAATCCTGAGTAATCAGCAAATAAAGCAACTGAGACAAATAATAACTTTAGTAAAGTAGCAGGCTACATCATAAACCACAAAAATCCATAGTCCTTATACATAGCAATAACAAAATTTACTTGTCAGTATGTAATAGAGATAAAAGTGTCATTAAAAATAACTATAAAATACAATATATCATTTGTTGGCTGAGCTACCAAAGCACACTGTATGCCTGCATAAAAACAATTATAAAACATTCCTTAGCAAAATAAAGAATCACTTAAATAACTGGAGGACTAGTCAGTCAGTGCTCATGGTTGGGCCATGCCAACATAATAAAAATGATAGTAACTACTAACTTTGATTTATAGACTTGATGTTAAAGTAATCAAACTAACAAAGGAATATACTGCATAGGTGGGTAAAAGAATAAGAAAATTCATTTGGAGGAACAGAAATTTAGAATATCAAGGGAAATAAAGGAAAGGGGTAAGAAGGAAGCAGAGATGTGCTCTTCCATACCTCAAACTATATTATAAAGTAATGATCATCAAAACTAGCGTTACTGGTCAAAAATCAGAAAAGCAGACCAGACAAGCTGACTATACAAGTGAGACTCAGAAATACATTAACTCAACAAGATAACAGGTATTTATTAAGTGCTTACTATGTGCCAGGGAATCATACACCTGATACAAAGGTGTGCCGCACTAAGACTTCAGCGAAACTGAAGATCAGAGACAGTGAAATGAAAATGGGAAGTTCTCTTGGCTACAAAATAACATTCTACACCCAGGAAGAAGACCAGCTGCATATGAAAAAGCTAATGAAACAATAAACTTGCCTCTAAAGCACATATATAGAATTCATACCTTAATCCTTAAGCACTTATCTGCACAAAACCCCAAAAGGGATCAGGGGAAGTATTGCTGTTGAATCAGCACCATTAGCCAAGTAACAGTCAGTCCCTGGCTAAAGGAAATGGCCTCATCCAAGGGCAGAATTACTGAGAAGAGGCTAGACTGCTCCCCACTCCTGCCGAAAAAGCCTGAGGAGTGAGTCAGAGCAGAGAGGCTGCTGCCAATGAGGTCACTACCCCTTCTGTAAGAGCAAAGTAGTACTCATTGCCGCTAAAAAGACCACCCTAACACTCTCAAGCCAGTGGCTGTCCATACAAGGAGAAGTCAGCAGAATGCAGCAGTTCAACCAGCCCAACTGAGATGATGTGCCCTGGGAAAGGTCTAAGAGTGGGTTTCCAGTACACTCTTCCAGTACTACAGTGAGCCAACAGCAAAGTGACCAGCCCAGGCCAGCAGCAGCTGCTCAGGGGCTGAGTGACCTGCCTGACCGAGGGCAGCAACGATCTCAGAAGCCCAGTGACCCACCCGGTCCCACCTAGCAGCCACTGTGTCCAGTGGCCAAGCAAGCTGCCCATTCCAACCCAGAGCAGTCAAGCACAGTGAGAAAAGGAGAATACCCAGTGAACCATCTTGCTGAGACACCATCCCCCCACAAGAAGCCAGTCCATCTTACCTGCCCTCTGAATGCTATCAAATGGGCAAATAGGGCCATGTTCCTCGGGCATGGGAGGATAGCTGGGGGAGGGATACATAATGTAGAACACTGCACCCAATGTCAGATTTTTTCAGTACATTGGTTAGCTTTGCTGAAATTTTTTCATTGTCTTTTCTTTATTCTTGGTTGTCAGGGATGGCTCTCTGGGAGGGAGAAGGGAAAGGAATACAGAGACAACGAGAAATGAAGGTGACCTAAAATAAAATTTATTTTTTTAAAGGAACAAGATCGGGTATAGCTACCATGCCCCACCTCACCTTGTCAAAAACAGGTGCAAACTTCTCATTGAATGTCTGAACTTCATGTCTCCTAGCTTTCAGAACCCAGACTATCCTGCCTGGCTTGGTCTATTCCTTACACTTGTCCATCCAATTTGGCCCAATTCTATTACATTTCTGTTCCTACCTCACACCTTGGACTTGACATTCCTAGCTCCCTCCCAGACTCTCCATTGACTTCATTTCCTACAGAAATCCCTACCCAAGCTCTGACTCTGCTGGACCCGTCAGCCCCCTGTCAAAAAGACTCCACCAACATTCCTACTCTTCTGTGGACGGTTCTGGACAGAGGATACTATTAAGACATACAACCAAAACTCTGTGGCCCTTTTACTCCATCTCGTCCTCTCCTCCACCAGTCCAGCCACCTTCTCACTGCTGCTGACAGGGTTAGGGATAACTATCACCACCCACAAATCTTGTGCTCCTGTCTGAGGTCGGCATGTCACAATTTCAGGTCTTACTGGACATTCGATAGCTTGAGGGGGCTGAGTACACCTTGATGGTGAAATGAGAAACTCATACATTCTTGGGATCATAGATTTAGAACTGTAAGGAGCCCAAGAGGGTTGTTGAGCCTGACTCTCTTACTTACAGATGAGGAAACCGAGACACAAGGAAGCCAATGCACCGGCTTGTTCTTTATTTTGTCACAAAGAACTGGAAATGAAGTGGCGCGTCAGTTGAGGAAGGGTCAAACATGAATCTAACGAAACATCATTGCATCATGAGAAATGCTAAAAAGGATGGCTTCCGAGATCCCTGGGAAGATGAATGCCACTCAGTCCCTGGCAGAGTGGTAGGTGATGCAATCGGGATGCAGAAGGAGGAACACATTTTTACATGGCCAATGAAGGAATTTTTTTTCCCCCTCTTAGCTATGACTATTCCTTACAAAGATCTCATTCTACCTTTTTCATGGTGGGGTGGGGGTGGAGGGGAATGTGGGGAGAGAAAATAAAAACTTGTTAATTAAAAAAAAAAAGACTTGCCCACAGTCACCCAAGTGAGAAGCTCAAGATTTGAACCTAGGGTTCTCTGCCTTCAAAGCAGCAGTGTGCTGATAAATAACAAGGGGATCCCCCTCCTCCCACCAAAAAAATCCCCATGACACACTTTTAAGTTTGATCTAAGTAACACTGTCCCCATCACTTTGTAAGACTAGGCAATCAAAAGCAAAAATAAGCCAACTCCTGATTTGCTGCACTTGCCATTTCTGAGGCATAAATGTTCACCCTGGAAATTTAACAAGCAGCCCTCATGAGCTGGTGGGAGCTGGCTCCAGCCTACCCCTGCTCCAAATCCAGTACTTGTTTCCAGCAGATCACACGGGCTGGTAAAATGCTAAAGCTCTTTCACCTTTAATCGTGGCTACAGAGGAAACAAAACATGCCTGTGGAGGTGAAGGGCAGACCCAGCAGAGACAGTCAGTCTTCTTCGTAAGCCTATTACAAAAGCTAACAACTCACGAAAGTAAACACGGGCACTGACTGTGTCGGCCGAGAATATCACTTACTGCAGGCTCGGATGGTCCAGAAAAACGGGAGTGGCTCAGATATGGGATGGAGGTGACCTAGTAAATGAGCTGAGATTCGGCAAAGGATGTGAACAGCTAATCACTGCATGCAAGGGGTGAGTCCTTAACAAGACAGCGACAAAAAGAGGTGAGCTGGGAACGAAATGACCAGGAAGGCATTTTGGTGGGCGTTTTTTAACTATGGGTGCTTCAGTGAAACTTTTTGATGATATTAAAACCTGGCCTCCGGAACACCCGGAGACTCTGTAAGACCGCTGAGGGGAAGTCAGGTCTTCCTGACTCCAAGTCCAGGACTCAATTCACCATGCCATGCTGCCTCAGATAACGAGGAGGCAGTTAATTGTCTGCATCCCTAATCCCAGCAGGATTGGTTCCAGTTGCTTCTTAATTAATCTTGAAGTGTGTTTTCTTAATGGAAGAGAGTAACTAACAAAGAAATCCCTACTAAAAGGGGGTGTTTCAGCAGGTTGAAAAAAATTACCAGAGGAAAAGTCAGAGGGAAAGGGGACTCTGAGAACTTTCTTTGGCAGCGTGCACGGCACAGGAGCCCGCGTCATGGGTACAAGCCATGAAACAGGTGCTTCTGAATCCCTGTCCCAGGGTGAAGAGTGCGCAAGGGCAAGAACGCTGCATTGGAAACCACAGGAGCTGGGAAACCCTGAGCAACCTCGGGCCTGAGCAATCCAACCTGGCTCTTTGGGAGAAAATGAGATTGGCGTCACACCTGTCCTTCCCTCCCCCAGCGGTCATCTACAATGAGCAAAGGACATGGAAAAAAAAGGACAAGGCCAAGAGCCAAGGCCTGACCTTGCTGCTCCAATGCCCAGGCTGGGCAGGCTATCTGAAAACAGCTCACCCATTCAATCTGACAAACCACGATTAAGCACTGCCTGCATACAGTATAAGGCGCTGGGGCACAAGCACAAAACAACCCTGCCCTCAAGGGGCTTGTCTTCTACTCTAGGGACTCGAGATGCACAAGGAAAAGACAAGCAGAGCTGAGTCTGTTGTAACAGTCAGCTCGGGTGGCCGTGGACAAGTAAATTCACTCCGATCACTTAAACCAGAGACTTGCAGACTTTCCTCTACAGCGGCCTGGGAAGCGCTGGGGCATGGGGCAGCAGCCCCTGCAGAAGGTCAGGAGAAGCTGCTGGACTGCTCTCCAGAGAAGCTGGGAAGGACATCCTCAGTCCGTCCGCTGACAGAGGGGACCAGCTGTGTCCCCACAATACAAAAGCGAGGCATTCTCACTGTGTCCCTTCCCTCCCAAACAAAGGCAGCTGCCCCTTCCATAAATATGTTCTATCCCACAGCCTCCCGCTTCAAGCTCATCAATCTCCCTTCCAGCTTCTAAAAAAAAAAAAGTCGGGGGCAGCTAGGTAGCATAGTGGATAGAGTACCGGCCCTGGATTCAGGAGGAGTTGAGTTCAAATCCGGCCTCAGACACATACACCTACTAGCTGTGTGACCCAGGGCAAGTCACTTAACCTCCATTGCCCAACCAACACACACACACACACACACACACAAAACAAATTAAAAAAAAAAGTTAAGAGGCGTTAGGCAATTAGAAGGGGATGCCTGAGCCTGATGATCCAGGAGGAGGAGAAAGATATAACTGAGTCAAGAAAGGGACTTGGGGGGAGAGGGGGGAGAACAGCCATCAGAGACGGTGTACAAAAAAGGGAACCATCACAAGTCATCTAAGCCAAAGCAGGACCCCCTTCTACAGCTGATGCAAATTATAATAACAAGTAGCATTTATAAGGCACCTTTTTTTTTTTTTTGCAAAGTGCTTTACATATAACACAAAATTTAAAAAAAGAAAAAAAAGAAACATTGTCCCCAATTCCTTGGGGCTTCTACACAATTGAGTGGACAGAACACTGGGCCTGGAGTCAGGAAAACCCAACCTCAAATTTGGCCTCAAACGATTCCTAGCTGTGTGTCCCTGAGCAAGTCACTTGTCTTCTCTCAGTCTCAGTTTCCTCATCCCACCTCCCAGGGTGGTTGTGAGGACAAAGTGAGACTTTTGCGAGGCACTAGGCCCGTTGCTTGGCACATAGTAGGTGCGTATTAAACGCTTGTTTCCTCCTCACTGTTTTTATTAATATTATTATCTTGTGATTGTATTTATTAATGGTTAATTAATATTAACAACATAATTAATAATATTATCAGAGAAGCAAGGAGGTCAGTGAGATCACGGGGATGACAGTGGCTGAAGACAGGGTCAGCCTTTAGCTATGAGAACAGTCAGGAACATTTCTCGGGCCTTGCCGGCGCCCCAAGGCCCTTCTGTGTGTTTATTTCCCAGCCATCCTTGACACCCCCCCCCCGGGCCCCCGCTGGCATCGCTGTTGGAGCGGTTTGGGGCAGCGGCTCACCAACTTTGGGGTCCTCTAAAGGCAGCAGTGGGCAAAGCCCCGGCCGTCTGTCCTGGTTATAGCTCTGCTCAGGGCCACATCATCAGTGACTGGCCTCCCTTCTTCCTCTGAACATGAATCTGAGTGCCCCGGCACTGTCCTGGGCCCTCTCCTCTTCTCCCTCCACCTTCTTTGATCGCAGCCCCCAGCTCACTCCCTGGGTGTCACGCTCGGCCCTCATTCTGTCTGACCCTCTCATATCCAACGGAGATTCTGGATCCTCTACTCGGAAGCGGTTCGTCCTAACGTGCAGAGCTGACTCTCCTTTTCAGTCAACAACCTGCCTTTGCTTCCTCCATCTGGCTTGGAGAACCCTTCACCCCCGGCCCTTTCCCACCTTTCCAACCTTCTGACACCACACTCAGCAATCCGTGGCTCTGGCCTCCCTGCCATGCACAGGCCTTTCCCTCCCTACTAACCTACACTTCCTGGCTTCCCACTGTCTAAAAGAAACTCTCCCCAATTCCCTCAAACCAGGGCCTTGCCACCAGAATTACCTCCAAATTACCCCACACGCATCTGGTTCGTGCATAGTTTCAATCCTGTCTCCCCCCATTACACTGTGAGCTTCCCGAGGAAGGGACTGGTTTGCCTAGCATTTAGTACAATGCCTGGCACACAGTAAGCACATAATAAGTGCTCGTCCACTTGAAGTGACTTGACAAACAGAGAGAGAAAAGGAATATCTCCTAGCATTGAGGCTGGAAAGCTCGAGGAAGACAACAGGCATGCCAAGAATAAACCATTATCCCTAATTAGGGACAGCCTCTTAACAATCAGCTAGGTTTATTAGCTCTCCATTGTTCGACTGGTGCTTCCTTCACCTGGAGCACCACAGCTCACCCTTTTAACTATCCTGGACTAAACCAGAGGATCATGGGATCACAGCTTTGTGGAGAGTAATAAGAACACTAACAATGATAATAATAGTTCTAACTGACATGACACCTTAAGGCTTACAAAGCATTTGACATGTATCATTCATTTAGAGCTGAAAGGCACTGCAGACTTCATCCCATCTACTCATCATTTTACAGATGAGGAAACTGAGGCCCCAAGAAGTACAGCCATTTCCCCCATATTACCTAGTGGTTGGTGGCAGTGGCGGGATCTCAAGCCAGACCCTCTGAAGCCCAATCTAGCTTTCTTCCTACTGTCCTAAGTGACACTAAAAACCTCTCCTTCCCCTTGTAAAAACCTTTACAAGGGCTCTGCACTCCTTCAAGCTTAGCTATGATCATCATGGCCCCTGCATCACACCTGAATGTGGCCAGCTCCTTCACCCTCCCCACCCAACCCCCACCAGCTCCCTCAGAGACACAAAACTTGCTTGGGGGCAGAGATGATGCCATTTCTGTCATCGTAACCCCCCTGCCTAACATGCCGGTTTTCACACACTTAACAGAGTATAAGTACTTCTAAAGAATCAGCCGAAAGAAGGGCTTCCTAAGTTAAATATGATGTTTTTTCTTAAGCCTTCCTTTTCAGTTGGGTTTCTAGCTATGATCCCTTTTCTGGCCTCAAGTTTTCCATCTCACTTTACGTGATTCCCAATTCAAGATCTCCCCAGATATTACTACAAGAAAATTACTTGGCATTTACTTTTAGATACCGTGTGTTGTGCATGTTGTTTCCCTCCAAATGAGAACGTAAGCTCCTCTCCAGCAGGGACTGTTTCTTTTTTTTGTTTTTGGAACCTCCCCCACCTATGACAGTGATAAACTTGCTGGAGTGAGCTGACACTGGATGGATGGTTCTGTTCTGGACAGCAACCTCGGCATGAGTTTTCTCCAGCTATGGCTCTCAGCCTCTTCAACAAGAGCACACCAAGGCACCTAGCTGATTACAAAATAGAGGGAAGAACAAAATTATGCATTGCTCCAATCACATAGACAAGGATGGGGGAGGAGGGAGAACCGTCAGAAATAAAAGGCTCAAATAACGTTTTGATTCCCACCGGAAACCCACGCTTGGGAAGGCCGGCCACATTTTACATGTAAATTCCATCGCCCCATAACGGCCTCAGCAAAATGGCCCTCCTTCTGAGGGGGGGCCGTAGGGAGCCAGAGAGGAAGAATGGGGAAGGAAAAATTGCCCTCTATTAAGAAGGAGTGCTAAGTAGGATGACTCTGGAATCAGGTTTGGGACCACACAGACCCATCACTGTTTCTCTTAGTTTCCTCCATTTTCCTCTCTTTCCCCCTCCTCTTCTGGCCTCAGTCATCTCCCATACCTCCCCCCGCCCCCCAACACACATACACACCCCACTACTGTCATCTCCGGAGAGCTGTTCTTACACAGTGACGTACTGATCCAATTACCTGCTGGCCTGCAGCCTCTTCGTCAAATTAGCTCATCTCTATTTACGGCGGACAATTCTGTATGGGTAATCTAACGAGAAACCCACCAAGTGAGAAAATAAGTCAAGTCTTACTTTGCCGTTTTCCAGTGGCCAGTTGTAGCCACTGAGGAACCAGATCCACATCACCAAAGAGATGTGTCTACCTCTTCACATATACATGTGCACAGATACGTTCATATACATATACATACACACATATATATATATGCACACATATACATACACATACACACATATACATATACACGTACACATACACACACACACACACATTATGTGTGGTTTAAATGAGAGGAGACAGGCCAGATATTATCCAGAGGAGACAAAATTTCTAGGACATTATCATTCTATTTGCTTTCCTCCCCACCCTAAGATGATGTTTTAAACATTTGTACTTCTGAGAGATGAAGAGACAGAATAAATCTAATTAGACTTTGAATAATGATTCTATCAGGGAGGGAATTCATCTGTACCTGATAATTCTAGTCATATAAAATGTGTTGGTATATTTCTAGGCAATTAATATGCAAAACTGACAAAGAAACTCATCCATAATACTCTAGTGTGGCTCCTTTGCTGCTATTAATATATCCCTATCTTCATTATCTTTACAAAACATTTCATTTCATTTATTATCCTCAATTTACCCACTGTTCTAATAACCTCCGTGCACATTCAAAAGTACAATAAGGAATAAATATGAACTCGTCCTATTCACTCAGTCTAACAAAACCAGGAGGTGTGAATGAAAGGCCATATTTTCAGTCCAGGACAAGACCCTGATTCCGTCCAGTATCCCCTCTCCTGAGAGAAATGGAGCTAAAGAGGCTCTCTCCCACCCTCAGCCCTGGGCCCTTCCACTGAGCTGCTCTAGCACAGCCAACCAGGCCTTCCCTCATACCTCAGGGAGCCCTGCCATGCCCACAGACAGCAGCAAAGATGGCAGGCGGGGTGAGGGGTCAGAAAGATAGGTCTGAGACAGCAAGGGCAACTCCAGCAAGAGGAGTTGGCAAAACCTGATGCTCAGCAGAGGCTGGTCACTCACTGCCTTCCCTCAGAGCCAAAGGAGGTCAGAGGCCTCCTTCTGACTTAGGCAGAGACAGAGATGTTAGGGTCACCCCACAGCCCCCCTGACTGGTCCTCATCTCAAGGACCAACCTCTCTTCTCTTCTTCCTTCTCTTGCCATTCTAGTAATCAGACAAAAGAAAGTCCTTGATGTGGGATCCAAATGCTTCAGTTTCAGTTGTCAAATGTACATCAGAAAACACTACTCTTAGCTCTTTTAACAGTATATCCTTTAACCACTGATCTGCTGGGGAATGAAGAGAAAGAGAGAGAGAGAAAGTTGATGTATCTTGGACACTAAACATTTATCAGAGAAACTTGATGCAAAGATTTTTTCTCAACTTCCCTACTTATCTTCTATGCATTAATGCAAATTAAAGCTTTTCAGTTTCAAGTATTCAAAGTTCTCTATTTTGTCTTTTGTAATTCCCTCTACCTCATTTTGTTAAGAATACATCTCTTACCCACAGCTGTGAGAGGCATAAAATCTGTTTCTCTCCTAATTTTTTTATAGTATGACCTTTAATATAAAATTACATATCCATTTGGAATGTATTGTGGAATGTGGTGTGAGGTATTGGTCTAAGCCTAATTTCCACCATGCTGCTTTCCAGTTTTCCAGCAGTTTTTAATTAAAAAAGGAGGTTTTCTTTAGGTGATGTGTTTTTTGCTTCATCAAACACTGGATTATTGAGTTCCATTGTTTCTAAATCTCCCTTGTTCTATTGATCTATCTCTCTACTCTTTAATGATACCAGACGGTTGCAATGACTGCTGCCTTATAATATCGTATGAGGTCTGGAAGGCTAGTCTCCCTTCATCCTTACTTCTTTTTCATCATCTCCCTTGATATTCTAGATCTTTTGTTTTTCCAAATGAATTTTGTTGTTATTTTATCAAGTTCAGTTAAATGTCAGTCACCTTAGGTGTCACCTGAATGGCACAGTATCAAAAATGTAAATTAATTTTGTAGTACTGTAATTTTAATTATACTGGCATGACCTAGCCATGAGCACTGAATATTCCTCCAGGTATTTAAGTTCTTTATAGCTTTTTTTTTTTTTTTTTTGCTTTTTTTTGGTCTTGCCCAGGGTCACACTCTTTATTTCTTTAAGGAGCACTTTGTAACTGAATCTATGCATACTACTCTGCTTTTTAAACTATACCAAATCGTTTTGATGATTGCTGCTTTATAGCAGATCCTCAGATCTGGTGCTGCTAGGCCCCTTTCCAGTCTATCTTTTTTAATATTTTCCTAGAGATTTTGATCCATATGGTACATCAATGTAATGGCATCAAAAAAAGAATGGCTTCAGAGAAACCTGAAGCTTTGTATGAACTGATACTAAGAGAAGTGAACAGAACCAGGAGAAGTTTACACAGTAACAACATCATTGCAAAAACAACTTCGAAAGACTTAAGAACTCTGATCAATGCTGGAGATCTGACAATCAAGCATGTACCCACCTCCTGACAGAGACGTAGGATATTCAGGGTGCAAAAAGATGGACGCGTTTTGGGACATGGCTAACGTGGGAATTTGTTTTGCTTGATTATGTATATTTGTAGCAAAGTTTTTTCTTTTTTTTCTGAGTGAGGAGAGAAAACAAATGCTTATTTGAAAGAAAAGAAAACATTTTTCCAGTTAGAGTGGGGGACAACAGTAGCAATGTATCTAAAGGGGCAGAGACAGACTAGGAAGTAAGAGGACCACAGAATGCAGAGGTGGTACAGAACCCAGAATCTCGAAAAAGGTTACACCAACCACAGGGTTTTCTTTTCTTTGCTGTGTTCCCTAAAGCAAAATCTACTGAATGCCAACTGTGTGTCATGCATTATGCTGTGACTGCAGAACAGGATGAAGGGACAGAATTTACAATACACCCATAAAGATTCTCAAGGGATAGCAAGTTTATTTTTGGTTGGTTTGTTTGCTTGCTTTTATAAAGACTAGAACCAAGTAAGAGAAGAAATCAGCCAAAAAACAGCTGGGTGGTGCAGTGGATAGAGCACCAGCCCTGGAGTCAGGAGGACCTGAGTTCAAGTCTGGCCTCAGACACTTACTAGCTATGTGACCTTGGGCAAGTCACCTAACCCTGACTGCCTCAAAAAAAAAACAAAAAAAAAACACTCCAACATTTAAAAGAAAAACAAACATTTTAATGCATCTACTACGTACTGAGTACCGGGTAGACAAAAGAAAAAATGAAACCAGTGAAAAAGGATAAGACAAGAAGGTAAGGAAAAGATGAAAACTGAATATCAATTATTTAAAAATAAATAAATAAATAAAGCTTGTGCTGCTAAATAGAACAATCTTCATCTTCTTGTTAAAAAAAAAGAGAAATCAAATTTGCATAAATTTATATGCAAAATATATAAAGCCACAGGGCTACTGGAAGGCTGCCAAGGTAGCTCGTGCCTCCCCAAGTCCTGTGAAACCCTGACTCCCATCAAACCCACTGAGGCTGCTTTGAATTCCACTTCTCCTTGCTTAAATTCCTTTGATTTTCCTGATTAAAGGTGATGGGGACAATTGCTGGTGCTTGCTGATGAGGCAATGATGGTGCACCTGAGGTCCATCCACTATGCAAGTGTCTAAGTGACCTCTCCATACTAGGACCAATTAAAGGCACTTAAGGTGACCACGAGGACAACTGTGGTGGGAGGAGCCTGGAATTTGCCAACCCACCACGATCCAAACTCATCATTATCATCATCACCCAGGGATGGAGAGTTTTAGACCAAATTTTTACATCAACACATTTAAATGTTTTTGCTCTGTTGCGCTGGGACACATTGAGCTATGAGTATATTGTATATTATGGACTTACTAAAAGATGAACATGCATGGTGTCGTGGAAAGAGCCCTGGCACCAGAGTCTGAAAACCCAGGTGGAGCACAAGCTGGGATCTAGCCACCTGTCTGAGCCTCAGTTTCCTCATCTGTAAAATGGGGGTTGGCTGTGTTATAGGCCACACAGGGAGTTAGCTAAGCCAGCTCTCTCCTGGCTCAGAGCTTCTCCCCTGGCTACCTCCCCCATGGCAGGACTGCTCTGCCTCCTCATCTCCACTTCCTCCCAGCATCCCTGCCTTCCAGCAGGGCTCCACCCGAATAGGACCCGATTGGCTCTTGTTTGTTCTTCCCCTGCATCTCCAGTGCTGGCACACAGTAGGCACTTAATAAATGCCAGACTGAGAGGGCTGCACTAATGAGGCCATGGGCATGGGCTGGATAACCCTGGGTTGGTCAGCTGGCTTTAGTGGGCCAGGCCTCAAGGGATGGGGGCTGAGGGGGAAGAGTCGGGATGGACCAGTCCAAATCCATCATCCGTCATAATAGCTAATATTTCTATCGTGCCTACTATGTGTCAGGCACCAGGCTCAGCGCTTTACCAATATGGCCTCAGAATAAAACCAGGCTGAGCACCTGCTTCCTGGGGGAAGGCAAGAGCATCATGTTTCCTCAGAACGAACACCCTCATGTGTGAAAAAACTTAAGCAGGGCGCCAAAAAAGGAGAAAAAAAACAGTCTGCCTGAAAGACCTCAGACTACCCGAGTCTCATTCTGGATCTGGAATTAAGTGCTTTGAGCTTAGACAAGACCTCCCTCATCTCCTGGGACCCTTCGAGCGTAAAGGACTCTGATTCTGTGAGCTGAAGAAGAAGACAATCATAAGCTATCTGGGGGGCGGGACGGAGGGGAATCTAGGTGGCAGAGTGGTTAATGTTGGACCCAGAGTCCAGAAGACCCGAATTAAAATCCTGCCTACAAGAGGTCTTTCCTGATTCCCATGGTTGTTAGGGTTCGACCCACATCCATGAAAACTATCCTGTATTGTGTCGTCTGTGTGCTAGATTAGTCGGTGTACCTGCTGTCCTCTCCCTCTACCCAAGCCGAATATAAACTCCTGAGAGGCAAGGCCTCTTCCATTTTTGTCTCCGTCTTCCCAGCACCTTACCCAGGGCCTAACATACAGTAAGTGATTAATAATTGCTTGTTGTGAAACTGAGGAGTAAAAGTAAACCCAAAGACAGTGGTTTAACTTTAAAGAGCCTACAGCTTTTCATTCCCCAGTCCCCAAGTAAAATTTTGGCCCACCTTCCCAAGTGAATGCTACATGGCCAATGGGTCCCACGAGCTCTGTAAGGACGACTTTGCGACCCTCTCGCTGGTGACCACAAGGCTTCGTGGGAACTGCCAAGGGCTCCTGAGGCCAGCTACCTAAACAGGCGGGGGGGGGGTGATTTAATGCAACATACAGGAGGCTGGCTGCCCTTCATGGCCCCTCTGACCCCTCCACTGGAGAAGGAGAGAGGAAATGACTTGCTTTCTTCAAAAGCTCTAGCCACGAGCTCTCTCTTGGGAAAAAGAATCCCAGGCATCATCTCATCTCCAAAGAAAGCACTGGACTACTTCACTTTTTAAAAAAAGAGGCTCCCTTGGAAATCCTCCAGAATGACACTTCTGCCAAGGGGAAGGGTCATTTTAGAAAAGGAAACCAAGAAGAACCGTCCACAAGCTACAGGGCAGATTTTCCTCAATGATGAGCAGCCTAAAACTACTATTTCTCATTTATTTCTTAAAGTCGCATTCTCAAGCGAGGCGAATGGACGAGCTAAGCATTCCCTTATGCTTGTTTCACATACACATCCTATATATGTTTACATCATAGGCCAGATATGTGCAGAGCCTGGGTGTAAATACAGAAACACCCACACCCCAGGAGGTTCATCAGAAGCGGAGGCAGGAAGGATGATGAGGAAGGCCCAGGGCTCAGAATGAAAATGTCAGTTGAGAATCAACTTGGAAAACGTGCTTGGCATTTTCATGGGTAATCCAATTATACCCAGGAATCTGAGCATGAGCCAAGGTGGGGCCGTCTGTGACCCAGGGAAAATCATACCCTCGCTTTCTCTCCACCCTCCCTCCTGGTCCCCTCATCTCTGCAAGTAAGGGTCAGCATGGGCCTCCTCCAAAGGCCCACGCTGAAGATAAACCAGGGTCATTGCAAAAATTGTTTTGAAGGTGAGAGCACTACATAAAATGTGAAATGCTGATGATTCCCATAATTCTGTCAAGAATTTCTTAAAGACACACCAACGTGAACTGGGGATGCTTATGAAAAGGCATAACAAGAGTGTGCTCATTTTTTAGCAGCCTGGCATTCATCACTCTATTGTGGGGTACACAGGGGAGGTCTTGACAAAAGGTCATGCATTCGTGCATGGTCTGTTTCAACAGGAGGGAAAAAAAACCTAGCTTGTAATCAGATTAAGAGTCAGCGTGGTGTAGGAGATAGAGAGGAAGCCTGGAAGACTTGGGTTTTCGTCCTAACTCTAGATCATAGGACCTTAGAGAACAGGTCATTAGCTGGGGAAGGAGTTTTCACACTGAGAGGTCCAACCCCAATGAAACGACAGGTCCAGAACCATCACACACTCTCTCTCACACACACACACTGACACAAGGCTTGTGGCACCACGCCTACCCTAAAGGGAACTTACATTGTTCTTACAGGACTCTGTGGCAGAGGAATTCCTCTGCAGCCTCCAAAGAGGCTATTAAAAAATGACTTTGGGCATTGAGGAGCAGTCTCTTCCTTCCCCGTCTCTTCCTTCTCATCCCTTTTGTAAAGCGTCTCTGGGCCCCTCATTTGCCACCCACCCACCACCACGGCCCTCGCTCTCACACACCGCTACAAAGTGGGAAAAGCTGATTCCAGAATTCTCTGAGTTACACTGATCTGAATTGAATTGTCTAGGAGAAAGCTGGTTTTTTTATTGTGGTTTTATTTTATTAAGTCTTGGCCTTAAAATGCCAGCCAAGCAAATGTTTTTATTAAGGCTCCACAGGAAAGATGTGATCCAAAGTTTCAGACAGACCAGAGAAGGGATTCCAAGCCATAGAGTCAGTCTGCGGGCTGACCAGAGGACAAACCACATTCCACTGTTCCCAAACCACTGAAAAAGATCTTTTAGGTGACATAGAATTCAAGAAATGACTGAATGCTAGTGATGGCAGAGACAGATGGAGAATGACAGAAAGAAACAGAGACAGATAGATGGGAGAGGAGAGGAGAGGAGAGGGGAGAAGAGGGGAGGGGAGGGGAGGAGAGGGGAGGAGAGGAGAGGAGAGGGGAGGAGGGGGAGGAGAGGGGAGGAGACGGAGGGGAGGAGAGGAGAGGGGAGGGGAGGAGAGGAGAGGGGAGAGGAGGCAGGTAGATAAACATGTAGGTAGGGAGGATGGGAAAGAAACAGAGAGACAGTAGCTAGTCAGACTGATACATAGACTTGTTGACCTACATTGAATATAGACATAATAAATAGCTCACACTCACATAACTACAAGTGCTATAAACAAGGAGCCAGGAGAGCTCCTCAGCCATATATGTAATATATATACTGCCTTCCACTTCACAGATAAGGGAACTGAGGCTCCGGACAGGGAAGTGGTTAGCACTGGGTTCCAGGCTCAGATATAAATAGTGACTGCCAGGGCAGGGCTTTCCCCCTACTATTCCCCCACTGCTTATAGTGGGGAAGCATAAAAGAAAGGAAAAAAGAGTTAGCATGAAATTTTTTTCACTATTTTTTTTCCTTTTCAATAGTTTATTTTTTCCAATTACATGTAAAGACAATTTTTAAGATTCATTTTTTTATAAAATTTTGAGTTCCAAATTTTCTCCCTCTCCTCCCCCTAAGATTGCAAGCAATTTGACATAGGTTATATACATGCAATCATTTAAACATATTTACACAGTATGAAATTGTTAAAGAACTGTATGACCTCCCTCTCTTAATTCTAGTGCATTCCCTCTGTTAATTATTTCTTATTTATCCTGTATGTAGCTTATTTTGTATATATCTGTTTGCATGTTCTCTACCCCATTAGACTCTAAGCTCTTTGAGGTCAGGGACTATCTTTTGCCTCTTTTTGTATCCCCCTACACTCAGCAAAGTGCTTGACAGTTATAGGCACCTAATAAATGCTTATTGACTGATCAATTGATTGATTGACTTGGGAAAGTCATGGTGCCTCAGTTTCCTCACTAGGAAATGGCTTAGCTCCCTCCCAGGTCTAGAACTCCATGATCATACACTTTTACAAAACTAGAAAATGAAGGCATAAGGGGAAACAAGTTCAGGAACTGCAGATTTATGTTTTTGTATCTTACTTAAGTATTGGGTAACAAATCTGTGCTATCAGATTTACTAACAATAAGTGTCTGTATAGAATATTTTTCCATTGAACACACCCACATGTAGATTATTTCCTTCTACTACAAAACTTTTCTTGAAGGCAGGAAAAGGTAAGAACAAAAAAACTCAGGGACAAATTACTTGCCCAGAACAAAATATTCTTTAATTTGCAAAAAGCATTTACCTCTTGCTGCCTTTGACACAATGAGTTCCCCTAAATGCATTTAAAAATAAGTCTTGGTTCATCGAACATGAACACCTCCTTTCAGAGAGGAAGTAACCCACCAACCCCATGACACTAGGTTGCCTGCCTGACCAACACCCAGCATGGTCTGGGGGAAGGAGCACTGGCTTTGGAATAAGAGGAAATGCACTCCCTGTGGGCCCTTGTAGGACCTTCCTCTCTCTGCATGCTCCGAGTGCCATCCAACTCTCACTCTACCATTCCATGGTCCCACGGCTTGCCCATGACCAAGACGGACTCAGAACTAGAGCCTCGCTCTCCAAACTCCCAAACCAATGTTCATGGGTCTTTGGTTGTTGTTGAGATGAAATGAGATTTGTGCAAAAATCGAGATCATAGATTAAGGGCGGGAAGGAACCTCTGAGACCAACCTGTCCAACTCCCTCTCGGTAAGGATGAGATGCCAGGGTACTCAGAACAAGAGAAGCCCATGTCCAGAGTGACTCCCCAAATCCACGTATTTTGAGGCATTTTAAAAAGTTTACTTCTAAAAACTTTGCTTTGTGATTGACAGCCATCTAAGAGAAGGAAGTACTGGTGGAGCAGGATTCAACAATCTGTCTGAGGTTCCAGAGGAAGGAGGCCAGTGGCAGTCAAGAGCCGGATGGGAACTCAGCCCCACCGGGGGATGAAGACTGGTAAGAACCCACCTCCCAGCTGGCTTCCCAGGCTGGCTACTTAAGAAGCACTACCTCGGGGTGGGGTGGGGGGGCCGACCAAACCCTCCCCACCAAGCCAGGCCCCCTGGCAGCTGACCAGGGGAGGTGTCTAAAACAAGAAGAGCAAGCTTTGTGCCCTAAAACAAAAGAGCCCCTGTTCTCCCTTCTCCCAAAGACAACAGAGGGATGTCACAGCGCTTGTAAAGAAGCAGTCAGGAAACAACTCTCCTGGGAAAGAGTGCGGGGAGACAAATGGAGGAATGAGCACCTCCCACCTCCCCAGGCCCAATGAGAAGAGGTGGATTCTTTTAAAATAGAACCATTCGCACTATCTTTCCGCTTGCTCATTTCCCATAGCTAAAACAAACCCACACACAACTACTGATGCTCTGCCTGGATTACCCCGCTTGCACACACAGTGACCAATTTACAGAAATGTGGGGCAGCTGAGCCTGAGAGTGGCTGCTGCAGAGGGCCAGGAGCATCTGAGGCACCCGTGCTCTGGCACCTCCTGCCTTATCACTGCCCCGGACAAAGACTTGGAGAGAAGGAGCTGCGTAATCTGAGCGGCGCTGACTTCACGCTTTGGGGGAAAGGGGCACGTCCTACTTTTCCTCCATTGTCTCCTCTTTCTCCAAGGGCACTCTCCACCCGAGCCGTCCTTCGGCTAGGTGTTTCCTCTTTTTTTCCCTCCTCCTTCCTTTCTTTCCCTTCCAAGATGCCACACATGGGAGGCCACCTGAAGACCCTGCATCTTCGTCCTCCCCGATCTCTTTGTGGCACAAAAACCCACCTCGTGTCTCCTTTCAAGGAAACTCTCTTGCACTTCAAGCTCTGTGACCTTGGGTCATGCCCGTGTTTTACAGGCGATGACAGCGAGGCTCAGGAAGGTGCCCCCATCCCCTTCAGAGTGAGGGGCTACCCCACCGGGCAGGTCTGTTCCCAGGGGCAGCCTCCACCAAGCTCTGCCTGATCCCTGGCACAGCCTCTGCCACCCCATACTGGGCAGGGTACAAGCCCCACTTCCCTGACAGAGATTCTCCCAAATGCTCTGGCGTTTGGTGGCAAGACCCCGCCCCTTCCACTCTTAAAAATCATCAAGGACTAAAAGAAAAAAAAAATCATCAAGGACTCCCGCCACTTTACAGCTGATGATGGAGCTACAGCAGCGCTACTTGGACAGCTGTACAGGCCTCGAGCAGAGCTCAGTTCATCCAGAGAAGCTGGAAAATGCAGTCACACAGAACGAATGACTAAGAAGGCCCCAATCCCAGGACTCCAAACCAAGTGTCCCAGAAGCCAGGGCAGAATGGGGCAGCTAACGTCACACGGAGGAGGCGCTGCTGTTGGCCAACTTTCTCCAAACAAACCACCATGTGAACGGGGGATGTTCTGAACGCAACCGTCTCCTGTCACAATATCATGCAAACAGCTCGTCCCTGTCTAAGCTGTTGTTTTTAGAAGTTTGCCCTTCCTGCTTCCATCATTCTGCTTGCATCCACAGGTTTTTAAGGCCTCATTCTGTGGTCCTTGGATCTTTGGGATAAACAGCATGGTTGTTCACCTAGGTACAGGCCTGACTCTGAGCACAGAAAGGTCCGGTTCCCTGCTGTCAAGGAGGACCCACTTTACTTAGAACCCGGGAGGGCTGGAGAGGGGACGACACCCACACAGGCCTCGTACAAGGAAGGGAAGTCGTGACAGGGGCAAAGAGGAGCTCCAGACACATCATGTTCATGTCAATCCCTCTCCCAGCCTCATTCCCCGACACTAGCACAGCTTTACTCTCAAACAGGGAAGAAGAAAAAGGGGTGAGATTTCTGTGTGTCCAGGGCCCCTCTCAGCTGTCCTCCTTCATTCACCGCTGGTCACCTCTTTCCCATTTACTAAAGGACAGGGAGTGACACCTTCTGCCAGGAGGCTTTGTATTTATCAAGAAAACTGCTCAAAGTTGGAAAGCGGCACAATTATAAATCAGTAAAATGCCCACTTAACTGTTTTTCAATTCAATTCAAATGAAAAAGAATAATAACAATAATGATGTCATTTACATACCATTTTAAGGTCCACAAAGCTATTTACATATATTATCTCAATTGATCCTCCCACTGACCTTGTCAGGTAAGTGTGACTTTTTTTTTTTAACAGAGGAGGAAACTGAGACTCAGAGAAGCAACATTCCACTGGAAGGGGCCTGTCCTCAAGCAGCCACTGTCCAGCAGGCATCATAAAGCACATGCGGAAATCACTGTGGTCAGAAGACAGCGGTGAAGACATGACGTGTGCCGTGGGGCCCAGCGATGGGGCGAAGGGGCAGGCCGGACTGTCCACAGAGGTGTCTGAGATCAAAGAGCCCAGGACTTGGAGGCAGACGCCCTGCATGCAAACTCTGACTCTGCTCCTCCTGTGAATGCAGACCCCTCAGGGACTCAGTTTGCTCGTCTGTAGGATGACTGCCATGGTCCCTTTTGGCCTTGACCTGCAGAATCCTCAGGAGGCCAATCTGGCAGGAGCAGAGGGCAGTGTGTACAAGAGCAGCATCTTAAAACTTTTAAAGGCCACATCCGACAGCTTGTTTTTAAATTATGATTTCCCTCGGCTAAAACAGACCTCATTTTCTGTGGATCTTGAAGTAGCGGAAACTTAGCGCCATCACTTCTGTTTCTTAAAACATCTGGAGACGAGGATTATTAAAGAGGGATATTTTGGGAGAGGAAAATATTATGCAGCTCAGGGAAAACAACATCTCAGACCAATCCCACACACAAGGTCAGACTAAGGGCTAACCTGGGGGGGAGCATCCCAGTATAACTGTAGAAAAATGCTAAGGAAAAGAAATGAAGATGCAGCATTTGCTATAATGGGGCAGGGGCCTTAATATGGGAAGAACAAGAAATCAGGAAACTGTCAGCCCCGAGGGTCAGGTCCCAAGACTCTCTCTGCGGCTCATTCCCTCATCTCTACAGCAAGCACTGTCCCTCTGACCACTGTGCCATCCCTCCCTGGGCCCTTCCACTCCTGTACTTCTATACTCCCTCTGCTGAAGTTGCCCCCTCCACAACGGCCTCATCTGGGAAACGCTCCCCCAAGGCCTGGGTAAATGACTCTGCAGCCTCCTGGCTCCCCAAATCCCAGGCTAGTCCTTCCCTATGTCCTCTTCCTGCCTTCCCCAGGGAGGGGTCCCCAAGCCCCTGTCCTCAGCCCGGATCAGGCTGCCCTGCTTGGAGGCTTCAATGACCTTCTCCAGCCAGAACCACTCTCCCCCACAAATGGCCAGCACCGGGCCACCTCCACCTGAAGCTCCCAGCCCTCACTTCTTTGCTTGTCTCCCTAGGGCATTGGTAGAGACGGCCAGACCCGTATTTTATAGGCAGCAGAGAGCGGGCCACGCCGGAGAGGAATCAAGGCAGTCCCTCTCTCCGACCCAACCCAGGCAGACCAGGCCTTTAAGGAGGGGGGAATGAGGCCCAAAGCCCCCAACTTGTGCTTGGCCAGACCCAAGGAGGCTCCACGGGCGCACGAGCAGACAGGAGGAGGAGGAGGGTTGTGGAAGCTGTGGCGGTGGCGAGGAGGATGAGGAGCCCTCGGGAGGTCAGCAGTGACCACCTCTTCCAAGCCTATGGGCAGGAGGCCACTCCCAAGGATGGCACAGGCCTGGTGCTCTCCCTCTCCCCAAGCTCTGCTGCCAGGGCTGCCTTTCTATTTAATTCAGGGGTCAGCAAGCATTAATTAAGCTCCTTCGAGGGGTGCTGGGCATCAGGGCACACAAAGGGAGGTCTGGCTGAGGGCCTGCCCCACAAGAAGCAGCCCTGCCCAGGAAAGGCGGAGGCCTAAGATGCAGAAGGAAACCATTTATTTAGCACCTACTCTGTGCTCGGCACCATGCTAGACAAGACAAAAGCCAAACAGTCCTGCCCTCAAGGAGCTTACCAGCTACTGCTACAAACTGCTCACAGATAATGGCTCTGGGCGTTCATTCGCAGGAAATCCCTCCCCCGTGCAGATCACAGCTCTCTGCCAATATTCCTCCCAGGGTGCCCACCTGGAGGCATCCCAAGGGTCCCGGGAGGGTCCCTGCCCATCTGCCTCTTTCCTCCCTCTTGTTCTAGACCGGCCCGGCTCCTCTTCCTGGCACACAAGCATAGTCTCTATTCCTGGTCCTTCTTCAGGTTTTTCACTGATGATGGGCTGTGACCTGCCCATGCCCACCAGACCCCGTCTCCTGCCTTCTCACATCTCACTGTCCCAGGGCAATGCTGGCCAAATGTCCCTGTGGCAAAGTCGGGCCTCTGCACTCATGTGCAGCACGCCTAAAGCAAACCAGCCTGCTCCCTCATGAGCTTCTTGACCGGGACACGCCTCCCTCTCCACACCTCAGTTTCCTCATCTATGAAATGGGACCCTGTGTGATCCTCTGGCCTTCCTCCTGCTCCACTCTGGGTCTAGCTCACACTCACCACAGACAAGCATTGGGGAATGGATACCAACTGAACACCTAGGGCATGGGGCTGGGCGGACATCTAGCCAACCAAGGGAGCCTTCTGCACGTGGCTCCTCCAGCCCTCCCCAGGGGCTTGAAAATCGCAGCCAGACTCTCCTTGCACCCCCTCTAATGTGTAACAACGGTGAAGCTTACCGAACAGATGCTACAGTCACCCTGGTCACCTAACGCAAGTACTCTGTCAACGGGAAAGTGCTGAGGGACGACGGAAGCGACTGCTGTTGGAATTATTATTACTGTGAACAAACACCAACTTAAGGGGCGGTCACGTTGTGCCCACAAGGTGGATAATCAACACTTTGCAATCTAATGGACGCTCTCCTCAAGGAGCATCGATACGGACTCTGCAGAGATATTCGGACATTTCCTCACGGCTCGGCATAGCTGGCCAGCCCAAGGGTCCCTTGGTCAGCAGCACGCTTTCTGATGCCAGGCCCAAGCTCCTCTTGTAAAATATTTTCAACCCGGCTAACTCACGACCAGCCGCTGGAGGGGCCTCCTTAGAGATAGAGAAGACCACAGGGGACTAGTGCAATGGCGACCAATGCTATTTTTGCTGCTGATCTAACCAGGGTACAAACCAAAAGAATTCCAAATCCCAAAATAAGGGCCACAGTTCCCAAGGTCCCTTGGCCTAGAGGCCTGCCCCGCTTACATTAAAGGTGCACCGAGCAGGACAGGCTTACTGCCTTAGAACAGGCAAGTGGGCGTCCTGATTTCCGACCGTGACCTTGCTGTGGGCCATACCAAAGTGGTTTGTCTCAGATGAACAAGTGTTTGCCCAATGCACAAGGCTAGCTCACCAAGGGATGTCAGACGGAAGAGGGATCCATGGGACTTGGTCCAGCTGAGCCCGGAGGGCTGAACGAAAAGCAAGATGGGTCAACTGGCTCTTGGCGTCAGAAACACCTCCTGACAAAGCGAGTGGCCCACATGGAGAATTCTTGGGGGTATGGGTGGCCCAGGTGGCCACTGGGATCCCTTCCAACTCAAATAAATGCTCTTGTCCACTCTCAGATCAAAAGAGTGACTGGAAATAGACCTCCAGTTCAGGCAAAAGGTGAGGATTTCTACTGGAGTTATTCAGACCAGGTCAGCAGCCTAGGCCTGACCGCTAACTTCTGGGAGAAGCCCAGGAGAGGCCCTCCTGTACCCCGAGCAATCCGGCTGCCACGGCATAAGACCCAGAATTGGAAGCCAGCGCCTCGGTTGCATGACAATCAGCAAAGGGCTTCGGAGCAGGAGTAGGGGGCAGGGGGCAGGGGGCAGGACCAGCCCCCACCTGGTGACTCTCTTTCTTCTCCCCAGAGAGAGGCAGAGCGAGTGCTCTGAACACAGAATACTAAATGCAGCCCTGATCCGCTTCATTAGGGCTGGGAAGACAAGCTGAGTAGGCCAGGCTAACTATGTGATTAATCATTCCTATTCTCCCTCAAGCGGCGCACTATCATGAGGACGTGTAATTAGATTCTGGGGGTTTGTCTTCAGGGGCCATAAAGCAGGGAGCAGGCTGAGGGGCTGAGGCGCCTGCCTGTGCTGGTGCCCTGGACAGAGACCCAGGTCAAAATGGGAAGCTGGACCACAGAGAGAAATCAGGAATCCGGAGGGTTGGGCACAGGGGTGGAGGAGCAGGGCCCTTCAAACAATGGAATGAATCCCATTGCTTGGTTCTCTCTAAACTTATAATACAATCAGGACTAATATTTCTGCTCTTTACTAAATACAATCTTGGTTAAACTAAGTTAACCTAGTCGACCTTTAGCCCTTCCGAGAGCGACTCCAGCCTGCCTGCCTAGTTTTACTGTAGCTGACCCCTCTCACAAACTCCATGGCGCTCTCACCGTGTTAAACTCTAAACTGGCTTACTTGCTGCTCCCCAGATACCCCATCCTCCCCCGAATGCCTTGGCAAAGACTCTACCCCCATGCCTGAAATGCATGCCATTCTCCCTTCTGCCCCTTAGGGGGCCATCCAGTCAGTGACCCAGCACATACTGACATCTGCCCTAGCAACGACGCTGCAAAGGAAATGGCCATCGACTGCCCTGACCCCGAGCTCTACCCATCATCTCTCTGGCTCCTCATACCAGAACCCCCTTTCCTTTAAACATACTGTCTCTTCCTAGTAAAATGTCAGCTCTTTGAAGTCAGACACTATTTCTCTCACTCTTGTCTCTGTATCCCTGCCACCGAGCACAGTGCCAGGCACAGAGAGGATCAAGAAAAAGAAATGTTTTTACTCACTCATTCATTCCTTCACTCACATCCCTAGCTTCCTCCAAGGCTCTTCTCATGTCCTACCTTCCTTATAAAGGAAGCTGTTTTTTCCCACAAATTATCTTGCACACCCAAGTGAACCCAAGCTCCTTCAGGCCAAAGACAGTCTCTCACTTTGTCTCTGTATCCCCAGCACCTCACTCAGTGCCTTTAACACAGTAGGTGATTAAATGTTTGTTGGGCTGGCTTGGATCCCATGTTTACAATGAATAGTTTAATTCTGAAAACCAGTTAACGGGACATACGTCCAAGCCACACTTCCCATACCCAGTAGGGATGTGTGTGCAAAAGAGAAAAGCGGCTGGGGGTCCAAAAAAAACCATAAACATTTTTAAAGAATCTAAACTTGTTTTCAGCTTGGAAACTAAGCTGCACTTGGACTACGTACAGTAACCAAAACACAACAAGGGAGAGAACCAGCGCATCACCACACCACATCCCGTGTCGAGGGTGGAGAGCCTTGGACGCCCGCACTCCACGAGCCTCTGCTGGAGGGGAGGGGGGGGCACCCCCGGAGGTGGGGGGCTGGTGGAGGAGTGATCAGTGTCTCCGGGGCAGGCTCTCCCTCGTCTCTGACCCCCGGCTAACCAAGGAAGTAAGGATGCTTATCAGATGGCCGCCAAGTGGTCACAGTCTAGTATAAGATAATGACCCGTTTGTTCTTCTTTCTCTCGCTCTAATAAAATATCTTCAGGAAAGGAAGGAGGGAAAAGGCAGCCTTCAAGAACCAATTAGGAGTTTGGTTTTGGTTTGGTTTTTAATGAGGCAACAAACAGCAATGGCTGAGGGGCCCGACAGGGAGGGCTCATGACTTCCCCAAGTATCGGAGCTGGTGAAGGTGCCTTCGTCCTGAGAGAAAGAGCGTGTGCTTCAGCTGCCTTCCCCTCTACCACGCCTGCCGCCCGCGCTGTGGTCTGAGCGCTCGTGCCATTTGTAAAGCACTTTGGGACGGCCTGGCCAAACCCCCTCCTCACAGCCACCCTGGGAGGCTGGAAGTGCAGACCAAATGGAGTCATGGAAGGAGGGCTGGAAGGAGCTTGGAGCTCGCCAAGCCCAGGGATCTTAGCCTGGAGTCCACAGACCATCACGGTCTATGGACAGATTCCCGGGGGTCTGTGAACTTGGAAGTGTTAAAGTTTTAGTAACTCTATTTCAGTGCAATTGGTTTCCTTCACAATCTCAAGTATTTTATTCGATGCCGTGTTCTTCATTTTGTTTTTGTACGCCCCATGCCTAATGCAGCACCTTGCACAGAGTAGGCATGTTAATAAACACTCACCAAAATGAACTGAACTGGCCATAAAGCCTGGAAGCCTCAGCAATCCTGACAAACTCTCCCCCAACATCTTAATGGGGCTGGATGGTTTTCTCCCCCTGAAGTAACAAAGGAACACTGCCACACATATTCTGCACCAAGGGGCCACCTAAATCTGAGCAACAACTTTGGGGTCCATATTCAGAGAAGGTTCTTGGAAACGCTATAATCAGATAAAAAGGTTTGTTTACACTGGACCTCTGGTGAGCCAGCCAGTGCCAAGCTCTCTCTCTCTTTTTTTTTTTAAAGAAAGGAAGGCTTTAAAGAGCAAGTGCATAATGGGGATAAACTTGAAGCCTTCCCGATAAGATCAGAAGTGAAGCAAGGATGTCCACTAGCCGCTATTATTCAGTACTGTACTAGAAATGCTAGCCATAGCAGTGAGACAAGAAAAAGAAATGGAAGGAATAAAAATAGGCAATGAGAAGACAGAACTATCATTCTTTCCAGATAATGTGACAATATACTTAGAGAACCCTAGAGAATCAGCTAAAAAACTAGCTGAAACAATTAATAACTTCAGCAACGTTGCAGGACATAAAATAAACCCACACAAATCATCAGGATTTCTATATATTACCAACAAAACCCAGCAGGAAAAGATAGAGAAATTCCATTTAAAATAACTTCAAATAATATAAACTACTTGGGAGTCTACCTGCCAAGCAAGACAAACCCAAGGATTATAAGATCACAATTACAAAATACTTTTCACACAGACAGATCTAAACAACTGGGGAAATATTAAATTGCTCATGGGTAGGAGGCTCAGCCAATGTAATAAAAATGACAACTCTACCTAAGTCAATTTACTTATTCAGTGCCACACCAATTAAACTACCAAAGAATTATTTTATAGAGCTAGGAAAAATAGTAACAAAATTCATCTGGAAGAACAAAAGGTCAAGAATATCAAAGGAATCAATAAACAAAAATTTGAAGGAAGGCAGCCTAGTAGTAGTTCCAGATTTCAAACTATATCATAAAGCAATAATCATCAAAACAATAGAGCTGGGCAACAGTGGAATAGATTAAGAACACAACACACAAGAGTAAATGGCTATAATAATATAGTGTTAGATAAACCTAAAGAGCCAAGCTTTGGGGGTAAGAATTCAACATTTGACAAAAATTGCTGGGAAAACCAGAAAACAGTTTGTCAAAAACTAGGTAGAGGGAGCAGCTAGGTGGCACTGTGGGTAGAGCACAGGGCCTGGAGTCGGGAGGACCTGAGTTCAAATCCAGCCTCAGACCAGACACTTGACACTTACTAGCTGTGTGACCCTGGGCAAGTCACTTAACCCCAATTGCCTCACCAAAAAAAAAAACAAAAAAACTAGGTAGAGACCAAAACCTCATACCATATACCAAGATAAGTCAAGATGGATAAATGATTTAGACAGAAAGGGTGATAATCATGAGTAAATTAGGGGAACATTAAAAAAATGTACCTGACAGACCTATGGATAAGGGAAGAGTTTATGACCAAACAAGAGATAGAAGAGATTATGGGAAATAAAACAGATAAATCTGATCACATGAAATTAAAAAGCTTTTGCACAAACAAAACCAATACAGTCAGAATTAGAAGGAAAACAGCAAACTGGTGTGGGGGGGGAGATTTTGTAACAAATTTCTCTGATTAAGGCCTTATTTCTCAAATATACAGAGAACTGAGCCAAATTTACAAAATTAAGAGCCATTTCCCAGTGGATAAATGGTCAAAGGATATGAACTGATAGTTTAAAAAAATAAATAAATAAATCAAAGCTATCAATAGTTACATGAAAAATTGCTCTAAATCACTAATGATTAGAGAAGTGCAAAATAAAACAACTCGGAGACATCACATCACACCTATCAGACTGGCTAACATGATAAAAAAAGTAAATCACAAATGGTGGAGAAGTTGTGAAAAAACTGCAGCACTAATGCACTGTTGGTAGAATTGTGAACTAGTCCAACACTCTGGAGAACAATCTGGAATTACACTTAAAGGGCTATAAAATTGTGTATACCTTTCAACTCAAAAATACCACTATTAGGACCCTATCCCAAAGAGATCAAAGAAAAGGGAAAAGAACATATTTGTACAAAAATATTTGTAGTGGCAAAGAAATAGAAATTGAGAGGATGCCTATCAATTGGGGAATATAAACAAGCTGTGGTATGTGATTGTGATGGAATATTATTGTGCTATAAACAATGACAAGCAAGATGATTTCAGAAAAACTTGGAAAGACTTACATGAACTGATGCATAGTGCAGTGAACAGAACCAAGAGAACATTGTACACAGTAACAGCAACATTGTAAGGATCACCAAGTGTGAATGACTTAGCTACTCTGATCAAGACAATGATCGAAGATGATTCCCAAGGACTTATAATGAAAAAAGCTCTCTACCTCTAGAGAGAGAACTGATGAACTCTGAATGTGAAAGCATATTTTTTACTTTATTTTTATTGTTTTATTCTGTTATTTTATTTTGTGTGTTTTATTTTATTGTTTTAGTTTGTTATTATTTTGTTTTGTTTGCAACACGGCTAATATGGAAAAATGTCTGGTATGACCTCACATGTATGATAGAAATCAAAGTGCTTGCCTTCTTAAGGAAGGGGCAGGGAAAAGAGGGAGGGAGAAAATTTGCAACTCAAAATTTTTTTAAATGATTGTTAAAAAAAATTTTACATGTAACTAGGAACGATTTAATGAAATAAATAAAAATACTTGTCAAAGGGAAGTTTTACGTAAGTACAGTCATAAATTCAACAACAACACAAAAAACTCTTAAACTTTGTTCCTAAAGAAGAGGCCAGGGGAGATCTGATGAAGAAAAGTTTCACTGATTTGTGGTCCGTTTCTCATGCATAAAAGCCTGGATCTCTTCAGGAAAAACACAGCTACTTATTGGCAGAGCGCACAGCCCAGTTTCTCTAAAACATGTGATCAGGATATCTGATAAGAGTCCCAGTGCACTCTCTGAGTGTCAATCCTAATTTTAGATACAGACATGGGATTCTCCCAGGCACTCTGGCTTTCAGGGAGGAGAGAATGAACCTCTGCAAGATTCAGATTTCAAGGTGATATTTCTCCTACAGTAAAACAAAAACAAGAAATACAACACAGAAGAGGAGAGTGCTAAAAAGTTTTATTCACAGATATTTATACAAAGGAAAACTAGAAGCACTGGAGTTAATTACGTACAAATGTCACACAAAACTTTAACTCCATGATAGCTCTAGGAAAAGGGAGAAAAAAGTTTCCAAACATGGAGTGTCAAGGCCTAATTTGAAAAATTAGCTCTCCATTTATTAATGGTCATGTATAATTAAGTAACTAACTAGAGAAATCATCATAGTAACAGAAGAGGAAACATATGCGGCAAGAAAAGACAGTCCTAGTACAGGATTGAAGACATAAACAGAGTTATGTCAACAAATGGAAACTACTCATTGAAGGCCTGGGTGGGTGTGGCCAACTTCTCCCAGGAGTTGTTTTTTCCCATCTTTCTACTTACAGCCTCTGCCACCACCCAAGTTCAGACCCTTTTAGCTTCTCTTCTTGAATTACTTAAATTTCTTTTCATTTTTTTAATTATCAACTTACACACGAACAAACACAATCAGTTCAATACAGAAGGAAACACAATAAAAGAGGACTGGGCGTGTGAAGGTAGGCTGGGGTCACATCACTGGTTTCTCTGCTCCCTCCTGCACTGACATGGGTCCCACCATTTTGGTCACAATCACCTTCCCGCTGCGGCCTCCTGAGCTGGTCAGTCATGTGCCTGAACACCATCTGTGGCTCGCTATTATTAGCCACAGGACGGTCCCAACTTCTTAGTCTGGGCCTCAAGGCCCCCACATCAGGCCCAAGCCTATGTTTCCTCGACACTATTCTCTTCTTAAGTGCGGGGGCATTCCTAGGGGACAAAGAGGCCACAGTCCCAAGGACAACTAAGAAGGCTCAAGAATGTTCATTAAGAAAGAAATGCAAGGTAAGGTGGCCTAGCCATTCCAGATCTTAAATTGTATTATAAAGCAGCAATCATCAAAACTGCTTGGTACTGGCTAAGAAACAGAGTGGTGGATCAGTGGAATAGGTTAAGTACGCAAGACACAATGGTCAATGACTATAGTAATATATTATTGATAAACCCAAAGACCCCCTGGAATAAGAACCCACTCTTTGAAAAAAACTACTGGGAAAACTGGAAAAGAGTAGGGCAAAAACTAGGCATAGACCAAAATCTCACAGCATATACCAAAATAAAGTCAAAATGGGTACATGATTTAGATATAAAGGCTGATACTGTAAGCAAACTGGGAGAGCAAGGAACAGTTTACCTGTCAGATCTATGGAGAACGGAAGAACTCATGACTAAACAGGAGATATAGAACATTACAAAAAGCAAAATAGGTAATTTTGATTACATTAAATTGAAAAGTTTTTGCACAGACAAAGCCAATGCAGCTAAGATTAGAAGGAAGGTAGAAAATTGGGAAAGAATTTTTACAACCAGTCTCTCTGATAAGGGCCTCATTTCTAAAATATATAGAGAGTTAAGTCAAATTTATAAGAATACAAGCCATTCCCCAACTGATAAATGGTCAAAGGATATGAACAGACAGTTCTCTGATGAAGAAATTAAAGCCCTCTATAGTCATATGAAAAAATGCTCTAAATCACTATTGATTAGAGAAATGCAAATCAAAACAACTCAGAGGTACCACATCACACCTATCAGAATGGCCAACACGACAAAACAGGAAAATGATAAATGTTGGAGAAAATGTGGGAAAATTGGAACACTAATGCATTGTTGGTGGAGTTGTGAAATGATCCAACCATTTTGGAGAACAATTTGGAACTATGCCCAAAGGGCTATAAAAATGTGCATACCCTTTGACCCAGCAATAGCACTTCTAGGGCTATATCCCAAAGAGATCACACAAATGGGAAAAGTACCTACCGTACAAAAATATTCATAGTAGCTCTTTTTGTGGTGGCAAGGAATTGGAAATTGAAAGGATGCCCATCAATTGGGGAATGGCTGAGCAAGTTGTGGTATATGAATGTGATGGAATACTACTGTGCTACAAGAAATGATGAGCAGGCTGACTTCAGAAAAACCTGGAAAGACTTTTATGGTCTGATGCTGAGTGAAGTGAGCAGAACCAGGAGAACGTTGTACACAGTAACAGCCACATTGTGTGATGACTAACCCTTCCTGGCAACACAAGGATCTAAAACATCTCCAGAGGCCTTGTGATGGAAAATGCTATCCACATCCAAAGAAAGAACTATGGAAGTCGAATTGCTATTTTTTTTCTCTTCTGTTGAGTTTTGTTTTCTCTTTCTGATGGTTTCTCCTGCTGTTTTAATTTCTCCTTACAACATCACTAATGTGAAAATATGTTTAATATGAATGTAAACGTATAGCCTATATCAGATTGTGCGCCGTCTTGGGGAGGGTGGTGGGGAGGAAGGGGGAGAAAAATTTTAAACTCAAAAGCATATGGAAGTGATTATTGATAAATCAAAATAAATTTTTTAAAAAAAATAATGTTCATTAAGATTTCTTTCACAATGAAGAAACCCAGAAGGCACCTTATGATGGCACAAAACAAGAAACCAACCTTATCTCGACCAACAAGAAGCAATTAGTTTAAGACGTCGCAACCACTTCAGAATGCATGAAGTCAGAGCATTGACTAGGGAGAGCAAAAGACAACCTGGAATGTACGGACAGCAATTATAACCTGACCTATTTAATCACAGAATAACAGAATCTGAGAGTGGGAAGGGGCCTCAGCAGCCGCCAAGTTCAGCTCATCCAAGAAAGGAATTCCCAGGATGACCCACCCCCACATGGCAAAGAAGCTGGTGGGCCACCAGAGTGGGAAGTCTAATTGGTATCTCTACAATAAACATGCCGCCCTCCAAAACCACGTCCTCCGGCACATCCTGGAACTCCTTGCCAAGGAATGGATGGGGCAGCTGAGTCAGAATGCAAGCTCATTTTCTTTTTTTTTTTAATTAATTTATTTTGATTTATCAACAATCACTTCCATATGCTTTTGAGTTTAAAATTTTTCTCCCCCTCCCTCCCCATGACAGTGCACAATCTGATATAGATTATAGATATATACATTCCTATTAAACATATTTTCACATTAGTGATGTTTTAAGTAAGAATTAGAACCAATAGGAGGAACCATCAGAAAGAGAAAACAAAACAGAACAGAAGAAAAAAAAAAAAAAACAAGCTCATTTTCAAAACATTCTGAAGAGGAAAGTGGGAGGGCAGAAGCCACCTCAGCCCAAGATGGCAGCCCCAAAAGCCTCCTGAGCTGCCAAGACCTCCTCATGCACCACTTCCGCCTGAGACGGGACGAAAGCAGATCTAAGCAGCACTGATCATTTCTGAGGTTTCCATCTCCCTCATCTAGAACTCGGAAACTTCCTGATCCTCGCCTCCAGCCCCTCAGTGGCTCCCTTGGCCTCACTCCTCCCAAATCCATTCTTCATCCTCAACACCACTAACTTCCACTCCCCCAGCCTTCCAGGCTATTGCTGTGGTGATCATTTTGTTCCCAATCTTAACCCAGGATTTGTTTCTCCACCAACCTCTCCCTCCTTTCAGCTTCCTTTCACGGGTTGTCCTTCCCTGTTAGAATGTAAGCCCCTTGAGGGCAGTGACTTTGTACTTGTATTTGCACTCCCAGACCTTAGCACAGGGCCTGGCCCACACCAAGCACTTACTAAGTGATTGCTGAGTGACTGACTGACTGCAAAGACTCGTTGAGGTGTGAGCAGGGTCCCCAAATGAAAAGAGCAGAGTATAGGGATGAAGACCCCATGCCAGCAGGCTGATGGCGGGGCTTTGTGAGGCAGTCAAAGCACAATGAGAGTTGGCACATCGAGAGCCCCAACGTCCATCACTCCGTCTGCCCATCTCAACAACCCTGGGTGTCGGCTTCCTCGCCTGCCAAATGGCAGGAAGGGAGGAGGGTGAGTGGATGGGTGGGGGGTCTCTGGGGACCCTTTCACGTCCATCTCGGATACCATACATGAAGTGTGAGAAAGGGTGAGGACACAATTGTCGTCAAGAGGAAAAACCCCACTTCTCTGGGTAGTGGCAGCAGATAACAACCCCGAAGGAAACGGCCGGAGTCACGGGGCACGCTGGTCCAGGTCTTGTTGCACAAGTGACAAAGCAGGACAACAGGCACTTCAGGGAGGGGGGTCCCTCCACCAATGCAGCTAACAACCCCTCTGAGGCTTAGCATCTGCTCTTCATGGGTCAGGTGGCAAAGCTTCAGACAAGAGACACACCCTCTATCACTCGGCCCACTCTAGTAACCTTTCCAGATTTATAAGACCAACCGGAGTTTGGACTCTGTTCAATTTGCCTTTGGAAACTTAGAGTCACCTCCATGGCAGAATGAGACATCAGAGAAAGCCTATAACATATGTACCCCTGGAAACATACGTCATTCCTGAATTACACAGACCAGGTACCACGTGAACAGCTCACAGAGGCACAGCTTTAGTCGTAAAATTAAACAGAGATTTTCTGATGGATTGACAGAAACAGAATCATCCTGCCTTTTCATCCCTACAAGATATAAAATCTAGTTGCTTAACAAATAACACTTTGCTCCAAGTACAACATATCATTGGGAATAAAAGCTTTGGTGTCCTGATCAGAAAAGGCTAAGATTAGCCCCAAAGTGGAAAGAGTGTCTAAGAAAAGGGAGCACCTCTCACTGTTGTAAAGGTTTGGGTCTGTGTGATAATTAATTTGGCAAATACTCTTTTTCCTAAATATACCTATAAGGACAAAGATGTGACTTTGTGCACAGCAGTTAACATCTAATAAATCTTACTATTCCTGTGCTTTTAAAAAAAAAGTATTGACAGGTCTGCATTTCTTAAAATAAATTATAGAGACTTTTTCTACTGAAATAAAATGTGACACTCGCCTTAGGGATTTTACTTGCTGCAATAACTGGGAAAACCACATTGTACAAACTTGACGTGTTCTTTCAATATGAACCTTGACTCCAAAACTCCAACAGGTCTGTGATCCTGTCAAAGGGGGCTCTCCCTCCCAACGACACAGACTGCAGCTCCTCCGTGCTTACTCATCACGGGCGACTCTGATGCCTATTCCCCTGTAAAGTCGCCATGGAAGGTCTACCCGACATCTCGGAGCCCTTCCTTGGATTCTCCCGACGTTCTGAGGATACTAATGTAGGACCTGGACTATGCAGTGACCACCCTTTGCCCTCCCTCCATGACCAGCCCATCTTGTTTTTCCCCTAGCCACATATGGCTCTGATGACAATCTTTATGTATCCCTTAAAAACTCATTTTGATAAGTTGTGTTATGCAATTTGTTAAATTTATCCAGGAGAAAAAAAAATTAGCACATATTGACCATAAAACAGTGGTTCCCACACCTAAATGACATGCAAATGAAGAGTTGAGAATGAATCTAATCATGTTCATAACAAATTAAATGGTTTCCCATTTTCACAAGCCCTTTCAATATCTGGTAAGTATCTACTTCGGGCCTAGCACCATGACCTCTGGATAGAAAATGTAGTAAAAGACACGGTCCCTGCTTACAACAAATAGTCATACCAGATATTATACAGGACAGCACGCAGGGTCATATTTCCTAATGACATCCAAATCAATGACTCAGTTAGCAAATACAATTCCTAGACTACATCATTAAAATTACTTTAATGAATCATGGTCTCATTGACGTTGGCTCTCCCTCTACCGGTGCAGGCTGAAAACCGTCCACACCTTTTCACCTCCGAGGGACTCTCGTCCAGGTCTTCCAGTCAGTCCTTCACAGGGCATCCAGGCAACATGCTAAGGACCTTCCTCAAGGTCCCTTGACATTATGTGACCACACATCAAGCAGAAAGGCTATCCAATGTTGATCCCTCATTTTCATTATATGACCAGTTCTCACTCTTTCCCCTAGACAACACGTCATTGCTAGTATGTTGTAGCCTAATCGGGCCCACTGCGACCCTCTCCACTGTGACCTGACATGTCAATTCTTCAGAGACTATGCTATCCCATGACATGAAATCATACAGTATTACCAGAAGACATGTTATTGTTCTTCAGTCCTGTCCAACTCTCCATGACCCCATTTTGGATTTCCTTGGCAAAGATACTGGAATGGTTTGCCATTTCTTTCTCCAGTTCATTGCACAGATGAGGAGCTGAGGCAAATAGGGTGAAAGTGACTTGCCCAGGGTCATACAGCTAGTGTCTGAGGCTCAAGAAGATGAGTTTCCTGATTCCCAGCCTGGTGCTCTATTCACTAAGACACCTAGCTGACTACTGACATAAAAGGGATGGATCCACGTTTCAGGAAGAAATCTGAGATTATTAAACACACTGGACAATTTCCCAAAGGCAAGCCTCTCCTGTCCCCTCCTCATCCTCGATTGTCACCTCAGTATCTGTCCAAGATCTGTACTATTGCACTGGCTCTCGGGGTTCCCTCCGACGGCGTATTACAGCCCAGACAACAGGCATCTGCATTCCCTTGGTTCCTCCTACGTAAGCAGTTAAAGCAAACTTCTTGGAGCAATCATGGGCTCCCCTGCAGAGGTTCTGCAATGTTCTGGGCCTTGAAAGCAATCGGCTCAATGTGACACCACAAACACCTGCACCTCGTCCTCCATCGGCCTGGAGAAGAGGGTGCTGCCCAAGCACTTGCTATGTAGCTACAGAAACTCCTGGGCTCGCCATGGTCCAGTTTGGGCGTCTGATTTGGTCTCACTCGTGCAATAAAGGACAGGGTCACTTTGAACTGTTAGAGGCTCCCTACACCAATGAAATCACAGGTCCTAACTTTTTAAAGAGAGGCAGGGGGAGGGCTGTTTTGCTCAACTGAAATCAAATAAAGTGATTAAAAAATGGTGACTTGAATAGCTTGAGAACTGCTATTTCTCCCGGAAAGGAGCTCAGAAATACATAAGGCAGAAAAAGTTATACAGGTCGCTCCAGGGTTCCCTGGCCACAAGTGAGGCATCTCTTTGGTGACTCAGTTTCCAAATGAGCCTAATACAAAACCAGGGAGCATTCTGAGGATATTACTTCGCCCAGGGGTTGGAAACCTTCAACCTCGAGGTGTTCAGGGGCACACCTGAATACCTAGCGGGCCACATGTGGCCTTGAGGCCCAGGTTCCCCACTCCTGGGCTAGGTGCTAATGGATGTCTTGTTTTTAACCTTTCCCTAGAGAGAAATAACAAAACACTTTTAACTCCATTTCTGAGAGAGAAAACAGCTGAAGTACACACAAAAATGAAGACAAGATTTCTAAGCAGCACATGAGGCTCCTCCTCCTAGTTTCCACCAGACAACAGTGACCGACAGTAATGAATGTTAATGATACAATTATATGCATGCGAAAATTAAAATTGGATAAAAGGAAAATTCATAGATTGCATCTCATATAAATTAAAAGCTATCTGCTAAAAATGATCATATCCACACTAATAATACTTTTAAAAGATGACCAATAGAGAATTTTACAGAAAATTTTTATTGTATAAAGAGATAGCACCCACAGCTTTATCTGAGAAAACTCAAGGGGAACGACACAAATTCAAAACATCCAAAGGAAGAAAAGATAGATACACAGAGTAAATTTATAACTCCTACTAACCACAGCCAGAAAAACGAAATAGGGTTCACCAGGAGGTTTAATAAAACCTTCCAATGTCTTAGAAGGCAGGCTGTGTCAGAGCAGGGATTTTTTTTCATTCTTTGTAATTATATCCCCAGGATCTAGCACAGTACTTGGCACATAATAGACACTTTAAAAATGCTTGTTGGTTATTAACTAAATATGTGAAAAAATAAAGACCTTCTTTATGCTGAGAACCAAGACAAAATGTTCTGATAAATTATTTTTAAAACAGCTACTCTCCCACTGGCCCCAAATGCCTGAAACCAGCCCTTGGACCAGAGATGCTCTGTATCCTAGGGGCAGGAATTCTGGAGCTCTAGGACTGGGGAGCTCTAGTGTGGATTGGCCACAGGGCTCTGACCTCTATAACCTTGGACACAGAGCTCAGACCAAGATGCCCTGGGGAAACGGAAGATGTTACAGAGCTGAGACAGTCAAACACTGTCTACTTTAGGACCAGACACACCAGAGGAGGTGAAAGCCAGAAATGGGATCCCAGGTAATTATGGTCAAGACAAAACAAGGACTAAGCATCATGTCCAAAGGTACTGGATGGGGCAGAGTTTGGACCTTGCAAAAACTCCCAAATTAGAAAATGAAGCTAGACATGAGTAAACAGAAGAGGACACTTATCACTATACAGAAATACTATGGGTCAAGATGCCCACAAAGTAAACCCAGGAAAAGAGAGTAATTGTGTAACAAATACAAGCGGATCTACCAAAAAAAAAAAAAATGGCATGGCCACGAGGACTGTAGGAGCACCTCAAAGAAATGAAGAAAAAAACATACATAATGTAATTATAAATGAAATAGGAGCTCTGGAGAAAAGACTAGAAGAATCAATCATTTATAACAGAAGGGGGGAAATTTACCCCAGTAACGGACTCCTTGAAAACTAGAATGGACCCAACAGAGGTCAATGACTCCATGAAACAACAATAAGTATTAGCACAAAATCAAAAGACTTGAGGGGGAGGGGGAAAGAAGAAAATGTAAAGGATCAACTTTCAAGATCAACTGGCCTAGAAAATAGAACAAGAAGAGACAACTTAAAAACCCCTAGACTCTTGAAAACTAAAAGTTCCTGAATACCATATTCTAAGCAATCCTAAATGAAAACTGGTCAGATCTATTAGAACCCAAGAGCAAGAGGAAAAGAGAATCCATAAGTCACTTCTTGAAAGAAACACCAAAATTAAACTTCCTAGGAATGCCCAGGCTGACTATGGCCCCACTGGAAGAAAAGATCATTTTGTACTACGGTTGCCTTCAAGCTGCTCAAGCATCCCACTTCTCAAGGTCGAGGGCAGCCCTCAGGTTTAAGCTATTTCCAGGAGTATTCCTCCCCCTCCAAGGGGACCAGGACACAGCAGCAAGCAGGAAACAGCCACGTCCATACTCCACAGAATTCAGGTGGATTTCTAGCCGAGTAATCATGGCGTCTCCCAAGCCTGGAAGGCTCTCCCTCCTTACCTCTGCCTCCTGGCTTCCCTGGCTTCCTACAGGAAACCCTTTTCATCCTCCCTAAATACTGGTGCCTACAGTCTGAGATGAGCTCCAATCTGCCCTGTACATATTTTGTTTGTACACAGTTGTCTGAATGTTGTCAGTGGCTGACAACACAGTAGATGCTTAATAAATGCTTACAAGACCAGAACAATCATTTCCCCCTTCCGTTATATGTGAGCTCTTTGAGAGCAAGGACTTGCATTGACTTTTCTTTGTACCCTGACCTCTTAGCACCATACTTGGCACACGCTAGGCACTTAACAAATGCTTGTGGACTCGCCCTGAATCTCTGCCAGGCCCCGTGCCTCTCAGGAGTTCTCCTCCCAGCAACACTGGTGACAACCCACCTTGAGATAGGTTGGCTATCACTGAGCATTGCTGTGGTCAATCATTCCACCAGCCCTGGGCCAACCCCACCCACCAGGAGGTTTTCCAAACATGATGGCGGCCCTGGGATGTCAGGAAGATGAGGCTGCCAGGCCGGAAGGCCCATCAGAGCTGGCTCCACTGGCACAGCCTTCGACCACCCGCATCTGTTCCAAGGTGTTTAAAATGTGGAGATATTTAAGTTGACAGCTCAGCTCACCTCCCTCCCTCTCCACACCACATCACCCCCTCCAGTCTCCTCTTGGAGTCCCTGGCTGGGGTCACCACTCCCAAGAGCCCTAACCCCAGTCCACTTCATTGCCTGCTCAGCTCAGTCTCCCTCTTCAGCCTCCTCACCTCTCAGGGGTGCCCATCCACATCATCTGTAGCTCCCCCTTATATTCTGTCTTCCCCCTCAGAGTGTAAGGCTCCTTGAGGGGAGGCACCCCCTGGACGTGCACCCTGAGAATTTAGCACCACAGCTGGCATGCAAGCATTCGCAAATGATTCCGCCATCTATCTGAAGCCAGGGTAAAGGGGAAAGGCCGCTAGGAACCCCGAAAACAACACCCGCAATGAGTATGCAAAAAGCAAGGGCGACAAGACAACAGAAAGGGAATGCCATGTAATGAGAACGACCAGGCTCTGCCTCAGGCCCCCAAGAAACGTGAGGGCACACTTCGGGCCTCTGCAGGGTGGGGGGCCCTGGCTGCGGCAGCTGGCCTCAGCTGAGAGTAGTTCTGCGAGCCCATCCTACGGGCTTCTCCCCTCTAGACTCTTTTCATAAGGGGTGGCTGGAAAGGGACTGGACATACTGGGAAAGGTCACAGAAAAGATAACAATAAAAGTTATAAGGAAAAAGGAGCGGCTGATACGCCAGCACTGGGTCAGTGAAGAGGTCATCTTTACGACTTTTCTGCAAAATCACTTTAATCCTGTGGAGTCAAGGAGGCAGGACAGAGGATGAGCTGGTTGCTAAGCAAAACCTCTCCTGATGAGAGAAGGGAGAATGGCCCTTTTTTCCATCCTTTCTGAGAAGAGGAAAAGGGGAAGGACTAGCAGGCATAAGGGGGAACTGGAGATAAGGAAGGCATCTGCATCCCAAGAGAGAGAACAACAGGCCAGAGCAGGCCCAGCTGGGGCCAGAACCTCGGCCAGAACAGGGCCAGAGGAGAGGCCAGCGGCCGCCAGAGGCTAGGATTCTGAGCGCTAATCTTTAGCAAACACATTAATGACGACAGTAACAACAAGAACAACTGGCATTCACATGGCATCCTCTCCTTGGCTGGGTCCTCCTGCAGATCGCCATGCCTGCCCCTCAAGGTTCTGTCCTGGGCCCTCTTCTCCTCTCCCCTGTATTACTTCACTCATTAGTTCCCATGGATTGAATGGCCATCTCTCGCAGATCTAGCTAGCCTGCCCCAAACTCTCTGCTGACCTCCAGTCTCCCTCTCTCACTGGATGTCCAGTAGACATCTTAAACTCAACATATCTAAAGTAGAACTCATTATCTTTCCTCCTAATTTCCCCAACCCCCAGCTTCCCTATGACTGTAGAGGACAACCCCATCCTCTCCATCCCCCAGGCTTGCAGCCCAGAAGTGGCCCTAGATTCCTCACTATCCCTCAACACCACCCACCCCACACTGAAGATTACTAAGGTCTGTCGTTTTCACCCCTCTCTCCAGTACTCCTCTCCCCTGCTCTGACCCTGCCCTCACCCTGGCACAAGCCTCGTCCTGCCCATCAACATACATCCAACCAAACCATGCCCGAGGAAGGTCTCCAATGCTGTCCTCCTTGCTCAAACGTGACCAAGGAGGGCCCAGATGGCATGAATGGCATCCAGCGCCAAAGCTGTAAGCAGCCAGCATCCCAGAGTCATTAATGACACTCTCTACGCCTGCCTTGCAAACTCCTACTTGGTCCCAACAAGCAACTCATTCACCGCTTTGGAGACACAGGTGTACTGCTAGCATGGTCCTACCACCTACCGTATCCCAAGAGATCGGAAGCTCCGTGAGCAAGGACACGTGTGCAGCTTTGTTGTTTGCACCTATTCTGCAGGAGGGTCAAGAGAAGTGCACGTCGAATGAAGAGATATCAAAATATTTTGGAATAAGCACCACTTTTTAAAGTAGTACATGTGTAACTACATCATCTAATTTGATCAAATGTCAAACACAAATCTCCCCCAGAGGGGTCTGGATTATCCTGACACAAGCTGACATCTACAGGTTTACAAAGCACTTCACATACATGATTTCATTTGATCACTGTTCGTGGAAAAAGCAGGCATAAACATGGCAAAGATGCATACGAGCAGGGAGAAAGGCAGGCCTTTTCCCCATTTTACAGGTGGAAAAGATGAGGCACATTCAGGCGAGACAGTCCTTCACTCTATATGGCACAGCCAAAACTACCACCTGATGCCAGAACTGTTCAATTCCAAGTTACTTGTGGTAAACTAGTTAGAAACCACTCGGTTTTCTGGTGTAAACGTGGGAGCACCGAGTGCAGACCTCTCTGATGATGTAATCTTTATTTACAGGGGAAAGAGCAGGGGTCCTAAGGAAAACAAAACGCCTTGGCACAGCCTGGCCGAACACCCTCCTCACAGCCATGCTGGAAGGCTGGATGTGCAGACAAAATGGAGTCATGGAGGACAGCTGGAAGGTCTTTGGAGCTCACCTCGTCCAGGGTTGTTAGCCTGGAGGCCACGGACCTCCGTGGTCTGTGGGTGGATTTCTGGGGTCGGTGAACTTGGAATTTTCAACATTTTGATAACGACATTTCAATATGCTGATCTTAATAATTCCACAATTTTACTTTAGGCATTTAAAAATATTAGACTGGGGGCCAGCTAGGTGGCGCAGTGGATAGAGCACTGGCCCTGGAGTCAGGAGGACCTGAGTTCAAATCCGGCCTCAGACACATAACACTTAGTAACTGTGTGACTCTGGGCAAGTCACTTAACCCCAACTGCCTAGCAAAAAAAAAAAAAAAAAAATCAGACAGATGAGGAGTTCATGGGATTCTTCAATCTGCCAACCAGGGTTCCCCCCACAAAAAGGTTCAGAATCCCTGGTCCTGTCCAACACCCACAGTTTATAGATGAGGAAAGTGAGATCTAACAGGTTGAAAAGACTCGTCCAAGGTCATTCAGGTGGTCAGGAAGCTCAGTGTCCTGACCCCACACCCAGCAGTCCTCCTGGGCACCACGCAGTCTTCTTAGTTTACCAAAGGGAAAACTGCGTCTCAAAGAAGTCAGTGATTCTGTCCTAGGTCACACATCTGTTAAGGGGCAGAGCTGGGATCTGCACCCAGGCCTTCCGACTCCCAGGTCCAGGCTCATGCCCTCCAGGCCTCTGCCTCCTGTGAATACAAGGACCTGCCGTGCCAAGTAAACCTGCTCTCTCAGCCCTATCACTGTCTCACTCACTCCTTTCCCCACCCTCCTCCAGTGAGCTGGGATTCCCAGCGCTGGCCAGGGAGGTGGGGGCGCCCAGGGGAATGTTTGTATTTTTCAGTCCCTGCTGAGGACAAAAAAGGCCAAGAGGTTTTCCCTGTTACCATCTCCACTGGAGGACGCCTGAACGCGTACCTGTGCCTGCACCCAGAAGAGGGAAGTGGTGACCACACACCCACACACCCACACACACACCCACATACACACCCACACACTATCCCTTTAACTATGGCTTCCATTTTCCTCCCCAGGGCAGTGGTGGGGTCCACCCTCTGTTCTAGCCTAGGAAAGCTTACAAGGGCAAGCTAACCCCCTCATCCTGGCAGGATCTCACTTCATTCCACCCACTCAGACTAGAGATGCTTCCCACCCACCAGATGTGGTGAACATTGCAACTTTTCCCTACACAGTTTTAAAGCAAGGCTACAAGAAAACATTCGCGTCCTTGGTTAAAAGCTACACCTGCCCTGGCCACCCTGGACAGGAAAGCCCCTGGCTGCCTCTTCCCAAACCACCCAGCCGCTTTCGCTCTGAGAGGGCCAGAACCTCCAATTCCCCTGGGTCCAGCCTCCCCACCTCCATTCCATTTCTGTAGTGGAGTAATCCGAGGCCCAGGAAGGTAGTGACCTGCCCAAGGTCACACAGGCGTTGTCAGCAGAAGGACTGGAACCCAGGCCCTCTGGCTGACTCCCCACACTCAGTGGTCTTTCCCTTGTACCACCCTGCCCCCGGGCATTCCAGCATAACACGTCTTTTATTGGACAAACAGAACAAAAATCTAACTACTCCCCTAAGAATTTCATTTCATGTAGAGAAGGGTGAGTGCCGTAGGTTCCTCTCAGACAAATTAAGGTACCAGAGCCCAACAGCACCCTTCCCGGGGAACAGAACGGATCTGCCCTGGGGGGGCCAGGGCATCAGCGATGGAGCCCAGATTAGGACTCAGGCATCTGGCTAAATGAGCAGGTCTCCCTTCATGTGAGACCAAGAGCACCTGACCTAGGAGTCAGGAGACCCGGGTGAGAATCCAGCCCTGCCTCAGCATGGTCTGGGCACTGAGACCCTAAGGGCAGCAATGGACAAATAATGATGCCCCGCATTTGTGGAGCGAGCGCCTTACCTACAGCTGGGACCACACATTATCTCCCTGACGGTCTCACTTTTTGAGGGGCAGAGGGAGGCCTCTGAGTCCTGCCTCGGCCACGTGCTGGCTGTGTGACCCTGGACAGGTCACCAGCTGTCAGTGACCCCGGCTTCTCTCTAAGACTAACTTGGAACGCAGGGCTGACCGTGCCTACTGGGCGCCAGGCGCTGTGGGGAGAAAACACGATGGAGAGGCCTCACTCTGTGACACACTTACCTAACAAAGGAGCTCCTGCTGAAAACAAAACTCACTTCTACCTTGGGTGGGAATTACCTGGGGGAGTGAAAGGATTCAATAACACGTAACAAATTTCATCCTTGAAAACTTCTAATCCACGACCTGACCTCCTTCTGCCGCCTCCATGTCATCCGTGATCTGGTCACAAGGTGACACGATTCTGACATACTTCTTTAATTCTGCATCACGAAACCCCACTTGTATCATCTGGGATAATAACTGCAGCTCTGACAAGGACGCCCATTTTCCAGGTTTAGCCCAGAAGCCTCCTTCCCAGGGCGGCTGGGGGGGTAACGGACAGAGGGCTAGACCTGGAGTCAGGAAGACCCAAATCCTGCCTCATATACTTATGAGCTGGGGGACCCTGGGCAAGTCACTTAACCTTTGTCCTCATCTGAAAAAAGAGGAGAATGGCACCTCCCTCCCTCCCTCCCTAATGTCAGAGTTAAAGGAGATAATATGTGTAAAGTCTTTTGAAAACCTTAAGCCATGTAAATGCTTGTTGTGGTTGTTGCTGAAATCAGGCTAGGTCCCAGCCCACAATCAGACATTTTATCTCCACTTTCTGGATAAACTTCTTGACCTCCCAGGGCATGGCCAGTACCCAGGCACGCTATGGGGTTCCAGCTCCATATGGGAAATTATTTAATTCTGGAACACTCTGGCTTCTCAGTCCATCGATGTCTGTATCCGAGTGGAGATAAAACTTCTGGGAGCACTGAAAGTAAAAGGTGCCCCCTCCCCAGGCCCCCAGGCACAGGCACTCTCTCTCTCTCCAAAGCCATGCAAGCAGCCTTGAAAGAGAAAGTCACCTTTCTCCAGTGTCCTTCTGTCCTGTCCATTTCAAGCACTATTTCTTCCCTGCACTAATTAATGGCCCTTTTGTGCTGGTCTCCTCGTAGAACTGACCCTTCCCACTCCCAGAAATCTGTGCTACATCTGCCAGACCCATCCAAGCCCTCAAAGCACCGGCTCCCTGTCACTGGGTGATCCTGTCAGCTCCCACGGTTTCAGTCATCATCTCTGTAGACAGTTGTCCAGCCCTGACCTGACACCCAGTCTCCCATCTCCAATTGCTTATCAGACATTTCAAATTGGATGTTCCACAGACATCTTAAAAACTCACCCAAAACTGAACTCACTATCCCTACCCCACCCCTCCCTCTCTCTAATTTCTCTGTTGCTGTCAGAGGCACCACCATCCTCCTCCCAACTCCTCATTCTCTCTCACTGACCACATCCAATCTGTGATAAGTTGTCGTCTACTTTCTCAACATCTCTCCTCTGATGCCGCCCCCACTCTGACGCGGGTCCTCATCCCCTCAAGTCTGGGGACTGCACTAGCTGCTGGGAAGAGGAGGGGGCGGGGGTCTGCCAGCCCCAAGGCTCTCCCCTCTCCAGCTCCTCGTCCACTCAGCCCCCAAGCTTTTCTTCCAAAAATTCAGGTCTGACTTGGCCCCTCCTATTCAATAAACTCCAGTGGCTCACTACTACCCCAGGATCAAATATAAGGTCTTCCGTTCAGCTTTCAAAGCTCTCCCGGCCCATCCGTGTGCTCTGCGATCCAGTGACACTGGCCAGCCAGCTGTTCCTCCACAAGACCCTCCACCTCCTGAGCCCCCAGGTTTTGTCTGGCCATCCCCCCTCATCTCTGCCTCTTGGCTCCCCGGCTTCCTCCCTACCTCCAGCCTTTCTAATCCTCCTTCACCTTCTTTCCTTCCCTCTGAGACTACCCCCAACTTATCCTGTGTTGATCTGGCTTGCACAGTTATGTTTATGCTGTCTCCCCGATCAGAGGGCGGGGATGTTTTTTGCCTTTCTTTGTATCCCCAGCACTTAGCCCAGTGCTGGGCATACAGGAGGTGCTTAATAAATGCTGGCTGACTGAAAACTATTGCTTGCCCCACGTAATTCAGACACCACTCAGTCCATCTGAGAACAACAAATGGTAATGCTGCAGGCTGGTGGGGATGCTTACAAGGCAGGTTCTGGGCCCTCCCGCTGGCAATGCAGTCAGATCTAATTAATCAGAAAGAAAATACTGGAAGAAAGGGGCCCTCAAAGAATACAAGGCTATCATTGGCGAGGGCTGCCTCTAAACTGGCCGTGCCAGCTGGCCACACCGTTCACAGGTTTCCCTGTGACGGTGTCACTCACCAAAGGACTCTTGTGACTCAATTACCAGACTTAGAGTCAGGACAGTGAGGCTCAAATTCTGCCTCTGCCATTTTCCACGTGTGACCAAGGGCAAGTCAGCTCACTGCCCAGGTCAGTCTCCTCATCTGTGAAATGGGAAAACTACCATGAAATGGTTACTGCGAGTGAGATTACATTCATCTAGAGCTCCGAAAACTTAGAAATGCCAGATAAATGTCAACTACTGTTGTTGTTATTATTGTTGTCATTAATTCATTCAACTAGCATATCCTAAGTGCCCACCACGTTCTGGGCACTGTTCTAGGCACCAGAGACACAGAAACAAAATGTCCTCTGGCTCAAAGGAGCTGCTGCTGTAGCAGGGGAGACAACATGGACACTGAGCAGCCAACAGGAAACACAGCGATGAAAGTGGCACCAAAGCCGTGGGGACGTGCTAGACAGAATGACCACAAAGGGATGTCACGGCGGGAACATTCTAATCCAGGTGGGAGAATCTAGATGAGACAAAATGGCGTACACACGTGTGTGCAGGGGTCTCATGGAAAGCGCACTGGCCCTGGAGTCAGGAGGGGCTAGGCCTGAATCCCACAGGGGACACTTCCTGGCTGTGGGACCCTGCAAAGAGAAGCAGGCGAAACCAGGACAATTACTGACGTGTACACGGCAAACAGAAAGGGTCGACAAAAAATGAACCGACTAGTAGCTACAAGGACCAAGTCTGTCCTCACACTATGAATGGATGTGGAAATGCTCCTCCCTCTCTTTACAGAGGTGAGGGCTGCAGGCATGGATCTCCAAGCACAGCTCACATCAGACTTGCTGATGTGCTGGCTAGCTCCACTGGGCTGCTCTTTCTCCTCTTTCTTTTTTATTATTTGTGAGAAGGATGGATGGGGAGAGGTGTAAAGGATACACAGAATGAAGGTGATATAAAAACAAAAGATAAAAATAAGGTTTTAATTAAAGTTCTCCAACTATTACAAAACCACGCCATTAGTACAGCCAAGAAATTAAACCTCAGTCTCCTCCAAATCACGGTCCTCATGACTATTACCCAAAGATCTCCTGTCTCATTTTCTCTCTGATTAAATCAAATACAAAGCAAAAAGAGTAAAAAACAAACAAAAACCCGGGCTTCCTTAAAAGTTCCATCAGCTATCATGAGATAATAGTCAAAGGCAATATACAAAATGCTCCAAGCATTAAATCTTAATATTCTTGGCTGTCAAAATTCAGACCCGGGCCCCGGGCACGAGCCTGCCTACTGCCTCATTAAAAACCTTACCTCATGGGGGACGTGGAAAGGCTGAACTGAGAGAATGAAGGGCATCCCCCAGCATCAGACCCTGGAAGCTGAAATCCGAGGGGAGGCCCTCCCAGCGGGCCAAGGCCTTGGGAAGCTTGCAGGATTCTCCTGGAGGCCCTTGAGAAGCAGCTGCATGGGCCTGAGTGGCTTCTCAAAGGGCTTCATCTGCCCCTGACCCCCTCCACTGGCTCCTGCCTTCCCACTCCTCTGGAGTCAATCTGGGCTTCTTTGGTCCAATGTTCCTCTGATTCCTTGGACCAAGTTAACCTTTCACAAATTAAGAGGGAAGAAAAGGCCCTTACAACTATCTTAGTGGTGGCTCAGGCTCACGAATCCACAGAACCCACCCTGGAGGCCACTCTTCCACATGTAATGAAAGAAGCTGATCAGGCTCGTGACCCCCTCTCAGCACCTCAAGCGGCTCGCAGGTGTGGCCCCACACTGACAGGAGTGTCCTCTTGGGGTACCCACTCAATAAGAGAAATCATCAGTTTGGCTGGGGGCAGAGTATTTTAAACAGGGAGGTTGTCGGTGTTCGGGCCAGGTCTTCTGCAGACTGGGGACCCACAGCTTTACCGCCAGTGGCCCACCAAGTGGCCTTCACCTTCTCCCTGAACCAGCAGGCCCGCTGCCTCTCAGTCTGGATAACCTGACCTCCGATCCCCTACCTGGGGGTATTTATTAGAGCCCTGAGGCTCTCTGGAAGATGCCTGGACCCCTGGTTAGCTATTCACACAGCCCAGAAGAGCAGAGAGCCTTTCACCTTGTTCTGTCCCATCATATGCATCGTGGCATACATACTTTGTGACATGTCTGGCGCAAAAGTGTTTGCTCCCTTCTTGGATGGAAACAGTATGAAACACTCACAACAAAGCAGGCAGTCATCAAAAGGAACAAGTACTTATAACGGGTTAATAATGTTGTGAGCTCACACGCACCTCCTTCTAGGTGTGCCACAACCCACCATGCTAAGTACAGCAGTTATCCTTATCTCTATCTCTCTGAGGAGTGCAGAATGTAAGCTCCCTGAGGGCATGGGACTGCTTTCATTCCTTGCTGATACCCAAAGGAAATGAAAAAACTCACTGCTTGGGCAGTGGCTGAACCTGTCTCGAAGAGGTTTAAATGAGAAGCCTCCATCTTTCTGGGTCCCGCTGATGCTGGAATACGCTGGTGTGTCCTTAAAGCCTCCAATCCTTGACATCCCCCAAAAGTGAATTCTGTGTTCTTTTCATTTCAGGACATTTCCTTCAGCCCCACACTTGAACCCCTCTAGCCAGCAAAACCAGCCACGAGCATCCCTGCAGTACGAAGTGTTTTCAGGCATCTGCAGGGTCCACTGTCAACATGACTCAGTGAGAGGACCAGGGAGAGAAGAAGCATTTAGGAGCGGGGAGAAAAAGGGAATTAATGAGCAGTGCCATCACTCCACAATAAGAGATTTTAGAAGCCTCCTTTTTTAATGTTCTGGCCTATGAGAAATGACCAGTTCTGACAAATGTCTGCACAAACCTGAAGGCAGCAGGATGATGAAGATGACGACAATGATGATGACGATGAAGATGATGGTGATGGTGATGGTGGTGGTGATGGCGGTGGTGATGATGATGATGATGATGGTGATGATGATGAAGATGATGATGATGGTGATGACAATGTTGATGGTGATGGTGATGATGATGATGGCAATGGTGATGATGATAATGGTGATGGTGATGATAATGATAATGGTGATGGTGATGACGATGATGATGTATTTGTGCCTAGAGGCAGAAGCAGGTGTGACTTTAGGGGGAGAGAATTTAGAGCAAGCAGGGGCCTCGGAGACCACTAGACCCTAGATCCCATAAGAACTGTGGTTGTTCAGGCGGTTCAGTGTTCCCGACTCAAGGCCCAGTGTCTATCCACTGCACCAACTAGCCGCCCTAGGTCACATTAAATGGTTGGTAACAAAGACAGGATTAGAATTCAGGTCTTCTGGATCCAAATCCAATGCACCTTCCAGTAGTCTATACTGTCTCTCCATTAGTTTGGAAGCTGGAAATGAGCTAGAAGATAATAATTACTAACATTTACATAGTATTTTAAGGTTCACAAAGCATTTCACATATTGTCTTCTTATATGATCCTCACAACAATCCTGGAATGTCAGTACTGTTATTATCCCCATTTTATTGATAAGGAAACTGAGGCAGACAGCAGTTACGTGTTCTGGCTAGGAAGTGGATAAAGAAGATTTTAACCCAGGTCTTCCTGACTCCAAGTCCAATGCTCTATTGCTATGCCAACCAGCTATTTCTCATAATTACAATGATCTTCAGAGCCAGCATTTATCGGGCCTTGAAGGTTCAGCAAAGCGATTTACACACGCTTTAATCTCCTTCATTCTAGGGGGCAGCTAGAAGGACCTGAGTTCAAATCCTGCCTCAGACACATAACACTTACAAGCTGCATGATCCTCGGCAAGTCACTTCACCCCCATTGCCGAACTGAAAAAAAAAAACAAACAAACAAACAAACAAAAAAAAAATCTCCTCCAATCACCACCATGGGCCTGTGAGTTCAACCATCTAGTTCAGCACTTTCATTTTACAAATGAGGAATCTGAGGTCAGGGAGATTCAAGGACTTTCCTCACTTCACCTGCTGAATTTGCACAGTGCTCTACTCTGTGGACACAAAAGCCAATCATTCAATCGCCAAACTTTTACGATTAATTAATCTACAAACTTTTACTTGTTATTTGTATTTTATTTATTATCAGAGGCACCAGCACTGTCGTAGCAAGTGGGAGCATAAACAGCCCCTGCCCTCAAGGGGGTTATGTTCTGTCAGGAAACATGACCTACATAAACAAATGGCTGTGATCCACTTTAATGCGGCAAACATTTATCAAGCTCTTCTGTGTGCAAAACGCTGTACTTGGCACTAGTAACACAAAAGCAAGAAACAAAAGACACAATCTCTGCCTTTAGGAGGAAAACCAGGGGAAGAGCCAAAGGGAAGTAGAGACAAAGAGCGAAGACAGTTGGGCTGATCAGGGAAGGCTTCCCAGAAGAGGCAGCACCTGGGCTGGCTATCACAAAGGAGGAGTGAGCACATTCGGGGCAAGAAACTGAAGGGGCTGATGGCACAAGGTAGAGGGGACGATGCAAGAGGAGACGAGGAATCCAGCCAGGCCGGAATGCCGAGTAAATGAAAAGGAGTCCTGCGACATGAGGCTGGACAGGGCCAAGGCATCTGTCTCCAAGTCGTCTCAGAGTCCAGGCCGACTGACTCCTCACCCAGCGGCCTTGGGTCAAGAGCTCTGCATTAGTCTTCAAGCTCCTTCTGAGAGAAGTCGATTTACAATACTTTAAAGCAGGCTCCCCAAAGCATTTAACCACCACCGCTCCCTGCACCAGCTCCCGCAGTCTCATCACCCCAGCCATCTGGCTATCAGGAAAGTGCTCTGACATTCTAAACAAAGCTGCATTTTGGTTTCCCAACTCCATCACCGATAAACAAGGAGTTTCATAACTTTTTAAAAGGTCAGTTTGACCTTGATTTGTCACCAGAACCAATCCAAGTTCTTCCAAAAAAAAAAAATCAATCAAGGCACACACTATCTAGCAGTTTTATCTTGTCTTAAAACGGGTTGGCTTTCAGTGGGAAAAAAAAATTCCAAACCACTGGCCAGAGACTCAGGAAGGAGCTGACCTCTAAATGCAATTCGCGTTTAAAGAAGGAGAACAAAGTTAAGTTTCAACTTGTGAAAAGGGGCATTAGCAGAAGCAGTGTGGGGTATTCACCGACATGGTTAAAAACCAGGTGTTACAGAGTTAAGTGCTGAAGGGTGCTTCAAAGGAGGAATGTTAACAGAGTCCAGCCTCCACATCTCAACGCTTCCCCACAAGGCCCTTGGGTCAGGAACTCAGTGCAACTTCCCAAGAAAAGGCCAATTTGTTTTTCTGCAGGTGTCTGAACAAAGTCTGTCCACCCGCAGCAGCTTCATCCTGCTCTTATAGGCCCAGTGATAAGGGGCTACAGGAGCACTGGGACAGTGCCCTCGTCCCCTAAGGCAGGTTTGCTTTGATGTGGCTCAGCTCTTTTGAGCATGAGGTGAATTCTATTTTTTTTTTTTTTGGCTAGGCAATGGGTTAAGTGACTTGCCCAGGGTCACACAGTTAGTAAGTGTCAAGTGTCTGAGGCCAAATTTGAACTCAGGTTCTCCTATCTCCAGGACTGGTGCTCTATCCACTGCGCTACCTAGCTGCCCCAATGAGGTAAATTCTAGAAGCAACATCTAAAGAGGTCATTCTCCATAGACAATTTACCTTTTCTTTCCTCAAGTCTTAGCTCCCATAGAATTGTGCAGGATGGACAAATAAAAACGAACAAACAAACATGCTGCCCCTCTGGACAGCTGAGATCACTGAGCCCCCACTTGCAGCCTGTTTCACCAACATCCCACGGAACGAGGGGCAGTGCCCAGATTCTCTTCCAAGAGACGTACTTTTCAAAACAAAAGGAAAAATAATCCAAGCATAGAAGCATCACCTAGAGCAGCTGATGGGTTGGTGAAAAAGTAAGGGTTTCCTGAAATGGAAAATCACAGGGCCTCCATGGAGCTCCCCACCTTGAAATCCAGTGTTCTGTGAGGCAGAATCAAGAGCGAAGGCCAAGGGGGAAGGCTGGACATTCTCTGGGAAGCCCACAGCCAGTGACCAGCAGGCCCTACAGGACAAGTACATCTGCCTAGGACCCAACCGCTCAGAAGAGGCTCCACTCAGTTCTCTGGGCCCCATCCTCCTCCAAAAGGCCTCTCTCCACCTGGGCTCCCACACTCACATTCCGGACTTGTCCCACTTTGTGCGTTATCTTCCCCCAGTAGAGTGGGAGCTCTTTGAGGACAGGACTGGGTTTCCTTTGGTCAGTACTTACAGGCCCCAGCAGGACAAAGCCGGAGCACACTGAGGCACTTAACGCATGTTTGTGGACTTGGAAGGAAGGAGAGAGAGAGAGCCTGACCAGGATGCTGAATCAGGACCGGGTTCCTTCTCATCCCGGCTTCGCCGTCACTTATGATACTGGAAGAAAGATGCCAACAAAGCCCCTTCTTTTCTCAGTGTCTTCCAGCATAAAATGAGAGCTTCAGGTTTCTCCAACTCCAAATCCAAAGTCCTGTGGTGGAAGTCTCAGCATCCACGGCCTAGGGGATTCTCAAATTCAGAGACCCCAAGGATCAGGTAACCCTCACAACCCCCGGCCAAGGAGAGGCTGGCTGCCCCAAACAAACTCCGACCTCAACAAAACCAGGGCCCCTGGAGTATGAGGACTCCTGAACCCTGTGAAAGAATACAGAAGTTAGCTGTGGGGCAGCTTAGATCATGGAGGAGCAGGGCAATGACGGAGGGGCCCTACTATGCTGTGAGGTCCACTTTATCAAAGTCCATCCACCGGCAGCCAAACATGACGGGCTTCTTCCCTGCACACCGCACGTCAAATCTCGTTCCATTCTACTTGGCGGGCCTTCTGCCATCACCGGGAGAAAAGAACTGTATTACAGCCAATTACGAGATCCAGTGCAATGACCAGAGCAGGAGGGGACCCCGAGGACGGCAAGGGCCCTTCCAGTGAGCGCCACCCCCCTCCTGCACACGTCCACCGCTCAGTCATCGCTTGCTGAGGTCGCTTCTCCTGGTCCCTGGCACAGGCAGTGCGAGGGCTACATCCCTGATGCCAGGACGGACGAGCTTAGCTCTGCTCACCCGCCGCACCTTAGGGATAAGTAACCATGGCGGATCAAAACCAGAGAGCTCATCTGATGTACAGAACTGTTCCTGGTGGAAAACCGACCAAGCCCTTCTATCTATGGCTCAACCCCAATGAGGGTAAGAAAGGACCCTTGTTATGACAGCCCAGGGCACCACAGGACACAGAGCGCCAGGCCTGGATCATTAGGAGGATTGAGTTCCAATGTAGCCTCACACACGTACTGGCTGTGCCATCCTGGCCAAGTTTCTAACCTGTCTACCTCAGTTTCCTCATCTGTAAAATGGAGAAAACGACAGCACTTATCTCCATGGTTGTTGTAAAAATCAAATAAGATATTTGTAAGCACTCAGCACAGTGCTCCGGCATACAGTAGGTGCTATATAAATGCTAGCTCTTATTATTATCATTATTATGGCATTGACTGGAATAGGTTTTGACTTTTATTATTTCATTCAACGAACAATTATTAATAGTCTGCTGTGTGCAAAGAGAACACCATGTGAGACACTAGGGGGAGATTAAGTTTATATGAGACCAAGTCCTCACGGAAGAGTACTGAAAAGCACTAGCTCCTGAGTCAGAGGATCTGAGTTCAACTCCCACTCTGGTGCTTATCAGCTATGGGTCTCTAGGCAAATCAATTAATCTCCCTGGACCTCAGTTTCCTCATCTGAAGAATGAGGGGGTTGAACTCAAGGGCCTCTCCAGTTCCTTCTAGACTTCTAGATCTTTTTGCATTCTTTTTTAGAATTTATTTATTTATTTATTTATTGTTTTCAACATTCACTTACATAAGGATTTTGAGTTCTAAATTTTCTCCCCTTTCCTCCCCTCCCCCCTCCCCAAGACAGCATGCAATCTGATATAGGCGCTACATATACATTCATATTAAACATATTTTTCACATTAGCCATGATGTAAAGAAGAATTAGAACCAATGGGAGGAACCACAAGAAAGAAGAAACAGAACAAAACAGAAGAAAAAAAAGATCAAATAACATGCTTCCATCTGCATTCTGACTCCAGAGTTCTTTCTCTGGATGCGGACAGCATTTGCCACTGTGAGCCTTTTGGAGCTGTTTGAGATCCTTGCCTTGCTGAGAACAGTTAAGTCTGTCAAGGTCAGTCATCACACAATGTGGCTATTACTATGTGTAATGTTCTCCCAGTTCTGCTCACTTCATTCAGCACCAGTTCCTATTTGGATTTCTAGATCTTAAGGCTACCTATCTTTCACCCTCCACATAATTAATAATAACAAGAGCCAGAACTTGTACAGCGCTCTAAGGTTTACAAAGTCCTTTACAAATATGGCCTCTTTTTATCCTCACAAGAACCTTGGGAGGGAAGAGCTATTCTAGTCTTTCCGTTTTACACATGAGGAAACTGAGGGTGAGAGGGGACAAGGAATTTTCCCCCCATCAAACCCCTCATAAGTGTCTAAAGTGGGATATGAATTCAGATCTTCCTGAATCCAGGACTGACGCTCCATTTCATTACTCTTCTAAGGCTCTCTCAAATGCCTTCCAAACTCCTCCAAAGCATCACCCTCCTCATCAGGGCTTCTTTACCTTTTCTGGGTCCTGGACTCCTGGGGCAGTCAGTCTAGTGAAGCCTCTGCATGACTTTCTAAGAATCATGTTTATAAATGAATAAAATAAAATACATAAGGTTATATAAAGGGCGGCAGGTGAACGATGAAAATGACTGAGACAGACAACAAAGGTCCAAGCATTTCGATTTATTAAGCAACTCATGTCAATCACCCAACACATCAGAACCAGTCACCTTCCTCAGTTTTGGCCATGGACCCCAAATACAGAGGAGACAGACTTTTACACATTAAAAACAACTCATCAAATAAGACAAATGAAAAGAAAACAACCAGGATACAACATTACATAATCTGATTTCCAATTAGAGAAAGAGCAGGGTTTTTCCGAGTCGGGAGGGGAAGAGTGAACAGGTACAATTCCCTGAAATCAGAAAAAGAGGTATGTCCTCCCCCCACATTCAAAGAAACATGGAAACAATAACTGATTGATCAGCATGGGGCCAGTTTTCAGAGGAGACTTGGGTTGTCTGAGAGGTATAAATGTGAGAAAACTTGGCACCACGCTTTGGATCCCGACTGGGTTTCTGGTCAGCATAAGCTAGATCCTTAGTGAAGGGTCTCTACGCAGCAGGGAGAGGTGATCTCGCTTCCCAGACACTCAGGGCTAGGTCTCAATTCCCACAACGGAAAAAAGTTTCCTCAAAGGCAAAAGTTGACCTAAACCAAAACTTAACAGAAAGGGAACTGAGCTAGCTCCAGAATTGAGTCACAAGATGGAGTCAGTGTGGTTCACTCAATTCTCACACTTGCTGTCCTAATCTCCTCCATTCCCACAAAAGGAAGCTCGGTATATTGAATACAATTATCAGAATATTTTAAATTGGAAAAAAATTCAAAGACTCCAGGTGAAGAAGCCTTGATACAGATGCTGTCTCCCCTGATAGAATGAAAACTTTCTGAGGGCAGGGCCTATTCATCTTCATCTTTGCTTCCCCAATACCTAGCCCAGAACCTGGCATACAGTAGGCACTTAATAAATGCCTGCTGACTTAGTGACTGCTACAGTCGGTACAGCCTGTTGGGTTGACAGACTACTGCTTTCATTTCTGGGTTTTTTGGCTGGTTTTTTTTTTTTAACTGGCCTGTTCTACAAATTAACTAATTCATTTCCTCTTTTGCTCATTAAAAGAATATTCAAATTGAAAATTTAAAGAGCAGTCCCCATCACCCACTATTCTCAAAGGATGAATTTAAAAGGACAAAGCTCTTACTATTGTTAGAAAAACGTTTCTGCGTTTTCAACAAAATGAATTCAAGTCAACAAGCATTTGTTACATGCCTGCTGTGTGCCACGCGCTACACTAGGGATACACAGACAACAACAAAACAGCCTCTGTCATGGAGAACCCCATATTCACAGGCGGGCAGGGTACACAACACTCCCATACAACACAGCACAAGAAGAATGGATGCGGTTCCTGGAAACGAGCAACATTACCAGCTCCACGCGACTCTGATCATCCCTGTATGCTGTTCAGGCAGGGTCAGGGAAAGTGCTCAATATCTACCCATTTGTATGGTATCTGAAATAGTATTGGTAAAGCACTTAGCTCTGCACGTGGTAGGCACTTAGTAAAAGCTGATTCCCTTCTCTTCCCCCTTGAACATATCCCTGGCCCTTTTACAGGAGAGTGAATGCTAATTAAGCAGGCAGTTTGCTATTAAGCTTTTATGGAGTGCCAGGTAATGTGCTAAGTGCTGTTCACAAGCTCAAGGGCAGAGAACAGATCTTCTTACCACTGTTCCCTTGCCTACAAGGGTCCACCTAATGTTGCTTGACTATGCGAGGTGACCCTGTCTATTTTCAAATCTGTTAGGAATAGTTGAGATATCCCTTCTTCGAAGGGAGATAAGGATGGATGACAATTAGAGGTCACTTGCAGCACTAAGTTTCACTGATCTGATGGAGATACCAGATTTAACCGTTTGGTGAAATGAGGCACCAGTGCACGCAGAGTGAATGGTAAGTTGAAAGGGCACCAGACCTCAGTTCAAGTGTCTGCCTCTTATTAGCTGTGTGGCCAAGGACAAGTCACTCAATCTCTCTGAGCTCACTTTCCTCATTTGGGAAATGAAAATAACCATGCACAGTATCACTGGGAGAAAATCACCGTGTACTATCCTGGCAAGAAAAGCACAGGACTTGGAGTCAGGAGAGACCTGGGTTAAAATATGTCTCTGACACTACCTGGGTAAAACATGGGCATGTTACTTAGCCTCTCTGAGCCTCAGCTTCCTCATCTGTGAAAGGGGGATAGTATTGTCATCCTTACCTAACTGGGTGTTGGGAAGGATCAAACAAGATAAGGTCTGGGCAGCCCTTTTCAAACCCTAATGCAGTTATATAACATCTGCTATTATTATTCTTATTAAGATTCAAAAGAGAAGGAAAAAAGGCAAAACTGGAACATTAGCACACTGATCGATCATAGGAGGAAAAGTGAATGAGAATAAGTGAGCCAAGAATTCTGAGGTGAACTTAACAGGAGGGACAGAAAAGATGTTTGTTAGTTCAGATACTCGGTGCAGGGAAATTAAACTTAAATGTAAAAATAAAATACTAAATAAAAGCTCAAAAATTAAAATAAAAGTTAAAAAATTAACTTAAATGTAAAGAATTACTAAGGATATTTAGTTGTATTCATTTTTAACCTAAGGTTCCTAATAAAACATTTACTTTGAAAAGTCCAACCAAAAAAGACCTTTTAATACTATATATACGTAAGCTATTGCTCACTGCCCTATATTTTTTATATTTGCTGAAAGTTTATAAAGCATGTGATGAGCCAAGTCTAAAAAGAAGCCCTGGGAGTAAAGTGAGGAAGAGGCAGGGTGGGCACGGAATCTCTCACCCAAGATGCCGCTCTCTCCCAGCATGTGCGATTGGAGATGGCAGCATGCACAAAATAGCCCACAACATAATTCTGGTTTCATACTGCCCAGGGGGCTCAAAGAAGGCAGGCACTGGTGTTACTTGATAAGAATTAAGCTGCTCTCATTTCCATTAGTATCCAAGCAGATCCCCAAAGTGTAAAATGCTGAGTTTATGCAAAAAACCTTCCTAGTGCAGGGGACCAAGCCTGGCAAATGTGCCCGTATCTATAAACTGCTCACGAAGCCTTTCCCTGACATAAACAAAACGCACAGTTCATGAACCAAGAGCTGCACTAATAATGCACACAGAAAGTTCTCCATCATACCTTGTCTCCAAGTTTCCCCTGCAGTTACAAAAACAGGCTCAGATGCTGCCTTCTCTCTGGCTGAGTTCAAACCCTGATGCCCCACCTCTGAATCACAGGGCTAGCCTACGGGCAGGCAGCAAGCAATTTCAGCCTCACACCCACTCAAAGCCAATCAGCTGATTTTCAGGTTTTCCACTCTTTGATACTCAATAATTACTACATATCTTTTCATTCTGAAAGATGCTTCTCCCTCCCCCCAATAAGTCCTCCATTATGAGAGAAACAGTTATAGAAGAAGTTATAGAGATAATAAAAAAAAAAAATTCCTTTCCATTTGGCTTCAGGACATGTTCCTATACTGTGTGGCATTCAGTTACAGTGTCTCGGAGGGTCTGTTGATTCATGACCCTTCCAATGAATAAAGAAAATACCCTAGTAAAAGCCGGTTTCAAAACATGAAGGAAATTGGCCAGCAGCCCTAAGCAGCCCAGGTTTTAAACAGTCGTCTGCTCCCCAGTCCCTACTGGGAAGACTAGGTGGTCTTCTCCCTAAGGCAGAAGAAGCCTTACACACCAGCCTAGACTAAAGAGATCCCTTTTTCTTCAAAACCACTCTATTCACGGTGTACATCTTCCTGCGGTGGTGGAAGATGACAGCTGCTGTTTTAAGGATGGTGGCCTTGCTATAGGGCACAAAACTAAACTGTCAGCAGCTGGGTAGTACATCTGATAGCATGCTGGACCTGCAGTCAGGAAGAATGAGTGACCCTGTGTATGTCACTTGTTGCCCCAGTTTCCTTAACTATAAAAGAAGGGGAGTAACAGCATCTACCTATTCCCCCCCATCCCCCCACCCCCCCCACCCCCCATCCCGGTTGTTTGCAGACCAAATGAGATAATATTTGTAAAGCACTTAGCACAGTGCTTGGCATACAGTAGACACTTAATAAAAGCTTATTTCCTTCCTGCCATATATATGTACTTCTAGTCTCTTCAATTAGAATATAAAGTCTTTGTGAGCAAGGATTGTTTCCATCTTTATACTGTTATCTCCAGCACCTGCAGGCACATAGTAGGTACTTAATATGGGAAAGGAACCCTTTTTAGTGACTAATCAGATAAGGGGAAATCTGGAGGAGCTGAGAATGACTCACAAAGTTTTAACCCTCTGAGAATGTGAAATGAAGAAAATCCAGAGGGAACCTGGTTTAGGGGACCGATAACAAGGCATGGAAAAGGCAGCAGGGCATCATGGATAGAGCTGGCCTCACAGCCAAGACCCAAGTTCAAATTCGGCCTCAGACTTCTACAAGCAAGGTGACCCTAGAAGTCACCTAACTTGTCACTGCTCGAGGCAGCTCTGGAGGAGTTTCATACAGCAGTGAAATGAGAGGTCCCTTCCCCATCCCCAAGTCCAGAGGAGCATTTGATGGGTTGAGCTGGAGGTGATGGGCAGACCTCAAGCTGGACAGGTTCACAAGGCATCATCTGGCTGGCTCCAGCTCTGAACTGTAATGAGTATTGTCTCTGACCCCCTGCCCTCCAGCAGAACAATCTCCCTGTCTGGTCCACTTGGCCTTCTCTTTCTCTCCCGCCCTCAGCCCAGGATAGTTCACAAACATCTTTAAATACATATAAGAAGCAGTGCTGGCCTAGAGCCAGGGAGACCTTGCAACAAACAAAAACAGTGAACAGAGGCCACCCCAACAGTAAACAACACCCTGCTCCCATTGCCCCCCACCTCTCACTGAAAAGAGGAAGGCCCTTTCCCTTTCACAGCTACTGCAATCATCTTGCCCGCTGTCCTACACGGTGGGTCACTGAAGAGGCCTGTGACAACAGCCCACTGGTGATGAACCACTGCCCCCTTAGCAAGGTTGGTCCTGTCCTGAAGCCAGGCTCGGAGAAGCTGGTGTGACCCACGGCCTTGGTCTAAGCCAGGACTTTGATCTCAGAATAATGTGACTTAAATCATTATCCTAGCCACCCCTCTCATGCTCACGGCACTTGAAGATTCACAAAGCTTTCCTCCCAGTACAAGGGGCCATGCCTGCAAAGTTCCAGCAGTGGTGAACACAAGCTTAAACAGCCTGACCCAGAGCAGCGGAAAAAGGCCAGGACTGACTCACATGTTAGATTCTTTGTGAGAAGGCTAAGACCAAACTTTGCTTGTCTTTAAGTCTTCCCCAAACCCTGCAGAGTGCACAGCCTACAGAGCAGGTCCCACCTCTCCTGCTAGGCCATGGTTTGGTGTCCTTGAATACAACTTAATAAATGTTTACTGGTTAATGAAAACATAGCTGACTAGTATTTACCTCTCCCAAGCCTCCTGGGGAGTGGTGAGAGCTTTCCCCTGAGAAAGAATCTGGTCTCTGGCATCCAATTAGTGTTACCTGGTTCTCAGCATCCTGCTCCCGCCAAGCTGAAGCCACTCCTTGAGATGTTTGCTGCTATAAATCCTCTACCTCATTCCATTCCTGTCCATCTCTTTTCATCCTGATCTTGGCGCTGTGTCCATCAGAGAGGCCTTTTCCCCTTGAGCCTCTCCCCAAGCTCATGTGGTCTAGACCAGGGCTTCTTAAATGGGGAGGGGGGGAGAGGAGTACTTGGCCATGAAGCCTATGGTCCCTTTCTTAAAATAATGCTTTTAAATGCATAAAGTAAAAGGAAACCAATGATGTAGAAAGGCTTACCAAAACATTTTTTTAAAAAAACAAGTTTAGGGACCCCAGGTTAAGAAATTCTGGTCTAACAGAAAAGGTCTCACTGAACCCGGATTCCGATCAGCATTTGCAAATACAGAACATGGGCAAGCTCCCTTAACCCCTCTAAGCTTTAATTTCTTCATCTGAAAATGGAGATAATCTTTATACCACCCACTCCATGGAATTATGAAAAAAAAAACCCAACACTGTATAAAACAGAAGGCATATGTAACCACATCTTTCATCTTTTTCTCATCTTTTCCTTTTCTTTTTGGGGGGGTGGGGTGGGGTGGAGGTAGGGGTAAGGGGCAGCACTATTGCCTGTGGCCTGATCTGAAATCCTCACCCATAGCTCACTATCTATAAGATCCTCTGGCTGGAGAGGGAAGGAACCATGAAATCACCAATTCCAAATCTTTCATTGCAGAGAAGTCCACCCAGCTTGTCTGGCAGAGCTGAGATTAGAAGCCAGATCTCTCAGTACCTCAGGAAGTGAGAGATCATAGGCCTTGGACACCTGCTCCTGCCAGAGAACAGCTATGGAAACCAGAACCACCTTCGTTTATTAAATGATGCTCTCTTCACCCTTCCCCCATTCTAAATTAAATTTCAAGTCTCCCTGCTCTCAGTATATCATTTCAAGCCCCTTGACTTCCCCTTTACCTACCATGGAAAATGTGGTTCGGAGGCCTTGGTGACAGACGGGAATTTGGGCAAGACAGCCAACTTATAACGTCTGCTACATCCCTTGGGAGCAGATGCTACAAGTTTAGCAGGTCTAGACAAAAGTCCACTGCCCTTACTTCAGAAATGGAGTCCTCAGTTTGAGATGAGTCAATTCAATTCAACAAGCACCGGCTCAGCACCTACTGTGTGCCAGGCCCTGTGACATTAATTCTCAGGCCTTCCCTCTGCTGATCATCTCCAATCCATCCTGTGTCTATCACTACCTAATTGTTTTCATGTTGTCTCCTCCATCTGACTAAGAGTGCCTTGAGGGCAGGGACTGCTGCCTTTCTGTGTACCCGCAGCTCTTAGCGCAGTGACTGGCACACAGTAGGTGCTTAATAATGCCAGTTCTCTCCCTCCCTTCCTTTCAGTGAGAGGGAGATAAATTCGCCCCATAGCTGGTTTCAAGTCATGTACTCATCCAGTTATCCAGCAAAGAAATGAGGGGACTGGGAGGGTAGCCCAGCCACAGCAATCACAGAGTCACTGCTTCAACCTTGGAAGCAACCCCGGCCACCAATCAGGCCAACCCGTCTGTTTCACAGTCGGTAGAGCTCAGACCTACTCCCAGGTCTCCTGACTCCAAACGCAGAGGTCCAGCAAGCTGAAATCTAAGCCCCTCGGGATTTTACAGACACAGAGGGGCTGAGCCATCTGCCCGGGAGGAATGACCGAGCTTGTATGTCGGCAGACCTGTGAGCTGAGCCCCAGAGGGTCTGTTTCCAAGCTGCACCCGCATTAAGAACCACCTTCAAATAACAACAAAAAATGAAAAGCAGTGGCAAGTGCCTGGAATGTGCCAGCTAGGCTCATCAAGACTTAGTCATTTAAAAAAGATACGCCCATGGTCAATGGGGGAATTAGTTTTGCCTGACTGAGCCTATTTGTTTTTCAACAGAGGTGGAAGAGGTGAGAAAAAGAGAAAATATTTTTGTTAATTTAAAAAATAAAATTTAATTTAAGATCAATAGATCTATCCATTGGACAAAAATTATTAGACAATGAAAACTACTGAGTGGCCTGGTCTAGAAATGACCAATGCCTTGTGGAAAATTAAAATGTCTCAAACTTTAAAGGGGAACAGACCATAAAGGCGAACGCCTGGGCACTTATCAGAACAAACACGTGTTGCCCCAGGGTCATTTCATACCCAACAGAACAGAAAATGTTTGGAGAGTTTTTACATTAAAGAGCCCACTCACCAAGAGGAAGGCTAAGGATAAATTCTTTTTCTACTAGAAGACTTCATATATTTCAGATTTCCTGCCGCAGGGCTTTAAAACCCTACCACCAATTCTGGCAATTGGAAATTTCAGAAAGCTGAATGAGGACAGAAATGTTACCACTGAAAAGCAAATGCAAAAACCTGACTCCTAAAGGGAGGAGAGGACCACAGACATGAGGCAGGATGGATGGATAATTGTCCCCTGTCTGGCTAAAGACGTCAACGGCTCCCAGCTGGCAACATTTCCCCATCATAATCCTTTTGTATCGGCAATGCCGTGACTGGCACTTTACACGGCTGCCTCACGTTCACCTCAAGTTCGTTCATTTGACCAACAGAAACAATTATGCTACAGCTTCATTCCTGGTGTCCTGCATTCACTGACCACCCAGAGTCCTCCGAGATCAAGAAAAAGGGGCTTCTCCTACCACCACCTCCACCCCAGCCTCTCCTTCGAGCCTGGAGCAGATCTGTGAGAATATTTTTAATAAAATTATACCTTTTGCTATGATAGTCTATGGCCCACATATTAACCAGGAGATAATATCCTAACGATTATGACCAGCACCTAATTTACCTAATGCCTGCAAACTAATTTACTGGAAAGAGAAAAGCTGCAGAAAGAGCCTGGATATCACCAAGCTGCTTCTCAAGTCATTGATACACTAACGATACAACGACTGAGCGTCTCTGGCAGCTCCTCAGAAAAAGGAGGCCCCGTGATTTTTTCAACACTTCAATGCCTGTTTGACACAAATTTTAACCATGAAGCCTAGAGAAAACTACCTATCTGTGTCCATCCTGGCTCTCGCACTTACTGGCTGACCCTTAGGCCTTCTGGGCTTCCACCCCGGAGCCCAAGGAACCCTCGGCCGTACGGTGAAAACACACATATGACCAACGCTGCAAAACTGGGCTAAGGAAAGCAGTCTGGAAACTCCGAGTCATTGAGAAATGTGAATTAAAAAAAAATACCAGACACTCCAATAGCTGATGAAGCAATACAGCCAGGGACCCAAAGAGCAATGGAAACGCACCTAGGAGGCATAAGTAGGCTTGCCAAATGCCAGTAGTAGTCGTGGTGGTAGTAGTAGCAGCAGCAGGAGCTAACATTTCTATACAGCCTACTCTGTGCCAGGCACTGTGCTAAGCGCCTTACAACTATTACTCATTTGAGCTTCACAACCACTCTGGGAGGTCAGGGCTACCATTATCCCCATTTTACAGTTGAGCAAACTGAGGCAAACAGAGGCAGAGTGACTTGCCCAGGGTGCCACAGCTAGGGAGTGTCTGAAGCCAGACTTGAGTCAGGTCGTCCTGACTCCACTGCAACCCCACCCGGCAGGTTCCCACCCAAGAAGGGCCATAAATGCATGGCCCACATGGATGACCCCCAGAACAGGAGGAGTACCGGGGAGGAGGAAGAAGAAGGAACAGCGGCTGCCATGGCACCCTGGGCAAGAGGTCTCTTCTCTACAGAGGATGTGGGAGAGATCATGGAGAAGACACATCCAGGCTCAAAGGCTATGGACAGATGGCAATCTGTGCCTTTGGAGGGAAAAGCCACAGGAGGGGACCACAGAGCCACAGAGCTTACATAAGGACGATCATTAGGCTGTCTTCAGTAAGATGCGGCTCATGTCAATTAAATGACAAGCATTTATGAAGCCCCTGCTGTATATGTGCAAACACAATTCCCAAGAAGGAAATGATCCTCATACGTGAAGCTAACTTCCTAAGGGTGAGCTCAGTGCATAAAGACACACGTACATAAATACAAATACATACAAGGTAGCAGGGGAAGGTGGGCACTTGTCATTGGGGGGATCAGGAAGAGATTCCAGAAAAAGATGGTGCTTAAGTTGGGTCCGAAAGGACTCCATGAAGCGGACGAGCAGAGAGTACGTTCCAAGCCTGAGGGATGACCAGGGCAAAGGCCAGGAGGTGGGAGATGAGAGTGTCTCATGTGAAGAGTAGAGAGACAGACAGAAAGGGCCAGGCTGTAAAGGGCCTGGAGCTGGATCTAGAGATGTGCAGAAAGATCAGTGAAAGCCCTGGGGGCTAATGAGGTCACCAGTCCAGGGCAGAGCCTTGGAAGAACACTCTTCAGACGTGTGATCTGCTTTCACATAAAACCTTCCCTCCAAAACTATGCTGGCTTATTTGGTCTTTGAGGTGTCCCACAAGGTGTCCCAAAGACCCAGCTGGGCTGCAGGAGGGAGGCGAGGATGACCACAGTAGGGATGGGATCCTCCCCTTCCCCCAGCCCAGCTCAGGTGGCCCCAAAGCTTTTCTAATGCCCCTCGTTGGCTAGTTCTCCCTCCCCCACTTGCTGGAGTCCATCCATCTGGATGCAGGTTGGTGCCTCCTTCCTCCCTCCCAGGAGAACATAAGCCCCTCGAGGGCAGCACTCTTTTCATTTTTGCCTCTGTCTTCCTGGCACCTGGCAATGGTGATTTCCACCTTTTTACCAGACCTGAGCTTTCATGGGGCTCAGGAGGTCCCAGTGAGGACATATTCTCCCAATGGAGGCAGGCCTCTGGGCCTAAGAGAGGTGCCCTAGCACGGGCTTGTTTCAGGGTCACACAGAAGCAGGGCTTGGACCTGGGTCTCCCTGGCAACAGGGCCAGCTCGCCATGACATCATGCTGCCTCTGTCCTTTGCACACAGTAAGTATTACGTAAATGCTGGTTAAACAGAAAAGAAACATCTAATTACCAATGACCAAAGGTTGTGCCTCTCTATTGAAGCCAGGAACTGGATAAAAGGGCCCTAGGAGCCTTACTGAACAGATGAACTGTTGGCCTTTGATTGATTGAAAATTACCCAAAAGAACAATGCTAAAATGTTATTCTAGATAACTACAAAAAAAAAAAAACCATAGTACAATCACACCCAATCTCTGCCACTTAGGATCCATGTGACCTAGAGCAAGCTACTGGACCACCACTCTGGGCCTCAGTTTCCTCATCTGTAAAAGGAGAGAGGCACACCAGATAACCTCCTAGGTCTATCAAGGGAACCAAAAAATCACTTTTGCAAAAGGCCCAATCCCCATGGCTCATTCACTATATATAAAATACCAACAAAAATACCTCATTAACACTTTATAATGTTCAAAATCTTCCCAGAGATTTGCTGGTGGTGGATCTGTATGAAATAACAGAGAACGATTACAGAAGCAGCTAGTGGCATGGTGGCCCAGTAGAGAGTGCGCTGGGCCTGGAATCAGGAAAACCTGAGTTCAAATCCAGCTGCATGACCCTGGGCAAGTCACTTCACCTCTCTTTGCCTCAGTCTCCTCAACTGTGAAATAATAATAGCACATTAATAATGGGATCAAATAAGCTTAAAAGCACTCAGCACAGTGCCTGATACACAGTGGGTGCTTAATAAATGCTTATTTCCCCAACACTGTTCTAAAAAAATGGCCAAAGGCAGCATGGTGCAGGACAGAGCTGGCTCCAAATCCCAGAGGCCCTGGGTTGAAGGGATGCCTCTGACACATCCTGTATGCCGGGGTGACCCTCGGGGTCTATGGGTCCAGGAAGTCACAGGTCCTACCTAAGAAACAGGAGTAAAGCAAGCACCAGGACAGCTAATTGATTTGTTAATTGAATCTTTACTTTAATTGGAATCAACTTTCAAGAAAAGGAAGAATTACCTCCCCTACCACCATCTTCCTGCTAGAAAGTCAGACCTCTGAGGCTTCATGGCTCTTTTCTCTACCCAGGCACACCCCACTTTCCTAAAGAGTGGCCGGGGCTCTGGGGCTCACCCAGGCCATACAGTCAGGATGTCTATGAACGAAGACTTGAACCCAGGACTTTCTGACTCCAAGGCCATCTCTCTACTCACAACAGCAAGCTCTCCATCTTGTGAAAACTCAGTTGGAACAAAAGCCTAAAACAGGGGTTCTCTTTCCATGCCTCAATCTTGGGGTGATGGTAGGACAAAGTTCCCTCGTTTTCTGCCAGCCACTTGCCTGCAGGACCGTCAACCTTTCTCCAACAGAACAGCACCTATGACAAGGACCTCCCTGAAAACACTTGTGATTGTCTCGAGCAGTCAGAGGTTGTATAAATGAAGCTAATTCACAAGCTCCCTGGGGGAGCCAAGGTGAACAGTCAGGAAGATCTGAGCTCCTGTGAGACCTCAGACATTCACCATCTGTGTGACCCTGGGCAACACATAGAACCTGTTTCCCCATCTGAAAAATGGGGCTGATGATAGCATGCACATACCTAATCGCAGTGCTGTGAGGATCACTATGCAAACTGTAAAGTACTAGAGAAATGTTATTGATAAAAATAAGAGCTGCTAATAGCAGCTATTAGCTCAGTTTCCTTGCCTGTAAATAAGGCTAACAATTCTGCTGTTGCAGGAAACAATGTCCATGAAGCTCACTGCAAACCATAAACCCCTCCTTGCGGGTTTAATTATCACACTGTGTTATTATTATTCCATAAGAGCTACAATGATTCTCTACTCCTGGGCTGTGAGGAGGCTTCAATGACAACAAAAACAAGCAAGGATTTTACAACCACCCCCAGCTTTGAGCCAGGAGTCATGAGTCTTCGGCTGAACACAAGCAAGGGGGGCCTCGCTGCTGCATGAGCTGGAACTTCTTTGGCTGGGGTTGGGGTTGGGGTGGGGGCCACGGCATTGCACTTTTGACATACGGGGGTCTGGTTTTCTGCACCGCTTGGTTTGCAAGGCTGTACAAGCTCATGCCCAGGCACAGTTGGATAACATGCTTTGGACCTTCCCTGAGCTTCCTGAACAAAAGGTGGGAAAAGCTGCAGAAAAGGAGAAAGTGTTTCCTAGGTTTGTTCCCATTTCTCTTTGAAAATGGATAGTCAGCCAACACTCAGTCACAGAGCTGGAAATCTTCCGGGTCTCCCTACTACCCCTCAGCTAACATTCAGACTTGTCAGCCTGGCATTCAAAGCCCACCACCATCGGCACCTAATCAAATGCCTCCTGGCAGTACCCTGAACCTGGTGCCCTGGTCTCCAGCATTGGCTGTCCTGGCTGGCCTGCTAGAAGGCCCGTCCTCCTCCCCACCACCCAGTTCAAAGGCTGAGCCGCTTGAGTCCCATTCCCCAGGCCTCCCCACGCTCTTCTGGCTTGTCTACTCTTCCTTTATTCATCTATAAGTGGACCAGAGACCAAGTCACGGAGGGCCAACCCATCACCTCTGGAACCCCAGGGCCCTCATACAGCCCATGATTACAGGCAGGCCCTACTCCTGACCACCAGCTCACCACCTATCCTGCCAACTGTACACGCCCTCCCTACCCTCTGACACTGCTCTTCTGCTCCACCTAAAGTGGCCCTCAGGAGACCAAAGCTCCCTGAGGGCAGGGCCTTTCTCTATTTTTGTATCTACATACATCACCCTCAGCACTGTTTGGGATACCACTGAGTGCTCAATAAATACTTTTTCTTTCACATTGGTTCCTCAACAGAACATCAGCTCCCAGACAGGAAAGGCGTGTTCACTTCTTTCCCTTTCTGTACCCCCAGCACATAACACAGGCCTAGCACAGCACAGGCAGCAAGTAAACCTTTTGTCACTGGGGCTGTTGCATTAAATTTGGGGGTATCTAAGAGATTAAACACAGTAAATGAGTCTTGCTAAGGGAGAACTTCTGGCCATCCAATATACAAACCAAGCGCGTGTGCAACTCAAGGCGTTTAAACAAGCACATAAAATGAAAACCTGCTGAACAAAAATGGCAGTCCCTTAAGCGCTTAAGTGAGTCCTGCGGCCCCTGGGGCAGGCATCATTCCATACTCCTATACTCCCATAAATTGCCAGTGAGACCCTCAGCACTCCATTAAGAACACAATCAATTCTCTTGCTGACTGGGCCTGGTTGTTTCCTCTGAGAGTGGGAAAAAGATCTTGTTATCCTGAACCTCTGGTTGACCCAACAGGCATTCACACCAAGTGTGGGCAGAGGAAATGTCTCAATGTGGACAGATAACTGAAAGGGACAAATTATCTGTCCACTTATCACAGACATGGTCAAACTGGACCACAGAAAGCTCTCCTTCCTGGCAAACTGTTTAATCTGTGGTACCAGTTTGGCCAAGATGGCAGGTAAGATCATCGCATCAACAGTCCAACAAAGAGTGCTTGCCACATGGGGCCAATCCACCCCAGGCCTGTCAAAGGAGGTTCCTGGCCCTCTCGCACAGCACAGAGGACTCCATCAAGGCCAGTGTCCAAAGGCAATCAGAGCATTTTCTGGCTTCCAACCACACCTGGTCCTGCTCCCCCTCCTTCTCCCAGACAGAATCTTGGACTCTACCCCGGGGTCCAGCCTGGCTGGGATTGGTGAGCTTCTTCTCCGACCTCGCCCAATGCAGGTCCCTCTCCCTTCCTTGCCATTCGGACGCCATGCCAAGCTTCCCTCTTCTAGCTCCTTTTTAGGGGAGAATGTGAGAGTTCCTCAGGGGCAGGGACTGTCTTGCTTTGCTTATCCCCAACACTCAGCCCAGTGTAAGCACTTAATAAAGGTTTTATCCACCTGTGGGTCTACTCACCATCACCTCAACCCTAGAGTACTGCACCAACCTTTTGGGAGGGCTCCCTGCCTCGTCTCTCCCCACTCCAATCCACCCTCCCACTCAGCTACCAGATGTGACTACCGAGGGCACAGGTCTGACCACATCACTGTGCTGGTCAGCACTGGAAGCACAGTGCCCGACACCTAATAAATGCTTGTTGATTGACCTGACTTGGCTCAATGCTCCAGGGGCCCCGGCCTTCTTGATGCACCCACACATGATGCTCTAGCCATAGCGGTCTCCCTGCCTGGAAAGCTCTCCCTCCCTCCCTCTGACTCCCAGCTTCCCTGGTTTCCTGCAAGGCTCTGCACCAACCCCCCTGCCTTCTGAGATCAGCTTCTAATGACACTGTAGATATCTTCCTGTCTCCTTGCTTAGGCTGGGAGCTCCATAACAGCAGGGACTGTTGGGGCCTTTCTTTGCATCCCCAGCACTTGGTACAGTCCCCAGCACACAGTAAGGGCTTAATAAATACTTGTTGACTCGACACCAATACTTGATACTAGAAACAGATTAGCTTTTAAAGATCATCTTTTCATGATTTTTTTTTAAACTGAGTTAAGAACTAAAGCTCACAGACTTGGAGGAGAAAGGACCACCAGAGGTCACCTACCGTAGCCCTTCATTTCAAGAGACGCTGCCCACCTGGAGGGCAGGGACCCGTTTTCTAGTTTGTGCTCATAACCCCAGCCCAAAGCACCCAGCATAAGAAATCTAGTTGAACTGAATTGACAATTAAGGCCTGAAGAGGCCGGCCCCAAGTCAGACAGTGGGCACTGTGTAGAGGCCAGGAATCCAGGGCCTCTGCCTCCAAATCTAGGTCACTTTCCGCTGAAGGAGTGGTCCTCCGACAGACAAATTTTAACTGAACCACCATCACAAGCACGTAACTCTGTGCTGGTTGCTTTTTGTCTTGGTTTTCTCTCAGAATTACTAGAGCATCTGCACAGGTGATATCTGTAAGAGTATTATGTGAAGCCATGAGTTCCCTCCAAAGACTGAGACTGGGCACATTAAACATCATTCAAAACTAAATGCTCTTGATGTGTTTTCACAGAAACCAGCAACCATAAGAAACAAGATCCAGGCAGATAAGCCCCATAAGGGATCCATAACAACTGATTCCAGATACGTTCTGCCCATGTGAGCCAGCAAGAGCGACACCAAGGCCCAGGAAGGAACGTTTCTCCAAGCAAGAATGGCAGACTGGTAAAGAAGAAAGAAGCCTCATATCCGTGGCAATATTTAATATGTCCAGCATATTTTAAAACAGTAGAAATGACAGTGCTTCCCATCTATTTGATGCAATATTGGAATGTTTACTGGTTTTAACCCTGAAGAATGCAGCAAAATAACCCACAGACCCATTCTACAGAGGTACCTGACCATGGGAACCAAAAAAACGAAACTGAAGGCTGCAGATGGGAATGCAACCCAAAGAGCGAGTGTTCTGGAGCCAGGAGCCCCAGGCTCTGGTCCTGGGGACCAGCTCGAAGCCCCTGATCCCATGAAGGGGCTTGTCCAAGACCACACAGGTGGGAAGAAGCCGAGCTGGGACTGGAACTGGGCCTCGTTCCGTACTTGTCTGCTGTTCATAAGCCGCAAGCAAAGAAGAGACACCCTCAGACCCTTGCCAGGCCAGTGACCTCATTTCTAGGGCATGCCATCCTTCCTCTGCCTCCAAACAATGCAATGTGCTAGTGGGATGAAGGCAGAAAAGACGGACTGGCCAAGCAGTCAGTCCTCCGTAGGAGGCTGACAGACTGCACTGTTTTCACCAGGCTCAGTTTGAACAAAAAGAAAGCTATGCTAACGATATTAAGTGTTCTGAAAGCACCAGGTTCTTTTTTTTTTTTTAAATGGAAGGCATATAAACCAGGTGCTTCATGGTCTGCTGACAACAATCTTGTTTTCTCCAGTGAGAAAAAATTAAAATGCAAAACCAGGTATTTGCAAAATGCTTTTGTTAGAACAGAAGCATTTATCATAAACCTATCTGGTGTTTTCATGGAGACACATGAACCACTGGATAGAAACAGAAAAGGTTTCAACCTAAAATCATGAGCATACCCAACTGCTTTTCCTTTGAGGTATTCACTGTGCCAAATTTTAGAGACTAAAAAACATACTCCCATGTGGCCCCACACATACAAACAAGCCTGACCCAAATGGCCACATTCCAAAACTTCAAGTCTTAAAAGGATCACCTAAAAAAATAAGATGCACCCTCACAAATACGTTTACCAGTATAAACACAGTGTAAGGCAGCAAGGTAGAGTGGAGGGATAGGGATTACTGGCCTCTTAAGATCTGGGTTCAAGTCCTACCTTTGATACATATTGACTATGACCCTGGGCAAGTCACTTAACCTCTTGGTACCCAAATGCAGCTCCAACTAAACACTGCAGGGCAGTAGCCTAACTGCACCAATGAAATCTCCAGTCCAAACAGAGAGAGGAGGGGGAAGGGAAAGAGAGAGAGAGGAGGGGGAGGTAAATAGAGAGACAGACAGAAAGAGAACCATTTGATTTTATAGAAGGGGGAGATATTGGGTAAACAAAGCAAGATTTTTCATTTTAAAATCAAGCCTAGGCTTCCCAAGACTGGCTGTGATCTCTAGAAAGTCAGGGGATGACAATGACTATAATTTACCCTGCAAAACCTGTTTGTAAGCATAAGATCATGACATTATTTTAGGCAGATGGAAAGTGACTAGCCAAGCTGAGTAGCAAATCACCCATGACAATTGTATTCTTATCAATCAGGCATGTTAGGATGACCTCACCCATGAGTTAAACACACCTGCCACAACTTAATCTGTAGCCTCCCTCCCTTTTCTTCTCGGTCTCAGAAAGAGATGCTTCATTCCCAAAATGGGACATAATCACAAACAATGAGATGTGACCATTCCAAAGACTGTATGTGAAATGCAAGGGGTAAGATTAGAGGAGACAATGTCACTGGGAAGGAAGTGTGTCTACTCTCTTTCCTAGGAGACCAAAACTGGTCCTCCAAGTCAGACATAACAAACAGTAAAAACCTGGAAAGAAAAAGAGAAACTGAGGAAGGGGTTGGGGGGAGAGGGACACCCAAGGAGTAGAGAGAAAGAAGAAGGAGGAAAATTCATCAGTCAACAAGCATCACACATCACAAATACAAAGTTTGAGCCTGGCATAGTCACATCAAAGCAAAAGGTCGAACCAAAGCTACACACAAACTACTAAGCACCTTGGGCCGCCCTCATTGTCTAGGATGTCTAGAAAAAACCAGGCAGGCGGACACAAATGGGAGGGGAGGAGAGAGAGGGCTTCAAAGGGAGCAGAGGGGCTGCAGGCAGGCAGCTGAGGGGAGGGAGCGGCAGGAGGAGGCAGGGGACAAGGACAGAAAGAAAAGAGGACAGGGCAGAAGGAGAAGGGAGTTGAGGAGGTAGGAGAGGTCCAAGGCAGAAGCTGGAGGAGAGGGAAAGAAACAAAAGAGTTGATGGGATGTGAGTGGTGTGAAGGATGACTGAAATTCGCCTCCCAAGGCCTTCAAGTTGAAGGAGCTGGTGAGCTGGGCGCTAGGAAATGGGGGGCCGGGAGGGGGATCTTCGGGTTTTTCCCTAAGCCCCCAAGCCTGGCAGTCTGGCATCCCTGGGTGCGGGGGCCCTGAAGGTCAGACACCCCCAAGGCACGGGCTGCCCTCCACCTTGCTCTGCCAGCATTCCTCCCCAAACGCGCAGAAGCTACTCAGGGTCTCTCCCAGAGCTCTCGCCCCGGATCCTGCAGCAGGGAAGCTCTGCCCGATGCCTCGCCCCTATCGAGGAACCTTCCCGGGCATCCTCAGGAGCCCCCAGCCTGCCTTGCCACCTCTTAAAAGTTGCGAGTTTGGGAAGAAACTCGGGGCTCGCTCTGCTCCCTGAGGGGGTCCTTCCAAGGGCAGGGGATGGGGAAAGAACGTATGTTGGCCCGTCCGGTCCTCAGCCCATCCACTGGCCTCGGAACCGCCTCCGGCCGAGCAAGCCGTCCTCGTATCCCTCGACACAGAAAGCCCGGGTGCGCCCAGATCGGGGACTAGGGAACAGGGGACAGGGGACGGGAGCCCGCGGTCGTTTACACTGAACGTTTCGATCATCCTTGCAAACACAGGCACAGCCAGCCCGCTTTAGCTGGGGGGTCTCATCCTCCAGCACCGGCTAAACTAAGTCGAATAAAAATCCCCAGGTTGACGAGTAGCTCCTGGGCTCGGGTCCTCACCCCAAAAGCTCGGGTTCAAACTCTATTCCCCCCCGAGGGTAAAGCGTCCTGGGACGTCGCCCCAGCTGCTTTCGGCCACTCAAGTTCCTGCTGATATTTTCCGGGTTCTGGCCATCACCGTGCGCCTTCCCCAGTCCCCAGCGCCCCATGTCTCACCCACTCACTCACTCACACACACACTCTTGCCCAAACTCCCCAGGAAAGCTTACCTCGCCGCCGTGCCCGTCGAAGATGCCGAAGATGGACGGGTGGGTCTTGTTGACCAGGTCGGTCAGAACCTCGAAGCGATCCTCCATGTGGTCCCTCCGGCCCTGGATGGAGTAGACCGCCACGTTGTGGCTCTTGAATTCCCACGTCTTGGAGAACTCGGCCTCGAGCACGTCTAGCCCCCCGAGCCGGTCATTCTGCATGATCTCGGCCACCTTGCCCTTCACCATCTTCACGGCGTCCCGGCTGGACTTGACGATGGTCTTCACCTCGTCCGTGTGGAAGAAGTAACTCCACAGGGCCAGGCTGATGCAGAGCAGGAAGAGGGTCTCCGGTCTCAGCAAAAAGTAACGCATGATGCGACCCAGCAGAGACAGCAAAGTCATCGTATCCTCTATCATTTATTATGGCTAAAGCCCCAACCTCGACCGAGGCGCACCCCCGAAGGCTCCTCCGGTCCTAGAGCATTGCAGGGGAGGGGGACAAGGGGAGGAGGGGTGGAGTGGAGGACGAGTGGAGAGATGGAGGAGGAGGAGAGGAAGAGGGGAGGAGTGGAGGGAGAGGAGGGGGAGGAGAGATGGAGAGAGAGGAAGAGAAGGAGGGAGGGAGAAAGAGAAGGAGGGATGGAGAGAGAAGAGGAGAGGAAGAGGGGAGGAG
>NW_020954588.1:39603822-39623831 GCF_900497805.2 Vombatus ursinus
GGATGGAGAGAGAAGAGGAGAGGAAGAGGGGAGGAGTGGAGGGAGAGAAGGAGGGAGGGAGAAAGAGAAGGAAGGATGGAGAAAGAGGAGGAGGGATGGAGAAAGAGGAGGAGGGATGGAGAGATGGAGAGAGAGGAGGAGAAGGAGGGATGGAGAAAGAGGAGGAGGAGGGATGGAGAAAGAGGAGAGGAAGGAGGAGTGCAGGATGAGGGGGAGAAGAAAAGAGGTGAGGAAGGAGGAAGAGAGGGAACCAGAGTAGAGGAAGAGGAGAAGCAGAAGGAGGAGGAAGAGGAGTAGAGGAAGGGGGGAGCAGGAGCAGGAGGAGAAGGAGGAGGACGGCAGCACCGGGAAAGGGAAGGGAAAACGATTAGTGCGTGCTCGGAGCCGGCCCGCGGGCAGCCGCGCTCCCTTTGTTTCCCGCCGCCCGGCCCGGCCCGGGCTCCTACCTGCCCCCTCCTCCCGGGCGCCTCTTTGTCAGGGCTCGGGTCCCTCGGCCGCGGTGGCCGCAGCAGCGACAGCAGCGACAGGCGCCGCTGCCCGGGGCGGGCACTGGGGACCCCGCGCCTCCTCCGCCGCCGCCGCCGCCGCCCGCTCAAGTTCAAGTTGCAGCGGCGGACCCCCCCCCCGGGGGGCCCGGGGCGTGCCCCGGAGGGCGCGGGCAGCGACGGCAGGTGGGGCGGCCGCGGCGGAGGCGGCGGAGGAGGAGGAGGCTGCGGGAGGGCGCGACGCCCGCGGCAGCTGCTGCCGGACCCCGCGCCGGGACGCTTCCAGCCGCCGCCGCCGCCGCAGCCGCAGCCGCTCAGGGCCCGGGAGAAAGTTTGGCAAGAGCCTCGGCGGAGGCGCGGGGAGCTCGGAGCTCGGAGCCCGGCGACGCCGCACGGTCCCTCCGAGCCGCCGGCAGCCTGGCCCTGCCTCTACCCCCCCCCCCCCCCCTCCCCAAGCCCCGCCCCCCCGGGGCCCGCTCCCCCCCCCGCCCCCCCCCACCGGGAGCTGTCAAGGAGAGAGGCGCCGCGGCGGGCACGCGCCGCCGCCCCAGGGCCTCCCCTCCCCCGCGGACCACCCCATCTCCGCTTGGCCCGGGGAAACTGAGAGGGGAGGAGAAGGGGCACGGGGGCTATTACCTCGGCCGCCCGCCCCCCGCGGATCCCTGTCCCGCGCTCTGCTCCCGACCTCGGGGAAACACCGTACGGCCTGGGTCCGGTTCGCGGGCTGAGGGGTTCCCGGAGCCGCCGCCGCCCGCTGGGATCGGAAGCTGCACGTGAGCCTCCCCCCTCCGTCCCAGCGCGCAGTGGTGCGGTCCGCGGTGTGCCCCGAATAAGGCAAGCGAGGAGGGACGCACTTCCTCGGACGCGAGCGCTTTCCTCGCGCTCCAGCCGCGCCTCGCGCCTGGGCTCCGGGCCAGGGACCTGAGCCGGAGTCCCCGGGGCCAGGGCGCTGACCCGAGGAACTCGGACACTTCCTCCTCGCCACGCGGGTCAGGCCGGCGGCGGGGCTTAGAGAGCGCTTCCGAGTTCTCGAAGCGCTTTCTTGGTTCGCGATCGCCTTTGGCCCTCCGGGTGCCCTGGTCGTGCCCATTGTACAGATGAGGACGCGAGGCAGAGGGTCACCCCTGGTCAGTGTGCCCGGTAGCCCGCATCTAGGTGGCGCCGCGGCATTGCGGCGTTCCCCTGGCGGGGCAGGGGAGGCCAGCGCCTTTATTAAGCGCTTGCTGTGTGCCCCCGGGCCCCCGCATATCCCCGTGGGGATAAAACACCCGAGGCGGGGCTGAAGGCCATCCCCCAGCGCGGGGTGGCGGCCAAGGTGGCCGGCCTCTGGGTCACCCCCCGCACGGACTCGGAGAAGGAAGAGGAGACCACCCGGGGAGGGGAGGGGGCTCCCCATCCTCGACCCCAGAAGGGTCCGGTTCCTGATTTCCCAGCCTGCCGTGAGGACACCCCCAGGACCCCCGGAGCCCTGGTGGGCATCTGGAGGGGCGCCCGCCGCCACCCCGACGTTGCGATGCCCTGGCCCCTTTGGGGGAGCCTAGCTCGGAGGGCTGCGCCCCAGCCAGGGCCCATGTAGGGCAGGGCTAGCGCTGGACTTGGAGGTCTGCGTGATTTGCTTAGTGGCTGGACCTGAGTAGAAGACGTCTGAGCCCGGAGTTCAAATGTCAGGACCCAGGTGGACGCTGGAGAAGCAGCTGGAAGACGGTGCCGGGGCAGATGCCGGAGGCGCTGCGGACGGCCAGAACGGACGGGTTCGGGACAGCTCTTCAGCGTGTGGAGGCTGGACACTCCGTCATTAAAGCTCAGCAAACCACAACGAGACAACTGCGACACACTGGTCTGACCCCCGAACACAGCTCAACAAACGTGCAAAAAAAAAGTTAAGGGTTTCCACCAAATCTTAGCTTCCAATGTTATGAGTTATTTATTTTGCCCAAGGACCAGTGCCAGGTCTCTAAAGCACATTTAATTACAAATTTGCTGCACAGGACGATGACGTCCTTAGCCTTTCTAGAGTTTCGCTGATGGCCTCACCAATCTTTTTGCTTGTAAACTTAAACTCAGTATAAGGAGGTGCCGTCATGCCATGAGAAATAAAATTCTAACCTCCTTTTAGAAAAATGTGTGTTAGTTAAGTTTATATAAATTCTCCAGGATTTCAGCTGCTTTTAGAAAACTTCTTTTGTGGGATCTGGAATCCCACAAAAGGTAACATCTAGGTATGTTTAGGGCAGCTGGGGGCACGGTGAATAGAGAGCTGGGCCTGAAATTAGGAAAACTTTTTCCTGAGATCAAATCCGGCCTCATACTTATTAGCTGTGTGACCCTGGACAAGTCACCTAACCCTGTTTGCCTCTCCTTCCTCTTCTGTAAAATGAGCTGGACAAAGAAATGAAAAACCACTGCAGTATCTTTGCCAAGAAAACCTCAAATGGAGTCACAGAGTCAGACAAGACTAAATATGTTAACCAAGCCATTCTTTTCATACTTTCTCTTAAGTTTGCCCTAATATACCTGTTCTTTTCATTTTCAACTCCACCCAAACTTAAGTCCTACTCCATATACTTAATGGTCCCTAGAGACATGTGCCAGTTTTTGATTCACCTTGGATTCCTAGGAGAGTAGTAGGTACATCCTAAAAATCCCCATAGTTAAGCCACACAGAACCCTGAGGTTAGTGTTATATTACAGATGCCCCCAATATATGACAGGGTAAGGTGTTTGTAGAATATAAGGAAAAGCAGACACAATACAACCCAGTGGTAGATGCCACCGTAAACTGCAGATAAACTACTCAAATGATACAGAGAGCCTCACCAAGGCTATACCTGGTATGCAGTTTACTAATTAGCCATCCACAGTCTTCTGGCCACACTAGTTTTTAATTCAGCTGTCTGACTCGAGCAACTACTTTATATGAGAATAGAAGCTAACAGGCAAAAATAGAAACAGAGTTTTAAAAAATATGTTCTACCCAGCAAAAATGAGTTTCTTTTGAAGTCGGTTTTTTTTTTTAAATTAAACCGTTTTCCACCACTACCATTTTTTTCCCTAGGGGAGGGGGGGACAATATAGGAAAGGTAAATTCTGGTATAGCATTTTTTTTTTTTTGATGAGGCAATTGGGGTTAAGTGACTTGCCCAGAGTCACAGATCTAGTGAGTGTTGTATGTCTGAGGTCAGATTTAAACTCAGTTCTCCTCCCGACTCCAGGCGCTCTATTCACTGTGCCACCTAGCTGCCCCTGGTATAGCATTTTTTAAACTTTTTAACTAAATTAAAATTTATTCCATTGGTCAAATGATATGAATAAACATTTCTGAAAAGAATTGGAAGTTGTTAATAACCACATAAAAAAATTCTCCAAATCACTCATAACATGGTGGGGATGAGCAAATTGAGGCAAACAGAGTGAAGTCCCTTTCCCGGGGGTCACACAGCTAGTAAGTGTCTGAGGTCAGGTTTGAACTCAGGAAGAGGAGTCTTCGTGACTCCAGGCCCAGCACTCTGTGCACTATGGCGCCACCTAGCTGCCCTTATACTGATGATGCTTAGCCCCAGAAAGAAAAGATGGGAGAAACACTTTCACCTCCTCTTCTTTGCAGAGGTGGAAGAGTAGAGATGTGAAACACTTCATATAGCTTCGGACATTTCCAACGTTTTGGTTAACTTTACTGAATTGGTTTTTCCCCTTTTTAAAAAATTTTTTGTTGTAAGGGATAGCTCTCTGGAAGGGAAAGAGGGGATACTCTGAAAAAAGCAGGTAATATAAAAAACGAAATATATCAACAAAAATGTATTTTTTAAAAAGATTGAATCCATGAGAACCTAGAACAGGCTTCTTGGAATCATGAATTTTCAAGGTTAATAGGACATCTTACCCCCTGGGTTTACAGATTAGGAAACTGAGTCCCAGAGAGGTTAACTTGCTTAGCTTAGCTCACACGGGTAGCATGGGAGAAAAGCTGGGATTTAAACTCATGTCGTTGGGGTCCAGATCTGGTTCATTTTCCCCTGCACCCCATCGCCTGGCATTTCTTCAAGCCTGTTCATCTTAGAAGCCTTAGCATACTAGTCTGATGGCTGTAGCAATGACTAAAATTCATCTTCCTTTATATGGTCACATTCCCAGTGTGAGGGTCGTTTGACCCTGAAGGTAAAGTGTCTATGAGGAAATAACACTGAAATTGGTAGCGCAGGGACCTAAGATTGTTGCCCCTTTTCCATGGCTTGCCCACCTCCTTCTTGTGTTCTTGAATCCTAGTCTCCGTCCTTATGACCGACAGTCCTTCTGAATCTTTCTCTGCTGTGTCAGTAATCTCTTCTACTGAATTTTATCTTCCTAAGCACTAGTCTCATATTTTTTCTGCACCATTGCCATAAAGCCATAAATCCTTAATTTCCCCCTACGTGGCCTGTAAAATAACTGGTTTTTACATCTCTTTTTCCTTTTCCTTTAAAATAGTGCCCTTGTCCAACCTCCCACTTTGAGCCTTATCCAAGTTGGGAAAGGTCTCTTAAAGGACCCTCCATTTCTCTTCATCCATTCAAACACAATCTCCCTCCCATACAAAAATGATATCACCCTTTCACCTACAAATCTCTCTCATATGATATTCTGATTTAAAGGCTTTCCCCATGACCATAAGCCATAAAGGCTACAGAGGCTGGAAACCATCTGACCTCTGATATCTCCCAAGGCTTGATCAGACCAATAGTAGCGTATTCGTTCAGCCGAAGTATTACCATACCCTTGCCCTAATAGGACCTAATATGGAGCAATGATGATCAATTACATCTACTCACAAGAGGAATCTGCCTCACTGGACCCTCGTAATATAGGGTTTGATTCTTTCCGAGTTCTTCCATTATTCAAATATCTCAGTGGCCCTTTCTGAGCCTTGAATATAATTTTTAAATATATTTGGTTAACCCAAATCCTTCCACTATAAAATGTAACTCCCCCCAAAAAATCTCCTGACCCTATTTCCCCAATAAACAAAGTACCCCTAATTACTTTTAACCCTTTTCTGTTATAAAAATGTGCAATTGTTTTACCATTACTAGTAAGTAGTAGTTAAAAAAAAAAGACTGAGGCCTCCATTATTCCTACCGTGGCTTTAATTAGTTTATGTTTATTTTAAAGATCGTATTTTTAAAGATACTGCCTGATTATTTTATATCTTATTCTCATCTTGATGCTGCTGCTGTAGTAGAACCCCATTACTCTTTGCTGGGGATGGGGTGAGGGGAGGGGAGGAGTCTTTTTTAATATGTGTCCCCCATTAAACTGTCAGCACCTTGAGAACAGGCACTATTTTCTGCCTTTCTTTGTGTCCTTAGTGCTTAGCACAATGCTGGCACATAATAGGTGCTTAATAAATGCTAGATGACTCAGTCTATAAGGAAAAAATCTGGGAAATGTAACTTCAGAAAAATGTGAGAAGGAAATTCAGAATATATTTTAGTAACATCAAAGCTATGATGGGGCTAGCTGCTTAGTCATATCTAGCTTTGAGAGAGATGGAGAGAGAGTTGGATAAATAGAGAGATTTAGAGAAAAATCTATATGTAGCTTGATAGATAAATATAGAGATATACATCTACATCTCTCTTTACATATATAAGATATTTATGAATAATTATAGTATAATTATGTATTCATGTATTTATATAAATATATGAAGATACTACATACCTAGGCTTTTTTGATCTGATGATGCATAGAAGCATCCCAGAAAAGGAAAGAACTTATAAAGATTCCCAGACAAAGGAGTTCCGAAATCTTCCTCATTAACCCATTGACATGTTTAACAACCTTCTCCATCAAGAAATTACTCCGGATTTCATACACCACCCACACAACTTTGATCACTTCCGTACTATGGGCCCCAGTTTCCTTAATTGAAAGAGGAATCTGTAGTCACCATCATGATTCTCATCTCTAATCTAAATTCCTGATGTGCCATCTTGTCCATTGGGGAAGGTGCTGGAATCCTGATTCCACACATTTGGTGTTTGCACTTTTCTAGTCCTCAGAGCCACTACCGTTTTCTCCCAGCTTCCCTCCCAGGCAGGTGTATTCCCCCACCTCAGCAACCCCCCTCCCCCCAGCTTGGATCAGCAAGACCAAGTTGCTTTGCTATGTATCTCTTTGCCAAATGTTTTCTTGCCAACTGTGCTGTTTCTGATCTGAAGGAAGTCTGCTTCTGAAAACCAACCAGACCATTATCGAGAAGAAGAGATCTTTAGATTTTGGGCCAGACTTCCCTCTCTCATTCCAGCCTGATAGTCTTTCTTCCTGAGTAACAGAATCCATTTGATCATGTTCTATTGGTATTCTCCATTCCTTACTGATGGCGTCCACTGTGACAATCTGTCATGCTTCCATTTCCCTCACAGAGTATTTCCATGAATAGCTTCCCACCATTCTGAAGCAATTGAGTATTTAAGATGTTTTTGAGTTGCCAGAAGCCTCTGGATGGTCAGTTAAACATGCCGTTCCTTAGCTAACCCCCAAACATTCCCTAGCCCTGAGATTAATTTTCTGATTTGTTTTATTTCATCCAGTGGAACCAATACTTTTGATCAACCTAGAGTTTAGAGCTGAAACAGACCTTAAGAGGTCATCTAGTCCAAGACCTGCAATTAACTAGTTAAAGAAGCTAAGTCCTAGAAAGGGAAAGTGACCTTATCCAAGGTCACACAGGGAGTAAGTAGCAGGAGCAGCATTGAACCCAAGGCCTCAAACCCTAAAGCCAGTACACTTTCCACAACATCCGTGAGATGATTCACAGAGTTTTCTAAAATGGCAAAAAACTTTCTAGCCTTTTGGAGCATGCCTCATGCGGGGGTACCCAGAAGAAAGGTGTTGGGGAGGAAAGATATGTGAAGGGGAAAAAAATTTGCAGAAGCTTAACTATGAAGATGATACTAGATAGGATTTTAATGTGAAAAGAACAAATTTAGAAGGAAAGAAACACTTCGATAACTGACTTTGACAAGCGGGGAGGAAGAGAGCCCACGCAAATCCTGACTCCCAAAAGTTGATTTCATCGTTCAATTGCTGACTTCATCTTAGACCCACTCAACTGCTTGCCCTCCACTAGGGCTGCTAATGAGCTGTGAAACTGACAGATGTTCCTGAGAATTTGGGGTGACAGCAAGAAGAGGGAAGGAGGAGAAGTCAGAGGAAGGTTAATACTCTACAAACTGGATAAACCAGCCTTGATTAGACAAGCAGACAGAAAACAGTAAAGATTATCTGATTTTTTGTTTTTACTCTAGTTTGCCCATTTCGCCTCAAGGCCATATTTTTATTGGGGATTCAGTGAAGTCCTTCCCAAGTGTTAAAAAAATATTTTTTTTTCCGAAGCTCTTTCTACACAGCCAACAAATGCTCATAAAGTCAATGTCAACAAGTTACTAGAATAAAGGTCTTATATATCTCATGCATTTATATAAGAGGAAAAGATGGATGAGAAAGTTAGGCTGTTAACAAACAGGAGAGAAGTGGAATCCACCCATTAAAGCTAGCCATTATCACCATGATGAGCTAGAGGAAAAAAGGGAGAAAGCAACCATTTATTAATTGCCTTCTGTGACCCTGTGACAATGTGAGGTCATTGGACACTCACAACCATAGAAGGTAGAGAAGGAAGCCCAGAGGCAAGGAACTCCAAGGCACCTCCACCCCACCCACCATCTTAACTTTGATATGGCCAAACAAAAGGGAAATGCTTACATTCCTCCATCCACACCAAGGCCTTTTATCCGCTGAAGCCACATTTCTCCAGAAACTTCTCCTACCTCCACCTAGATCCTGCTGGGTATCCAAAACACAAAACTCAGGGTGATGGATCCTACTCACCCACTGGGTGATGGTTCCCCAAAATGGCAGTCTTCTTTCTCTGCAGTGGTGGAAGTTGCCTTTCCTGAATGAGGTCCCTGAACCTTGAGATACATGCCTATATATGTTTGTATAAATAAAGGATCATAGGATTGAGAGCTGGAGGGGGCATTGGAGACCATTCAACCCAAACCCCCCATTTTTAGCGGGAGTGTAGGTATAACATACGTACAGAATAGTATCTGCTTTTGTAGCATATTCAAGGTACCCTACATAGGATTAAGGGTCTGCTTCTCCTGGCTTCTGCCTGAAGTTAGCTTCAGGTATCCTCAGGACACCTAACCCTAGGACAATACCTGGACAATATTTGTCATTTAATTAATATTTTTTGATTGATTGTTTAAGCCAGGTGGTGAAATGGATAGAATGATAGACCTGGAATCAAGAAAACCTGACTTCGGGGGGGGGGGGGCAGCTAGTTGGCACAGTGGATAGAACACCAGCCCTGGAGTCAGGAGGACCTGAGTTCAAGTCTGGCCTTAGACATGTGACACTTACTAGCTGTGTGACCCTGGGCACCCTGGGCAAGTCACTTAACCCCATTGCCTAACCCCCCTCCAAAAAAAACCCCAGGAAAACCTGACTTCAAATCCAACTTCAGACATTTGATAGCTGTGTGATCCTGGGCAAGTCACTTCTCTGTAATATGAGGATGATAATAGCACCTACCTCACAAGGTTCTCATGAAGGTCAAATGAGATAATGTTTGGGCAAGTCACTTAACCCCATTGCCTAGCCTCCACCCCCCCCAAAAAAAAACCAAGGGAAAAAAAAAGATATCATCAAAGTCCCAAATGTGGGAATGTGATGTCAGTGAGCATATTTATACCACATAGAAGGAGAAATCTTCCATCAAGTTTTCATCCTTGAATCTTGTCAATCTTGATCAGACTGACTTAGTTGTAGGATTTACATCATTGGAGGGACTGGCCACATCAGTGAGGTCACACACACATGAACAGATGTAATTAACATGGTGGCTTCATATACTTTTCCGAGTGTGGACCTTTGTCAGAAAAAATTAGCCCGCAGGATCATGTTGTGTGATTACAACAAGCAAATTCAGTTCCAAAAACATTTATTAAAGTGCCTGCCATGAAAAATAGCCCCTGTGCTCAAGGACCTCATAGTCTACTGGGGAACATAATATTTAAGTGGATAGGGGGATAGAAAATAATTTGAGACAGAATTGGAGGGATGAGGAAAGGTTTCCCATAAGGGGTGGTCCTTGAGGTGAGTCTTGAAGAAAGCCAAGTATTCTAAGAGGTGGAGGTAACCAGGATATGCATTCTAGGCAGCCCATGAAAAGAAATGAAGACAGAAAACAGAATATTATGTACAGGGAACAGCAAATAGGTGCAGTTTAACTGGATGTTGGGGTGCATGAAGGGGAGCAGCCAGCTAGGGTGAAGCCAGATTATAAAGAGCCTGAAATGCCAAGCTGAGGTCTTTGCATTGTCTTTTAAAGACAGTAGGTTCTTCCTGAGGATTTTTGAGCAGCCAAGTGACACGATCAGACCCGTGGTTGAGAAAAATGATCTTGGCAGTTATGTGTGTTAGAGAGGGAAGAGACTGGAACTTGCAGACCAATTAGGAGTCCATTGCAATAATCCAAATGAGAGGTGATGAGCAACTACACTGAAGGAGTGCCCATGTGAGTGGAAGGAAGAGAATAAATTCAGGTAATGTGGTCTGGGAACTGATAAGTCTCAGCCACTGATCAAACATAGGGTGGTGAGAAAGAGGGGAGGGTCAAAGATGATGCCATAGTCTGAGCCTTGGTGATTGAAAGAATGATGGCACCCTCAATAAAGGTAGGAAGTGAAGCTGAGGAAGACAGTGAGCTCTGCCCTGAACATGTTGAGTCTGAAATCCCCACTTAACATCCAGGTGCACAGTACACAGTTAGAGATGTGGCATCGGATTTCACTAAAATAAAATAAAAACAGGACTGGATAACTAGATCTGGGAGAGAAGAGAGATATTTAGGGGCTACCCACTGTTGGGTGTCAGGAGACAAATGACTAACCAGCAAAGATTCTTTGAGTGGTCAGACAGTTTGGAGGAAAACCAGAGACAGTAATATCATGGAAGATGATGAAGAGAGAATTCAGGAAGGAGGGCAGAGTCCACAGTATCAAAGGCTGAAGAAGGATGTTGATTCTTTTTAAACAGGAAGCCATCAAATTGAGCAATCCAGAGATGGTGGGAGCTGATCCAGTCAAAGGGTGGAGTCAGAAGCCAGAAGGCAAGGGAATGGGAAAGGAGCGGCCAATGAGCATGCAGAGCATTGTCTGGAAAGGAGTTCAGCTATGAGACCGAGAAGAGATAGGATGATAGGATGATAATTGGAGTGGATGGCACGGTCAAGCAAAGGGTTTTTAAGGATGGAGGAAACCTGGGCATAGCTGTAGACAGAAGGGAAGGAGCTAGTCAATAGGGAGAGGGTGAAAGTGAAAGAGACACAGTAGAAATGATGGAAGAGACAAGCTTCCAGATGAGATGGGGGATGATTTCATGGACAAAAGCAGAGGAGTTGGCCTTGGCAAGGAGAAAGGCTACCTCTTTCTTGGAAACTAATGCAAGGGGCAGCTAGGTGGCACAGTGGATAGAGCACCGGCCCTGGAGTCAGGAGGACCTGAGTTCAAATCTGGCCTCAGACACATAACACTTACTAGCTGTGTGACCCTGGGCAAGTCACTTAACCCCATTGCCTAGCTTCCCCCCCCTCAAAAAAAAGAAATTGATGCAAGGAGGAGAGAATGGGAGGTGATGAAGAAGGCTCTTGAAGTATGGCATACGGGAAAATAAAGTTGGCCTGGATGACTTCTATTTTCTTGGTAAATCTCTGCCGAGAAGGAAGTGGAAAGAAGTTTTGTGAAGGGCATAAAGAGAAAAGAGAAAATAAAATTTGAAACACCTGCTATGGGGAGTGTGGAAGAGTTAATCAGGGAAGAACAAAATGATTTTCATGCAGTCATGAGGACCCATTTGAGATCAGACCACAAACTTGTATTGACCCATTCAGGAAGGTCATACAGCTTCTGGAACAACATTTAGCCACACTTGAATAGAGCTGGAGAACGAGACCGGTAGAGGTAACCCAGCACTGTGATTTGGTAAGGCATGAGCCTTAGAATAGAAAAGAGGGTCAAGGGACTTAAGGGTAAAGGATAGTGTATAACTGAGCTTGTTAACTGGAGAACCAGAAAAGGGAAATTTCAAGGTTATGGATGACAGAGGTAGACCTGATAGGGGTAATAACATAAGTTTAAAACTACGACCATCACTGTGTATAGCTTTTGCAGAATGAAGATGGAGCTTGTAGACTTGGGAAAAGATAATATAGTGAGAGGGCAGAGTGTTTGAGAGGAAAACAGCACAAATATTGAAATTCCCCAGTATGATGACAAGGGACTGGGGTGCCAAGAAAGGCAGAGCCAGACGCTAAATTACTTCAGAATGGAGGGGAGAATGTCTGCAACTAGGGTATAGATTGGTTGACATAAACAGATGGAGTGATCCTCAAAGGATAACAGATTGCTGATTGATGGGGCTGGAGAAAGGGTCTGAAAGTGGCAGTGAGAAGTGAGAAAGACACCTACTCCTCCTGGTCCAATGCTTTGGGGGACACGAGAATTAATGTACCCAGTAGTGGCCAAGGTGGGCGTGGCCTAAGTATATTCTTAGAAGAGTCTAGTTTCTGTGAATGTAAGACGTGGAAGGGGGATTTATTAATAATGCAATGGGACCTCCAGAGGAACAATAGAAGGGGAGGGCAGAGGTTTCTGGGGATGCAGGAAAGGGGAATGGAAGCTGGGGAAGGGATTTTTTGCCAGGCAGATAGTAATGATAAATGATGGGGATTACAAGAGGAGAAGATGGTAGTCGGCTAGTCATAAAATGGAGATGTACCAGTTGACTGAGACTCCTGCCCTGAAGGGTGACATAGGTGTCAATGGATTCTTTCTCAGACACCAGGGAAGAAAAAAGATCTGGTGGGGTAGCTGGGTCAGCGAAAGAAGATGTTCAGTTCCTGAACCCACATTCAAGGCCAATTCCTTTGCCTCACCCCAAAATGGCTAGGGATTGTACATGACCAGACAGCCCCCTTCATGAGTTCATTTGGGTACAGGTAAGGTTTTTGTGCCTGAGATCCTAATCTATTGAGGTTCTAGATCCAAGAGGCTCAGTGTCTGAGGCTCTGGATCTGAGGAGAGTCCAAAGGGCTGGTTTCTGGTGCTCACTGGTTAAGGAAGGCCAAAGTATCACTGCTCTTCTCATTTGGCTCAGTGAGGCAGGGAAGAGCAGAAAGCACCACCACACCTGGCTGAAGGAAGGAGCTTCCAAACCTAGTGTCCCAGGGCCCTTGATGATAAGAGTGGGAGGTGGGGGGTGGGGACTGCTGGGGTTGTTGTAGCAACACAACTTGCTTATATTCAGCACAGGCTCACCACAGGCCAAGTGAGGCCAATTGCTCTGATGTTGGGCGCTTCCCATAAGTGACAGAGGAGTGCTTAGCTAGAAGGGGAAAAATGACCTACAATCTTGAATCACTTGTATTTTCTGTTTAGAGCATTTCAGGAGCGCCACTATGATTATCGAAGATGTACCAATCAGTTTTTTTCTACTTGAGAAAAAAAAAGTGCCAAGCGAGTTTACTAAACTGTGGATGAACTCTAACAATAGCTGCTAATTGCACTGGCTGCCTCTTTTTTCTCTTTCTAACCATATACTTATATATGTTCTGACTTACATGGAGTTTTCAGCCTCACCAATATGGCTCAGTTCCTAAGTACATTTCCATAATACAGGCAATTAAAATGTGGAATCGTTTTCCAAGAGATGAAGCAAAAACATGATTGCTTTGGCCTACCTAGATGAAATGTTTCTGTAGGGGAAGAACAGAGAGCTCACAGATAAATAGTACCACAGATTTCCCTCCCAACACTACCTTCAGTGACTCTGTCTGGAAATTATGAAGAGTTTCAAGGCCCTCAGATTCCCCTTTTGCAGAAGAGATTGTATTCTGAGATTCACAGGTTCCACCTGTCCAGAGGAAGATAGCGGATTTTAGAAGTGAATGTGCTTGATTTTACAATTCGGGGCAAATACATTGGGATTTTTTCAAATGTTTGCTCAGTCCATCTGGGAGGGGAAAGGGGGCAGTATTTGCGGTTTCCAAAAACAGGTGTGAAATAAATTTAAGGTTTATAGGGTGATGAATACCCTACTGAAATCAGCCTAGCTCTCAGATGGCCATGGTTTGCAACTAAGCAGCAGAAGCCAGAAATCTGTGGCGCTCTAGGCTGTTGATTGCAAATCTCTACTCATATTCCCTGCCAATTTTGTCTCTTCCCTAGGTGCAAATGGCAACCATTCCAGTAAGTGTCTGTGGGCCCAAGTGGCACTTACATTTTTATACTAGTAATTCCAGATTTTAAAAAGAAAAGGGTGACATACAGAGTTCGCAGATTTTCAAGCTTGCTATTAACATTTTTAAAAAGCAAAATGTTTAGCATCTCTCCTCGGTAGCAGATGCTTTAAATCACTAATTATTGCCTCAACGTCTGCTCCTCCAAATAAAAATTTGGGGTATCCACACAAACCCTATTTTGCAAATGTGTATGCCTGATCACTCAACCAGGTTTACTTTCTTCATGAGGATCCCCAAAGAAAAGAGGGCGGTATGGTCTTGCATTGGAAATCATCACCATCTCGAATCCTTTAGGGAATTTAGATGGGTATAACTCCTAAATCAACCAAAAGTCACCAGACATCATAATTCACAGTTCAGAGATGCTTGATAGGAAATTGGCATTGCTGCAAAGAACCAAACAACATAAGCGTTTTCTTAATAAGCAACCCACATCTTCCCCACCAAATACTTCAACAAACATTCATATCAAACTAATATGTTCCATCGTGAGGGCTTAGTTCCAACCCAAGTTTTTAAAATTAAATAGTATGGTGAAAAATAAAAAGCAAAATACCAGTCAAATCTACCTTAATAATAGCTAGCATTTAAACAGTACCTTAAGGTTCACAAGCACTTTATCCTCAAAACAGCCCTGGAAAATACTACCCACATCCAGAGAAAGAACTATGGAGTCTAAATGAAGATCGAAGCATCCTATTTTCACCTTTTTTTGTTTTGTTTTTTCTTTCTCGTGGTTTTTTCCTTTTGTTCTGATTCTTCTTTCACAACATGACTAATGTGGAAATACATTTAATATGATTGTACATGTATAGCCTATATCAGATTGCCTGCCTTCTTGGGGAGGGATGAGAGGCGGGAGAAAAAAGCTTAGAACTCAAACTCTTATAAAAGAGAATGTTGAAAATTTTTCATTACATGTAATTGGAAAAAAATAAAATACTATTAAAAAAAACCAATCCTGGGAGGTAGATGCTTTTTGTTTTCCCCATTTTACAGAACAGGAAACTGAGGGACAGAGAGGTTAGGTGCATTGTCCAGGATTGCCCAGCTGGTAAGTATCTGAGGCTGTATTTGAGCTCAGGACGTCTGTACTCCAAGTCTAACATTCTGATAACTATGCTATCCACGTGGCTGCCTATGTTACCATCACGATCATTACTATTATGAGCCTGTCTGATAATACAGTGGTAGAAGGTTAAGGTATAGATCTGGGAAAGATCTGAGTTCAAATCCCACCTGTGATATTTACTAATTGTATGGTCAAGAGCAAGTCCCTTCCCCTCCTGAACCTGTAAAATAAAAAAAAAAAACCTGCACTTGTCTCAAAAGAGGGTTGTGAGGAGCAAATGAGATCCCATCTGTAAATTACTTTGCCAACCTTCGAGCCCTCTACACGTCAGCTGTTCTCATCCACAGTCAACAGGGGACAAATCAACCCCTGACCCCCTAAACAAAGTCCTCCCCTGAAGTGGGGCTTTGTCCTCGTTGGACAGAAGGCCTGGGTTCAGGTGTTGTCTCGGCCACAGTCAGCCTGCCCGGCCTGGGGAGGTCATTCCACCAGGAGGCTCCTGTTAGCCTGGACTATCTATAAAGTCTCTGCCAGGTCCAGAAGGTTCCAATGCCTACCAAGGATGAAAGGTAGTTGGGTTCACCAGTATCTAAAACGGGCATGGAGGTGAGCAACTTCTTTAAAGAAAACAAAATTGGGAGCCACAAAAAAGGCAGCAGAAAAATAATTTTTTCATCTACACAAGCCTCCAGATTTTGTTGGTGATTTTTTTTCAAGGAGAGTGGAGTGGCTTTCCTGCATCTAGGGAGCTCCCAGGATCTTACAGAGTTGTCTAAGGCCCTGAAAGGTTAAATGACTGTTCCAGGGTCACGCAGCCAGGATCTGTCAGAGTTGGGACTTTGACCCCCATGTTTCAAGGATTCCAATGCCAGCTCTCATTGAGTGACTCTGTATGCCAAACTTGGGAATGCTTTCAGAATAGGATCAAAGGATTGGGAAAAGGCTTTCCGGTGCCTTGAATCCGACCTCTTTATCTGATAGGTGAGGAAACAGCCCCAGAGAGGGAACAAGTGGAAAAGCCTGGATAGAGGTCTCCCAGCTCCCAGTTCTTGATTTTTCCATGACATGTCAAGCACATCCCTAGAGGACTGTTGAGGTCCAAGGCACAGCAACACACTCTGCCCCCATGTGATGAGTTTGCACAGGCAATAACAGCCTTGAAGGGGCAAAGGTACAGTGTCTTGACAAAGGCATTTAAAGGGAACATGAGCGATTTGAGTGGTTTGTATTAAACTTGGGGTAGGGGAGGGTGGGGAAGGACAGGCAGTTACACCTGCTTCACCTTGGCAACAATAGGGAAGACATTATTGGCACACTGTACATGTATGAGATTCGGGCCTTTTTTTAGGACCAAGTCCCCTGCTTCTCCACCACCTCCCACCTCCCTGAGTCATCACCCAACGTCCCAGGTGCCTGGTTCCTTCAACAGCTCAGGGTCCCTGCAGTCGTGAAACCCACACTCATTCCTCGGATTCCCTGTACCCTAAGGGAAGCTCTCTTTAAAGCAATCTTAACCGATTTCATAATGATGACTGTGAGATACTATGAGATCATTGCAAAGAGATTGATCTGGTCCACAAAGGTAATGTCCTTTACCCTACAGTGCGACCCTCTCTTCCTGGTCTCCCCAGCTATCATTAGGACCTTCCCCACTGAGATTACCTTCCTTCTACTCTGCCCATATGCAGTATTTGCCCTGTGGTTTTCATGGTGTCTGCCCCATTAGAGTGTGAGCTCCTTGAAGGCAGGAACCATGGTTTTTCCTGTATCTATAACTTTGGAATCGATTGTGTGGCATGGGAGACACTGGCACAGGACCGCTTAGCATGGCATGCCCCTATCAGAGAAGGTGCTGTGCTTTGTGAGAAAAGCAGAATTGAAACAGCCCAAAGGAAACGCAGGATGTGCAGATTTAGAGAATCCACCCCAGACGTTCACACAGACTATTTGTGCCCAACCTGTGGTAGAACATTCTGAGCTCATGTTGCTCTGATCAGCCACAGTTGGACACACTGAAACTTGACTCCAGCATAGTGATGTCATTTTGGTCCTCTTGGAGAATGCAGGACAACCACCGCCAGCCCCAGCACCCAGCGTGTAGTGAGCACTTCATAAATGGTTTTAACTGGCCCCTTGACTTTCCTCTTGTAGTATGCCGCAGTAGGCATCTCGGGCTGGGAATCAAGAGAAATGTCGGTCGCTGAAAGTGACGACAGGAAGACAAGAAAGAAGAGAGCCACACCTAAGGTTGGAGGTGGATGATTCTAGGGCGCCATGGCAGAGCTGGGGTGTGGGTCACGTAGGAGTTTTATACAGGTGAGATGAGGTTAAAATAAACAGCAAGGGCAGCTTGTGTGTCAATATGACCCTTCTAACTCTCAAGCCCTGTGATTGTGTGATGTTGGGTCAGCCAACAAGTCACTCACCCTGCTCAGGGATAGATTAGCTTTGGACAGAAGAGGTCGCAGGTCCCTGCCAGAAACAAGGCAGACAAGACCAATGTCCGTGCCCCAGACTGAGCTGAATCTGCCTGGGTCCGGCATTCTCCCATTGGGCATTGGCACCTGACACCCAATCCCACTAAAAGTATGACCCGTCAAAACTGCTTGGTTTACACTTGTTTGCTTAAGTGAAGCAACAGGTGAAAGCCAACTCTTGAGTCCAGATAGATCCTGTGTTGGGGGTGGGGGAGAAAGGGGGAATATGGATCCTAGACTTGGGAGAGTGTTGGGGTCACAGCCACTTGGGAGAGGTTTAGTATGTATTGTGTTCTCTTTTGTTATAGTTCAGTCATGGCCAACTCTTCATGACCTTATATGGGGTTTTCTTGGCTAAGATACTGGAGTGGTTGGTCATTTCCTTCTCAAGCTCATTTTACAGAAACTGAGGCAAATGGTGAAGTGACTTGCACAGGACCCCATAGCTAATAAGTGTCTGAGGTCGGATTTGAACTCAGGTCCTCCTGACCCCAAGTCCAGTGCTCTATCCACTGTCCCACCTAGCTGCCCCTGTTCTCATTACTATGCTCTATTCATTTACTTAAAAATTCTGAGCTGAGTATAAATAGATACATGCAGTATCTAAGCGTGTTTGTAAAGTTGACTCCAGTAATCCAAAGTCATAAGACTAGAGTTCACTGAAATACCGCAGGTTTGAGGAAGAAGCCAGGTTTTGTCATCACGAAGGGGCTCAGAGCTAAGCTTTAATTGGGTAAATAAACAAATGCATGCAGCTGAGTGATAGGTTGTTGGCTCTCTGGGAACCACATACAGTTTATCATTTACTACTTCAGTCCAAGAGGGCATTCACAAGGTGCCAGGATGAGCATGGGGCTTCCCCAGTGACAGTTTTAGATCTACGTTTAGATCACATTCTATTCGCAGATAAAACACGTAAATAAATAAATACAACAATTTGACAAAGAGAGAGTTTGGGGTATCAGAAAAGGCTTCTCATGGACAACTTTAGCACGTGGGCTAAATCTTGCAGGAATCTAAGGTTTCTAAGAGGAAGAGGGAGAATGTATGTTCTGTGCCAGCTGTGCTGACGGGAGCCGGATTTGAGACTCATCAGTGCCAGAGATGAAAATGAACCTGTGGAAGCCGAGGTGACTGCCATGGGAGGGGAGTGTCCAGGGAGCAGAACCAGGCTAGATCTTGAGAGGATTCCCCCAGTAAGGAGGCAGGGGAAGGGTGAGGATCCAGCAAAGAACACTGAGGAGAGGTAGGAAAACCAGGGGCAGCATCACGCAAGAAGACGAGGGAAGAGAGAGTATTCGAGGAAGGGGATGTCGTCGGTAGCTGCAGAGAGATCAAGCATCCAAACTAAGCAGATCAAGGATGATGAGAACAGAGGAAAGCACATCTGATCTAGGAGTGAGCATCCTTCAGTAACAATAACAACAAAATCGGGAGAAAATTCTTACATGGAAAATTAGGGCTATAGGGCAATGCTTCAAAAATAAGGCGTGCAAATTAGCTTTCTCCTTCAGGATCAGGTCACCCTGATCAGAGACTTCACAAACCCACTTCTTTTGCTTCCCCAAGCACTACGCTTAGACAGAAAGCAGTAAGTGAGAGTAACCTCTCAGCTCCCAGGCTGCTGCCTACACAGCGTTGCCATAAGAGATCTCAGACTCTGAAAATGGCCCAAGAGACTGTCCCAGAGTCCACCAATGCGGTGGCATCCTTCTGAACTCGTTTTAGAGACTTGTAGACAGGAGAAAGCGTAAGGGATCTTCCAGTCTTGCACAACACATGGGTGGAAGGGAAGTGGGCAGGGCTGAGGAGTTCCTCTGTCCTCTGGGGGGCTGCTCCTTTTTCTCCGACTCTGGCAGGTTATGGCTGCAGGATGGTGCCATTTAGAACTGGGGGGAGAGATATTTATTACCAGCCCCACCCTGATCCCTGCTCTGTCAGGGAGGAAAGGACAGAAGGACTGGCTGCCAGCCCAAAGCGGCCTGCAGTACTTCATTCTCTCGTCTATCTCCTGATCAGGTCCTCACTAACATTATCGTGTATGTCCACAGGTCTGATTGTAAATGAAAACCCTGACAGCTGCCTCCTCCTTGGTTTGTGTGATGAATGACGGCACGGATAGAGATTGGAGAAGGGGTTTTAACCCCCTAAAAGTGTCAGAGACATTCTCTTTTTCAGTATAAGCTAGGGCCAAGGGGAGGATATGCATCTCCTTTGGATTTCCTGTAAGTAAGAGGGATATATGCTAATAATATCCCCATGGCAAATGCAAGCTTCCCACAAGCAGGAGAGTATACAAATATATGCCAACCTTCGATGTTCCTTGCATATGACAATCCATCTCTGGACTCCATATATTTGCATTGACTGCCTCCCCTGCCCAGAACGCTCCCCTGGAATGCTCCTCCGCCTTCTCTGGCTCTTTCAAGACCCAATTCAAATGTCACTTTCTGCAGACCTTCCTTGTCCCTGCTGGTTCCCTTCCCTTTCCCTTTTCCTTTCCCTTTCCTTCCCTCCCCTCCCCTTCCCTCCTCTCCCCTCCTTTACCCTTCCTTTCCCTTCCCTTTCCTCCCCTTCCCTTCTCTTCTCTTCCTTCTCCTCTCTTCCCTCCTCTTTCTTTCTCTTCCTTC
>NW_020954588.1:39623841-39624401 GCF_900497805.2 Vombatus ursinus
TTCCTTCTCCTCTCTTCCCTCCTCTTTCTTTCTCTTCCTTCCCTCCTTTCCCCTCCTGTCCCTTTCTTTTCCCTTTCCTCCCCTCCCCTTTCCTCCTCTCTCCTCTCCCCTCCTTTACCCTTCCTTTCCCTTCCCTTCCCCCATCCTTTTCCTTTCCCTTTTCTCCCCTCCCCTCCCCTTTCCTTCCCTCCCTTCCTCTTCCCTCCTCTCCCCTCCTTTCCCTTTCCTTTCCCTCCCCTCTCCTCCTCTCCCCTCCCCTTTCCTTTCCCTCCCCTCCCCTTTCCTTCCCTCCCCTCCCCTTCTCTCCTCTCCCCTCCTTTCCCCTTCCTTTCCCTCCCCTTTCCTCCCCTCCCCTTCTCTTCTCTTCCTTCCCCTTTCTTCCCTCCTCTTTCTTTCTCTTCCTTCCCTCCTCTCTCCTCCTTTCCCTTTCCTTTCCCTTTCCTTTTCCTCCCCTTTCCTCCCCTCCCCTTTCCTCCCCTCCTCTTTCTTCCCCTTTCCTCCTCTCCCCTTTCCTCCCCTTCCCTTCTCTTCTCTTCCTTCCCCTTTCTTCCTTCCTCTTT
>NW_020954588.1:39624501-39644121 GCF_900497805.2 Vombatus ursinus
CCTTTCCCTTTCCTTTTCCTCCCCTTTCCTCCCCTCCCCTTTCCTCCCCTCCTCTTCCCTCCCCTTTCCTCCCCTCCCCTTCCCTCCTCTTCCCTCCTTTACCTTTCCTTTCCCTTGTCTTTCTTCTTTGAATCCTCAGTGTCTTGCACGGGATAGGTGCTTATTAAATGTTGAACCACCGTGAGTCGAGTGCATCGTTAAGCATCCGAGATCTCGTCTGTGTGAGCCCTTCTTCAATCAGCACAGGCATATCTCGACCCTTCCAGGTCTTAGCTGTTGGTTTTGCTTCCTTAGAATGTGATTCCCTGAAGACAGACCGTGTTTGTACCTTTCCTTTCATCCCCTGAGCTTAGCCGTGTGTCCGCCACATAGTGAATGCTTGATAAAAGCTTAACGATTGGTTGATCTTCAAGAGTCGTGGCCAAAAGAGCTCGTCCCTTGTGATGGAGCTTGTGAGCCTCTCCTGCTTTTGCCAGACTGACCCTCAGACTACAACCCGCCCCCAGGCCTGGACTCCAATGAAACCTTTCCAGCCCCACAGGACCTGGCACAGCTGGAGTTTCCCTGGCGTGGCCTTGGAGAGCACAGGGTCCCTTCCATACCCCAGCGAGGCCTCAGAGGGGTACTGCCAAGTCACCTATTTGCTGGTGGCAAGTGCTGTTTGAAAGGTCAGCATAACAAGGGGTGTGGGCGAGATCGAAGGCACCTCGTTACATCTCTGATACTTCGACTAGATAAGATCAGTTTTAGAAGGAATCTATCAAAACTGACTGAATTGGACCCGTCCACCTCCTTGCCCACCTCTCTGTACACCTGTACGCCGGACAGAGGGAGAGATTCTGAGTGGGAGTCTGGACCCAGCGTGGCATTTCCAGTCCACTTTTTTCCTTTTTTTTTTTAGGCAATTGGGGTTAAGTGACTTGCCCAGGATCACATAGCTAGTAAGTGTCAAGTGTCTGGTCTGAGGCTAGATTTGAACTCAGGTCCTCCTGACTTCAAGGCCAGTGCTCTATCCACTGTGCCACCTAGCTGCCCCTCCAATCCACTTTTGAGGAGCAAAGGGAAAACTGAGCTGCGGCAGAGAAGGGGGATGTCACTGGCTCTCAATCATCTCAGAGTGGGGAGCCCAAGCTGAGGGAGATCCCAAAGGCAGCTCCAACTTCTCTCCCGGTGTGTATCCATCCATGGACACTATCATGTAATCCACTGCGTTGTTACCCAACATTCCCAGTAAACTAAATTTTGTCTCCGCCCCAAAAGGCAAAAGATTGTCATAGTTTGTGTAGAGAGCCCGACTTAGGTGGGAAGAATTTTCCTAACTAGGGGCTCAGAGCAACTGGGACTAAAATCAGAACTTTTCATCTCAAATAAACTCCCTTAATGCTGAAGAAAAGGAAACCAAGCGGAGCTTTGGGGTCATTCCATGACCCCCAAACCTTAAAATGAGCTAATGATCATAACGAGGTAACACAAATGAAGAGTGGCATCCAAGAAAGCCCTCGGTGGCGGACCACTAAAATAAGTCCATGTAAAACCGAGGTCAAGTGATTTCTTTGTTTCAAGGCCCACTCAACCCACACGTCCAGATTTGTTGGGAGTTTTGGCGGTATCCCCAGCTCACCACAGACCGCAGCACTAGGGGTTCTGTTAGGTATTCAGCACCAAAGGGCTACAGCAACATGCAACCTGATTCTCTAGGTTTCTGTGAGTGGCTCAGCATGTGTTTTCTCTTCAGGACTGTTATTGAATTTGATTAGCCTCTTTTGCCAGAATGGATGTTCATGATGGGTAATTTGGATTCAGCTTAATAATTAATACATTCACTCTTCTAATAACATGCTTTGCAAGAGAGCCACTTGTTCTGCTCAGATTTCCTGCATTTCCATTTCTGTGTTCCCTTTCTGTGTCGTTCATAATGTGAACAGCCCACCCTTCCAGAAAAGGCCCGGCCTACTCCAGGGAAAGCCCTTCTCTAATCATTGCGTCGGAGGGTAATAACCGCTGTGTTCTGCTTTCAATGGGCATGATGGAATTCTGTTGTTTTCTTAATCAAAAGTTTAATAAGAGTAAATGTGAAAACACTGGGTTTTGTACTTGCTGTTCATCAGAAACACATCCTTTGAATTTCTCCCGTTAGCACGCCTACATTCAGCACTGAGACGGTAATGAAGAATGATGCTTAGCAAGTGTTCAAGGGAAAAGCAGATCAAACACTTTGTAAGGGTCTGCTTAAAAATCATTCTTGGCTGGTGCAATCCAGGGAGGTCTCCTGGAAGAGCATGGTGGGGAGAAGACAATCTCTAAGGTCAGTCCATCAGTCAATAAGTATTTTAAGCACTTACTATATACCAGGCACTCTGCTAAGCACTGGAGGTGCAAAGAAAACTTCCCCCAAAACAGTCCCTGCCCTCAAGGAGCTCACATTCTAACGGGGAGGAAAGCACACAAATATCTCTACATGCACACACACACACACACACACACACACACACACACACACAGTGAAAATGAGAGATGAGACACCAGCAGTGGGGACAACCAGGAAAGGCTTCCTGCAGAAAGAAGGTGGGGTTTGATCTGAGTCTTGAGGGTGGCCAGGGAAGGTCAATACACTCTGCCTCTCGGGCTATCCCTTGTGCATATAGGATCAACAGGCCTGACAACCTGTGATGAGGGGCGAAGGCGATGGGAAGTCATGCAGAATAATACCAAAGTCTCCAACCTAAGGATCCACCAGTGTCTTAAGGGAGATGGGGTTGTGTAAAGGATGGGCCTGGAGGAATGTCCCAAGGAGATCAAGTTCCACATACAGGAGGCCCCCAGCCTCCAGGCCCGCCATCACACTGGGCTTGTGGTGTGGAGGCTGTTTGTGCTGGGTCTTCTGCCAGGGAATTTAAGAGGAGTCCACATTGGAAAGGGAGCATCAGAGGACACACCCACTCCAGCCATTACGCTCTCTTCCAACAGGAAGCAGCCCACTCCCCAGACTACCCTTCCACCTTGGCCCCCAAAAGGGCTCTTCTCTCACTTTTAGGTGTCTTCCCCTATAAAGTGGAAACTTTGCAGACAGGGGCTGTCCTTCTTTTGGCTTGTATTTATATGGCCAGCACTTAGCTGGGGGGCTGGTACACAGCAAGTGCTTAATAATTGCTCTATCCTCTATCTAATCACTCATTATCTATCTCTAACATCTATAGTCAATAATAGTCAATCCAAATTTGTATCTATTTGTCTGTCTTTCTGTCTGTCTGCCTACCTAGTAAGCAGAGCAGTGTAGTAGGTGCCCTGCTCAGAGATTCTGGAGCTCACCTACATGGAGTATGAGAAAGAACCTTAGCCTGGGTTCTAGAGTCTATGTCTTGTGTTTATCTTCTGTGTGACCTGAGGTAAAGCCCTTACCTCTCTTGAGGTCAGTTGTCTCATAGCAGAAGGGAGTTTAAATTCAATAGGTCCGGGATTTCCTCCACGGTATGCTCCCCTCACCTGTGGCTCACAAGAAGCAGTAGCACATGCAGCAGCCTCACCCCAGTAAAACCATCTCAGCAGATAGACTACATGAGGTTGAGGGTAGACGACGGACCTCAAACCCAACGGTGAGGTGGAGGAATGTCTGTCCCAAGCACGTGAAAACTTCCCTTGGCGGAATGGGCAGATGAGAACAATTTGTCCCAACATGCTTGAAGGTGGCTGGAGCAGGCATCTCAGCCACACCCCAGTAAAACTATGGCAGTAGATGGAGTAAACCAGGTGGAGGGTAACTGACAGGCCTCAAACCTTTTTGGGTGAAGAATCCTCCCCGCCCCTCCCCAGCAGCCCACCCTCCCTTCCCCTGTGGAATGGGCAGATGAAAACAATTTGTTCCAATGGCCACGAAGGCAGCTGAACTGGTGCTGTGGAATGCTTAGAGCTTGGTCAGGCATCAAAGACAGCAGGGTCAGCCACTGCATCCTGGGTCATCACCAGTCATCCTGACTTTTGTCTTGCCACTGGACTTTGATGACTCTGGAAGAGAGAGTGAGGCAGAAGACTTTGTGCAACTCTGCCTCACTGAAATCCAATTCACACACGAGTCAAGACATCCGTGGTGTCACTGGTCCTTTGAAAATGGACAAACTCACTCCATGCTTTCACACATCCTCTACAAAGGAGCCACCTAATGTGCTTGAGGGCCATCCTGTAACCGTTTACCATTTTGTGGGTGCCACTGAGGTGGTGCAGCAATCTATCTCTTTTTCTCTCCACAAGTCCAACTCAGCGCCTTTTCCAATCATCCATTTCATTAACGGTCTTCTTTATATCGCTTCTGTAGTAGAGGTCTATGGAAATGTGCAACAGCCTACTTGCACCCCCAATGCAAGGCACCTGGTGGTGGGGTGGATAAAGTGCTGGACCTGGAATCAGGAAGCCCTGAGTTCAAATTTGGCCTCAGATAATCAATCGCTGTGGGACCCTGGGCAAGTCACTTAATCTCTGTCTGCTTCAGTTTCCCCAACTGTTAGAAATGGACAACAATAATACTTACCTCCTCGGGCTGTTGTTAGGATCAAACGAGATAATATTTGTAACATGGTTAGCACAGTTCCTAGCACATAGTAGGCACTTAATAAATGCTCATTTCCTTCTTACCTTCCAAGGTTGTTAAGAGAATCAATTTTTTTCTGCAAACTTAAATTTTTGTTTTGCAAACTTAAAGTACTATATAAATGCTAGCTTTCATTATTATTATTACAGATCTCATTGAGGAGGTCCTATAATGTCATTAATAATAATTGATATCATCTACACAGCATTTTAAGATTTGAAGAGTGGTTTGCCTAGATTATCTCACTTGATCCTCATAACAACCCCATATGAGGTAGATGTCATTCTTATCCCTATTTTACAGATTTAAGACTGAGAGAAGTTAAACAGCTTGCCCGTGGTCACAAAGCTAGAATCCGAGGTGGGATTTGAACCTCTAACTTCCCGCCCCCAGCTCCAGTGCTCCATCTCCTACACTCTTGTGCTGGGCCAGATGCTGTCAGTATCTGATTATCTAAGACCCAGATCATCTGGAATCCCTCATCCATATGGACTCAGCGAGACGCCCCAGTGGGCACTCCTTTGTTGAGCATCCGCCAAAGCGGTACTCCACATGAACGGACAGGGCTGTTCAGTCAAGTCACCTCTGGAGTCACATTTATCACAATCTCGTCATCTGCACGAGACAGTCCTCATCAGAGCAGAGCCCTGGAGGCTTATTTTGATATCCTGAGCCAATTTTTTTTGTTATAAAAAAAACCCGACAGTGGGATTTTGTGCTATCTGCTTCCTTTGCCTAATTGTGTAAATGTTGGCTGCTACAGAAAATTCTTTACAAAGACCTGCCTATTTTCTACTCACAGTTTCATTGAAGGTCCCCAAAATAAGCCTGCAAGTGATTCTCATAAGTATTTTATAAAAATGAGAAGGCAGGCCTACGGTTTGATCATTATCAGTGTTCTCTAGGTCACTTTTTGGAGAGCATATCAATGATACTCTTCATTCTTTCAGTATCTTCCCCTTTTTCAAATATCTTATGAAGTGCCCTGGGCCCCTGATGCCAAGGTTGGCACTTCCAGCACTGGTTTCCTTGGTGTTTGGTGGTCACCGGGAGTGGCCAAGAGTAGGGGGCAGAGGGTGGAAAGACATACTGGTAGATGGGTGGAGAAGGAGGGCTGCCCCTGTTGCTCTGGAAGCCTGGTTCTTTCTTCCTTTCGATCTTTACTGTGGTACATGAAGGGCATTCACAGGGGTCTCCATTGGTCCAGACATCATGGCCTGGGCTTCCCCAGAACATACCCACAGCACACCCTAGACCTGGAGAAGCACATGGGGATGAAGCCAAATTTTAGGTGCAACCTAGAGCTACCTATCTGAATGTTACCCGGTGTGCTCACTCCCTCTCCTCTGTCCCTAGGGAAGGGTACCCAGTGGCAAGCATTGGGATGTACCAGTAGCATAAATAAGGAAATCATCATAATAATAATAATATAATAGCTCATATTGCTACAGCCCTTTAAAGTTTACAAAGCACTTCACGTGTTACCTCATTCAATCCTCACTAAATGCAGGGAGGTGAGTGCTATTCTTATCTCCATTTTACAGATAAATAAACCGAGGCTGAGAGAGGTCACACAGCTTGTTAGTATCTAAGGCAGGATTGAAACTCGCGTCTATGCTGCCTCCTAATTACATTTCTGCCTCACCTTCTCATTACTTACATTACTGCCTTACCTCATGGGGGAGATAACTCATATATAAACAGATACCTACAGAGTTGTATTGGAGGGCTGTTGGAGAGCTGGAAGGGAGAAATATTGGAAGAAATTTTGGCAATGTAAAAACAAAATCTGCCAATAAAAATTGATGTTTAAAAAAGAAGACGACTGTGATCATCCAGCGGTGAGTTTTTTGAGGATGGGAGAGACGTGGGTGTATTTGTAGGTCTCAGAGAAGGAACCAGAAGATAGGGAAAGAATGAATATTAGCAACAAAAAGTGGGGATAATAGAGAAGACAGAAGGGAGCATCCCAGGTGAATATGGAAGGGTTTGGCTCGGCAAGGAACCCTGTCTTCATGCCAAAGGAGCAGAGGAGGAGCTAGTTGGGGAAGACTGAGTGTTGTGAGAAGAGGAGGAGAGGTGAGAGCGAAGGATGAGGCAAGGTCTTCGGCTGAAAGGCTTTGAGGGAATGCTTCAGGAGACTTGAGGGGGGTGATAAGGACTGGAATAGCTTCCGTGGTGTGTAGGACAGACAGCAAATCAATTAGGGAGATGTAGAAAGATGGCCTTGCTGCAAAGAGTGCACACCAGACTGTGTAACGTGAGTTTTTAGAAGATCCAATCGCTGGAGTTTCATTATCTATGATCCTGCCAAACTGGCCTTTTCTCGGTTCCTCTCACAACACTCCCATCTCTCATCTCTGTGCCTTTGCACTAGGGGTTGCTGCATCTGGAATGCCCTCCCTCCTCACCTCTACCACACAGCGCCCTGCCCATCCCTCAAGACTGCGCTGAAGCGCCACTTTCTCACCAAACATTTCCAGATTCAGCCCCCACCCACCAAGCAGGGCTCTCTCTCCCCAATTACTTTGCACTTACCGACCCTGTATTTATCTCCCATTTATTCTGCATATAAGTATGCATTTATATGTACACATTCAGCAGCCCCCCCCCCCCAATAGATTGTAAACTCCTTGAGAGGAGGAACTGCTGTGGTTTTGTCTCACACAAAGTAGGTTCTTAAGAGATGCTTGGGGATGGATTGATTCAGGCATCTCCCTCTTTGTATCCCCAGAGCCTGGGTCATAGTGGGAGATTATTAAATGTTTATTGATTGTTGAGGTAGTAGCAAGACGTCCAGGTGAAGATGCTCTGGTTCAGGGAAAAGGTCAGAGCTGGAGACACAGATTGAAAAATCATCCCTGTGGACATGGTACTTGAAACCATGGTGAGGAATAAGGTCACCCAGAGAGAGAAGAGAGAGAAACAGAGATATAGGGGAAGACACAGAGAGAGAAAGGGTGGGGGGAGAGAGAGACAGAGACGCAGAGAGAGAGAGACAGAGAGACAGAGACAGAGACAGAGACAGACAGAGAAATAGTGAGACAGAGACACAGAGAGAGAGAGAGAGAAAAGAGAGGACCCTTAGAGAACTCCAACATTACAACCTTACTGAATAAATAAAGAGAAGATCACAGAGATCAGAAAGGAGCCCTTGAGGAGAGTCATAGCATTTAGAGTTGAAAGTAACCTCAGAGGAGATTTAGTCCAACATCATCAGTTTATAGAAGAGGAAACTGAGACCCTGGGAGTCAAAGTGACTTGCCTAAGATTAAAAAAAAGTTGTGCTGAGGAGTTGTTGCCAGGCAAGTCAAGGGAGGAGGGAAACAGTGGGGAGAGGAGCCATGCCCTAAATCATGCCCTAAATCACTGAGAGGTCAGAGAGAAAGATTTTTCTTTGAGGCAAAAAAGGGATGGAAGACGGATGGTAGGGTTGGCAGTTAGTGGGTGGTAAAGACCAGGGAGTGAAGGCTACGTTTCAGAGAAATTTGACAGTTAAAGGAAAAGCCAATCACTTTACGGGGTCTGGAGCCTGAGCAAAGTGTTACTTTAGGTTTTAAGAGACCTGAGCATGTTTGCAGGTGAATGAGAGGGAGCCAGGGGAATCAGAGCAAAGCTGAAACAAGGGCAGGGTGATCAGGGCCTTGCCCAGGGCAATGAAACTTGGAGGGGCAAAAAGTTCATACATGCCTCCTTTCTTCAGCAGCTAGAACACACTGCAGTAAGTAATTTCCCCTCCTGCTCAATTCAATTTATCTTCATTAGGAATGGAGCTGTGATTTCACCGTCCTCCACCTGCTCTAATCGTTGGGATTCTTTTCACCCTCCCCACTCCTCAAAAATTCTCCAATGGGCCATCCACTTCCCCTCCCAGGACTTCCTGTGGGCGGTTTGTCATTACTCTTGGACTCTAAATCTGTCTTTCTCTTTCTTCCTCTCACCAGAATAGCCTTGTTGGAAGCTGAAAGGCAAGCACATCAGTATCACAAAGTCTAGGATGAGGGTGCAGCTTGAAGAAACGGTCGGAGAGAACCAAGATTCCAGAGGGCCAAACGTCACCTGCTGCCATTCCAAAGGGCCCGCCATTTATAAAGCAGACACAAACCGCAAGTACGTCAAGGAAAACTCAGGCATTATTGGCCTTACCATGGTGCATCCATTCCCAAGCCAGTCAAGGACATTTGCTCAGCAGCCATCTGCCCTTCAGGGTGTCTGTCTTTCAGAAATGGATGCAAAGGTTCCCAGGGTACCATCAAGGAGTGGACCCCTTGTTTCTTCTGTGGAATGAAACTAGGTCTAGGAAAAGGTGAGAAGTGGGGTGGGGGAGGAAATATATGAGATATAAATCACGAGAAACTTTCAGCCTCTAGAGAGTGTTGAATGGACCAGCAGCTGTTGCCAAGGAAGCAAGATTGAACCAAGGTAAGCATTTATTGTGGTGAGGTCTGTTTTCCAATCCACTGCTTCTCTGGAGGGCACAGGTAATCCATCTGTTTTCCAAAAGTCTAAACAGATGGCTTCTTTACAATGGCCAGACTCACGGGCCCAGCCCCACTACTGCTTGTCAAGGGAGTTTTTACCTGCTTCATTTCTGGCCTGCACCAGCTTGCCGACTCTGAGGCTTGAAGGGACCTCAAAGATTGTCTAATAAAACCTCTTCATTTTACAAATGAGGAAACTGGGAACTAGAGATGATATCGTACCCAAGATCATGTGTATGAGTGTATGAGTAAGTGTATGAGGCTGGATTTGAACTCAGCTCTTCCTGGGATTTAGCATCCAACTTTTCAACCACCATTTAACCTATGTAGGGCTCAATTTACTTGTCTGTAAAATTTGGGGGTTGGACTTGATGAGTTCAAAGGTCTCTTCCAACTTCAAATCTATTATTTTTTGAGCCTATGAAGATCCCCCTTTGTAAACTCGAAGTCCCATACAAATGTTCAATATCACGACCCTGTTTTATTTAATAATGCCTCCTTTGAGAAGCCTTCCCTAATCCTTCCTCAACCAGATGTGACCTGTCTAACCTCTGGATCCTCACAGCATTAGGTTTTCCCCTTTCTTATGGGTGACCTATATTCCATTTGGCAATACAGTGACCAAAATAGATCATGGGTTCCTCAAGGGAAAGAATAATTTCATTCTTGTCTTTGTATCAGCAGGATATAGCACACAGCCTGGAAAATTAGCAATACCCCAGCAAGCTTAATAAATACTGACTGGACTGAATTGACCACATTGTAATGATCTTCTGTATATCTTCTCCGGGGTCTCCCTTAAAGATGTATGGAATAGCCATTCAATAAATATTTGTCTAAGGAATTAATGTTTTCTTCTCTGCCCCCATTTCCCTTCCTCTATCATCAGTTAGTTCTATCTTCAAAAAAATGACTTCATAGTGTTAATTTTTCACCGCATGTCTACTATGGAAGTGTTTTGCATAACTGCACATGTGTAGCCTATATTGAGTTGCTTGCCTTTTCAATGAGGGTGGGTGGGGAGGGAGGGAGGGAGAAAAATTGGAACCTAAAGTTTTAAAAACACATGTTTAAGAAAATGTTTTCACATGCAACTGGGAAATAAGAAATACAGGAAATGGGGTACAGAAATCTATCCTGCCCTACAGGAAAATAGAAGGGGAAGTGGGGGAGAGATAGCAGGGAAAGCAGACTAGGGGAAGGGGTATTCAGAATGCATGCCATTTTGGGGTGGGGGAGGGGCGAGATGGGGTGAAAATTTGGAACTCAAAATCTTGTGGAAGTAAATGTTGAAAACTAAAAATTAAAAAAAAAGAATCAAAAAAACCTAAAAAAATTAAAATTAAAATTAAAAAATGACTTCAAAACAATGTATTTATTCTATTCATAAGAAATACACATTTATGTTTATGTGTTTTCAGAAATCAAGGGACATTATGGAAAAGTGGTCTAGAGGAAGAAGGCGATTGGTATCATGGTGGATGCTGCCACCATGTGGACATTCTAAGACATTCCTTCTTCCGTGAAACTCAATTTCGAGCTTTGGGGTTCCCCCAATTATCTGGGTCTTGCTGCACCCATTATTTATTCATTTGTCCCTACCCCCCCAACTATCTTCTGCATCCTTTACTCAAGACCCTCTTTCTGCTTATGGCACTGTTACATCTCCTTTTCCACTTAGACATCCCCAAGAAAATAGGAACTGTGATTTCATCAGTACAAGGAACTCCAAGGTAAGAAACTCTGTCTACCAATGCAGGTAGCATCCAGCCTGAGAATTCTATCTTTGGAGGGTTGCCTCTAAGTGACTTACGCAGGGTCACACAACTAGCATAGGTCCCAAGTAGGACTAGAACCCAGGGTCTCCTGGCCCTCTATCCATACAGCCTCTCCATATGTCCCATATATTTCTTGTTATGTCCTAGAACTCAAACTACATTCTATGCCACAGCTTCCTCTTTTGCACAATGAGAAAATAGGAATAGTCAGCCCCTAAGATTCCTTTACTGACATGTAGATGGATAGAGCGCCAGGCTTGGAATCTGGAAGACTCATCTTCCTGAGTTCAAATTCAGCCTCAGACACTTATAAGCTATGTGACTCTGGGCGAGTCACTTCACCCTGTTTGCCTCAGTTTCCTCATCTGTAAAATGAGCTGGAGAAGGAAATGGCCAACCACTCCAGTATCTCTGCCAAGAAAGCCTTAAATCGGGTCATGGAGAGACAAACACGACTGAAAAGTGACCGAACAACAGCAAAGCAGGATTTGAACGTAGGTCTTTACCAAATCCAAGGCCAGCTCTCTTTCTACTATACTAAACTGCTCCTCAAAGAATTATTCAGGTGATGTCTGCCATAGACTAGTAGAAGGGTCCTTGGCAGCCTTGACACCACAGCAGGACTGTCTAAATGGAATTCCTACCATTAGGGTCTTTCACTTTCATCCACTCCCACTGTCTTGGTCTGGTTTGGAGGTGACTCTACATTCTCGAAGGCCATATTAGTGAAGAACAATTTGGGCAGATCTTACAAATCTGAAAAGCCTTCCAGGGCAGGAAGGCCCAGCAATAAACTTCCTGAACCTGGCCACGGATGGTGGAGCTCTTCCCCAGGTCAGCCACAGCATCTCATGTGATTGAGGTAGCTAAGTGTTGAGGTGGATAGAGTGCTGGACATCTAGCCAGGAAGACCCGACTTCAAATTTGACCTTAGACATTCCCTGTTTGACCCTGGGCAAGTAAGTTAACCTCAGTTTCCTTATCTGTAAAATGGGGATAACATAGTACCTAAGGTTGTTGTAAAGCTCAAATGAGATACTATTTGTAAAACACACTTAGCACAGTGCCTGGCACTGTAGTAGGGGCTCCATAAATGCTTATTTCTCTCCCCCCTACCTTTCCCCTCCATCTACTAAAGAGCGGAGAGATTGCCATCAGTATCTGTGAAGGGAATTTCCACATTGGTGAAATCAAAGGTATCAAAGTATCAAAGGAGGGGTAGCTAGGCGGTGCAGCACCAGTCCTGAAGTCAGGAGGACCTGAGTTCAGATGTGGCCTCAAGATATTTGACATTTACTATCTGTGTGACCCTAGGCAAGTCACTTAACCCCACTGCCTAGCCAAAAAAAAAAAAAAAAACAACAACAAAGAAGTAGGTGAGGACAAGGAGGTCTGGATGCTGTCCAAGGTAATCATTGTGTTGGTTGGCTTTGCTTTTCTTTGTTACAGGGAGGGCTCAGCTGGTGACGGATACATCTGGAAATGAATGCAATTTGAAAACATACATAAAAATTATGTTGGTTTTTTAAAAATAAGCTTCTAGAGACCGAGAATCCACCTGCTTTTCATATAGTACCTATCAGGTTACTCTGTACAATTAAATATTTAATAGATGATGATATGAATTTTACATCTGCTGAATCACAAAGCAGAGACTGGTTATGAATGAATTAATGAATGAATGAATAAGCAAACGAATGAATGAATGAATGAAGCGGAGGGAAAGGCTAATGCCATGAGGCTTCCATCACGACCACAAAGAACTGAGAAGGCTCTGATTCGGAGATGTAGCTAAGAAAAACCAGCCCAAAGACAACTGAACACGATCTTCAGCCAGAGGACCAGGGACTGCCAGGGAACAGATGTCCCCTGAAACCTGGCTCTGTGCCTGCCACATCCTCCCAGGATATTGATGGAGAAAAGATGTCCCCCAAGTCACGTCCACAAGACAGCTGAGCAGAGACAAAGGGGAGAAAGTCTGGGATGGGGTGGAATTGGTTCTGAACAGATTGGGGGAGGCGGGCTTGAGGAGGGGGGTTCCGGATCAGTATTGTATAAGGTGCTTGCAGAGAGGGTCACACATTGTCCTTTGCCTTTTAAATAAAGTGACCAGAGTCCTATTCCAGGCCTGGGTCCCATCCTACCCAGCACCAACGATACCCAGCAGGTCAAATTCTCCTGCCTTAGGATTTCTAGCCAGTCTTGCTTGTGGCCCAGACTCTGAGCATCTGTGTACAGCCACCCTAGGCCATGGTTTTTATCACCCATGCCTTTCTTAGACGTTTGTCTCGTGTGCCTTTCTGGGTGTTTGTCCTGCCACTATTCTCCCAGTATTATAGCCCCCCTCTGTGGTGTCTCCTTGATGAATATACAGGGCATCCCCAAAGTTCCGGTTTGGTTTTAAGCTTTTCAGCATACCCTACATAGAGGCACTTTTTTAAATTTCCCTTTTCCATTTGAAGTCTTTTCAATTAAATTTGCAAGACTAAACAGATGGGTAGCTAGGTGGCGCCAGAATGCACAGAGTGCCAGACCTGGAGTCTGGAAGACTCATCTTCCTGAGTTCAAATCTGGCCTCAGACGCTTACTAGCTGCATGACCCTCCTTGGCCTCGATTGGCCTCAGTTTCCTCATCTGTAAAATGGGTATAATAATAGTACCTACCACCCAGGGTTGTTGTGAGGTTCAAATGAGATAAGATGTGAAGCTCTTTGCAAACCTCAAAGCCCTCTATGAACATTGGAGAAGAGAATAAGGCTAAATAGTAACCATTGTTATCGTCAAACAATTCCACTCCAGACCCTCCTCAGGCTACAGAGGTCGCGCTTTCTCCAAGGAGGCATTCTGGGACCCAGACTGGTTCTTGCCCATCCCAGCCTGCCCACACTGGCCTCTCCCAGTGTCTTCTCCTCATTGCCATGTTGGTTATTTTAGACACGCCAAGGGCAAACTCAAAGAGTCTTTGGTTAAGTCTTGCTGGTAGTCGCAGCCCTTTCCCATACAGCTCGTGGCTCTGGTGACAAGGATCCACAGGAGGGAATTTCCCTTGCTGAAGCTCTTTCCTTTGCCTACAGCTGCCTGACCTGGGCCTTCTCCCCGGGCTTGGGTTTGAATGTCACCTGTGAGGAGCAGCAGGGTGAGTCGGAAAGGACAAGGAACCTGGAGGGAGACCTGGGTTTGAGTGGCCACGAGACTGCGGGTCAGTCCTTTGTCCTCTCTGGGCCTCGATGTGCCCATCCAGGAAATGGGGAGAGAGTAATACCTGCATCACTAACTCATGGGGATATCTTGAGGAAAATACTTTATTAGTCCATTAATCAAGGGCAATTTCTAAGCACCTACTATGTGAAAGCCGCTGCGGCAGGTACTAGGATCATATCAACACAAATGAAACCACCCCTGCCCTCTAGGAGCTTACGCTGGGGGAGGCCAACATACCACGCAGACAAGTAAATACGAGATACACAAACCAATCAACAAGCATTTATTAAGGGCCTACTATGTGCCGGGGAATGCAAATGCAAAGAATCGACCCATTTCTACTCTCAGGGAGCTTACAATTCCAACAAAATTGAGAAAAAGTTGTTTTTTTGTCTCTTTGTTCGCTTTTCTGGAGGGGGCACAGACTGCCAGAGGAAAGAGGAAAGGTCCCAAGAAGGCAGAACCAAAACTTAACCTGGACAAGATCCAGGAGACGTAAGGTATGAAGGCAAGACAGGAAGGGCATGCCAAGCATGGAGCATAGCCTATTGAATGGCAAAGAGGCTGGAAATTGAATGGTGTGTACGGAGAACACCAAGAGGGCAAAGATGGCTGAGAAAAGAGTGTGTGAATGTACGATGGGCGTCGGATTGCTCACCTTCTGGATGGGTGGGGAAGAAGCTGGAGGGAGGGAGTTTGGGACTCAAAAATTTAAAAAGAATGTTAAAAAATAAATTTTTAAATTAAATTAAATTAAATTAAAAATTAAAAAAAGATAAGTGTGTAACAAGTCTGAAAATATACTAGATCTAGATTATGAAGGTCTTAAAATGGCAAGACGAAGAGTCTATTTTATACCAAATGCAAGAAAAAGCCACCTAAACGTCTTGAGTTGGGGGGTGACAAGGTCGGAACTGTGCTCTACAGTATTACATAAATGGGGATGATTATGGCCTTCCCCACTGGGCCCCTGTCTACCTTTCCCGTTCTCTAGGATCCAGCCCGCACTGGTGTCCTTGCTATTTCTAGCACAAGGCAATCCCTTTTCACTGGCTGTCGCCCTTGTCTGGAATTTCTCCCTCCTCATCTCCACCTCCTGGCTTCCCTGGCTTCCTTCAAGGCTCAGCTAAAATCCCACCATCTCAAGAAAGCCTGCCTGGCTCCTTTAGGTGCTAGTGCCTTCCCTCTGCTGATTACCTCCAGTCATCCCTGTACAGCTTTGTTATTTTATTATATATATTATTATAGTGTATATTATTCAGTCATTTTTCAGCCGTGTCCAACTCTTCGTGACCCCTTTTGGGGTTCTCTTGACAGAGGTATTGCAGCAGTTTACCATTTCCTTCTCCAGCTCATTTTACAGATGAGGCAACTGAGGTAAACAGGTTTAAGTGGCTCACCCAGGATTCTACAGCTAGTAGGTGTCTGAGGTCAGATTTGAACTCAAGAAAATGACTCCAAACCTGGCATTCTATGCACCATGGCGCCACCTAGCTGCTCTATATACCTTGTTTGTACATAATTATTTGCATGTTGTCACTTCCATTAGAACATAAGCTCTTTGAGGGCAAGTGTTGTTTTTGCCTCTCTGTATCCCCAGCACAATGCCTGGCATATAATAAGTGCTTAATAAATGTTTATTGACTTGACAACAATTATATGAATTATTATTATTACAATGATGGTTTTCTAATCCATCTTCCTGTCTTCAGGCAAGATTACTCTTTAACTATCCCATAAGAAAAGCTGCATTTCACATGGATTAAAGGGGATGGGAAAATGAATGAATGAATGAACAAATAAATGAATGAAGCATTTATCACAAACTTACTGTGTGCCAAACCCCGCGATAAGTGCTGGGAATATAAATACAAAAATTGAGACACTCTCTGAACTCAAAAAGGTCCCATTCTAATAGGGAGAGAAAATATATTTAGGAGGGCGCAAAGGTAAGGCAGATGGTAGGGTCCAAGAAAGGTCCAGTGGGTGACCATCATGAATAAATCATTACAGTGGGTGCCTTCATGACCTTCAAAGACTTAGGGCTGAAAGTCACCCAAACAGTCATTAGCCCAAGTCACTCATTTTACCAAGGGGACAACTGAGACCCAGGCAGGTCAATATTTTGCCCACTGTCTCGTGCTGCACAATAAATCCTGCTTCCTCAAGGTTCCTGGAGGAAATACAGTAAACAGCTATTCTGCACTGCAGTAAAATGATCATATATCTATTAAAAACTGCAGACAAATGTAGTGTGAGGGAGCAGAAAGCGATTAGCATCTTGGAGCAGGACCAGGACCCCAAGGGGATTGTGCCTTCTTCCTCTCACATAAAAGTGCTACCAGCTCTTTCCCTCCTAGGAAGGGATACTGCCATTTGTCTCAGAACTCGCTGGAAATCCTTGGTCACCTGCAGGGCTCTCCCTTGGTGGCCTCTGTTAGCGCCTATTAGAAACATGCGCAATGTGTGAAAATCTTCAAACATCCCAGAAGATGAATCCATTCACGCATTAATGCAACAAATATTGAGCTGTTACCATGTGGGAAACTCCTGGGAATGATGTATAAGTCATAGACCCCTGCCCCAAGTAAGGGGCTTACTGTTCCATGGGAGAGGTTTGACATGTTCACAAATGACTATAATATAAGGAGAATGGAAAGGAACAGAGGAAGGACAGGTAATTTCTGGCTAGGAGAATCAAGGAAGACTTCCCAGAGGAGGAGACATTTGAGCTGAGCCTTGAAGAATGACTGTTAGGTCTGGAGTCTCAAACCCACCCTTTGGGTAATAGAGGTAGAATCTTAGAAATATCAGAAAGGGTCAGAAATGTGACCTTGGCTCTCTCTGAAAAGTCTTTTCTTCATGGGCTGCCCTAGGAGCAAGAATTCCTAGCTCTGATATAGCTCTGATTCCTCCTCTGGGGCCAAACTGAGGTCCAGTCCTTCTTCCACAAGACTGCTCTTTGAAATAGACAACTGTCAGGTTCTGTCCGATAAGTCTCCTCTGAGCTAAACATTCCCCATCCCTTCAAATGATCCTCAAGCCTTTCACCATTCCGGTCACCCACCTTGGGGTGTTTATTGATGTCCTTTCTAAAATGTGATCCAAATGTGATCCAATTCAGGATATTGTCCAACAAGACTATCATGTCCCTAATCCTGGACACTATGCCTCTTAATGTAGCCCAAGGTCCCATTACTTTTTTTGGCCACCATATATGCTGTTGACTCATTGACTTTGCCATCTACTTAAACCCCAGATCTCTTTCAGAGAAACTATTGTCTAGTCACACTCTTCCTATCTTATCCTTGGGAAGTCAATGTTTCAAACCCAAGTGTAAGACTTTACATTTGTCCCTATTACATTTTATTTTATTCAATTCAGCCCATTTCCTAGCTTCGTTTGGGTTCTGACTCCGTTCTTTAGTCTGTTGGCTTTTCCTCTCAGTTCTGCATCCTTTGAAATGCTGATGAACATGCCTTTATTGAAGGCACTGATGGTAATGTTTAGCAGCAGATGGCCAGACGTAGATCCCTGGGATACTTCCCTAGAGACACCGTTCCAACCTGACATCAAATCATTAATGACTACTCTTTGGTTTCTGCCAATTCAGAATCTGCTTAAATAAATTAGGATCTAGCTCAGATCCTTCCAGGTTTCCCCAAAGAGGAGCAGAAAGGATGATGTTTGGATAAAATTTAGGTTACCTATGTTCGAAGTAATCTCTGATCTACCGGTCTAGGATTCCAATGGAAAAAAATAGATTACTTTGGTCTGGCATAATCTGTTCTTGAGGACGCCATGCTGGTTTGGGAGATTCCTGCTCCTCTCCCTAGCTGGTCACTATCCATCCCTTGTATAGTATGTTCTAGAATTTTTCCAGGAATTGAAGTCACCTCACTGATCTATAATTCATAAACACCTCAATCTTCATTTTTTTTTTCAACTGGATTAACATTAACACTTCTCCAGTCCTGTGATACTATTCCAAGTCTCAGGGATTTTTCCAAGATCATTGGCCATGGCTCAGCAGTCCTATCTGCCGGGTCTTTCAATCACATCCAGTCTCATTTATCTAGGCCCAGTAGTCTGATGTCCCAAAGAGCAGCCATATGCTCTCTTTCTATATCCTCCTTGTCTCGGGTATCAGCCAATCCTGACTGGCCATCTTTGCCCTGTCCTCTTCAGCCTAAAGATTGTTCCTCTTGACAATGGAAGTAAAGTAAGAGTTGGGGCATTTCTACCTTTCCTCTGTTGTCCATTATTGTCCCATCAACCCTAAGCAGTGGTCCCTTCTTTAATTTTCCTTCTTGACCCAATATAGCTTTAAAATGACCCCAAACAAACATTGTGCTCACCTGAGCTCGTTCTGAGGTTTGGCGCTACTATTCCTATCTTTGCAAGGCCATGGCAGGTGCTTGAATTCATCATCTGTTAACCAACCTTATTTCTAGCCTACTCTTTCTGTTAGAGATGCTAGTGGATGCAAACCTAGGAACCTTGTGTAAGTGTGTTTTAAGCCACATTTGTGCACACTCTCTAACTATACAGAATTACATTAATATGGTTTATTATTATTTTAACTCAAGCATTTGGCTGTCAGGATATGATGAGAAAAGAGGACTTGATAGAGAAATATTGTAGGATTTTTATTTAACTATATACTAAAGGTATGTGGTAAAGTGGATACAGTACCGGGCCTGGAGTCAAGAAAACTCATCTTCCTGAGTTCAAATCTGACCTCAGACACATACTAGCTGTGTGACTGTGGGCAAGTCACTTAACCCTGTTTACCTCAGTTTCCTTATCTGTAAAATGATCCGGAGAAGGAAATGGCAAACCACTCCAGTATTTTTGCCAAGAAAACCCCAAATGGGGTCACAAAGAGTCAGACACAACTGAAACAACTCAACAACAGCAACAATGAAAGGGAAGACACCCATAGATTGGTCATTCTCGTTTGGTCCTGTTGCAGTTTTTTAATAAATGTTAAATTCTCAACGATAAATGTGAAGAATAAAAAGGAAAATGGGAAAATGTGTGTGAATTATTGTGAAGCTGCTACAAGCACCACCATCCCCCTAGTGACCAAGATTCACAACCTGGGCGTCATCTTCCACACCTCCCTCTTCTCACTCAGCTCACATAGCCAATCAGCTGACAAGTCCTATGGACTCAACCTTCACAATAGCTCTTGTGTTTGTTGTCTTCTATGCCCATGCTGCCATATTGGTTCAGGCCTGGGTCACCTCTATGTTGCACCCTTCCAATAGCCTCCTAATTGGCCTCACTGCCCAAAGTTTTTCCCCACTCTAGTCCATCCTCCACATATCTGCCAAAGAGATTTTCAAAGCACGAGTGTGTCCATGGCACACTACACCCATCCTCAATAAACTTCAGGGGCTCCCTATTACCTCTAGGATCAAACATAAATCCCCCTATTTGTTACTTACAGCCCTTTTCAGCTTGTCTCCATCCTCTATTTCCAGACTTATTATGCATTACTCCCCTTCACACACACACACACACACACACACACACACACACACACACACACACATACACACACAATGGTATG
>NW_020954588.1:39644131-39727817 GCF_900497805.2 Vombatus ursinus
ATCTTCTTTATATTTTGTACGCATGTGTACACACACACATACACATATACATACACACACACACACACACACACACACACACACACACACACGTCTTTATTAAATTGGAAACTCCTTGGAGGCATTTCATGTTTCTCCCATATTCCCAGTGCTTGGCCCACGGTATTTGAACTGATTAACTGATTGATCAGAAGGAAAATTGCCCACACATTGATGACCACTATGTCTTTTTAAAAAGACACATAGGGGCAGCTAGGTGGCACAGTAGATAGAGCACTGGCCCTGAAGGCAGGAGGACCTGAGTTCAAATCCAGCCTCAGACCAAACACTTGACACTTACTAGTTGTGTGACCCTGGGCAAGTCACTTAACCCCAATTGCCTAAAAACAAAACAAAAATAAAATAAAATAAAAAGACACAGAACCAGATGCAGTGGTCCTTCAGATGCATTCAGAGGGAGATGAAAACAAAAGCATTTTTGTTAACCTAAGACTCCAGTCTAATCCTGGGGGTGAATCCACAAAAGGGTCAATTCCCCTCTTTGGCTCAGTTGAGCCCACTTTGAATCAATCCAGGACGATCTCCAAAATATTGCTCATGACGAGGTTTTCCCAAATGTTGGCAACGTGGTCCTCAGCTTCCACAAAGGCATTCAATGTACAATATCAGGTAATAAACATCATAATTATAGCTAGCATTTATAAAGCACTTTAAGATTTACAAAATACTTTAAAAATGTCTTTTGATCTTCACAACCCCCAGGGAAGTAGGTGCTATTATCCTCACTTTACATATGAGGAAACTAAGGCAGCCCAGGATCATGTAACCACTAACAGTAATAACAGATAAATAAATAAACACTTAGTAAGTGTTTGAGGAACGATTTGAACTCAACTCTTCCTGACTCCAGGTGACTGCTCTATCCACTGTGCCACCTAGCTGCCTTACTTGGTATTGTATAGTCTTTATTTCACCCCATATCTCATGCATAAGATACTAAAGATTCACAGGAGCCCATGAACAAAACCAGAAAGGATTCAAAGAGTCCATCAGTTCCTGCAGAAGGAGACTAAACTTGGCATTGGTGGGACAAATTTCTGTCGTTCTGGTGAATGTACTGTCCATTCAACCACTAAAGCTGTTTTCCTAAATCACAGGTTCTAATCATGTCACCCCCTATTCAATAAACTCCTATTGCTTCCAAGAGCAAAATGTTCTGGTGGGCATTTGATGCCCTTCGTAACCCAGCCCCCTCCTACCTTTCCAGTCTTCTTACACCTTACTCCCCAACGTGCACTGTTTGATCTAGTGACACTGGCCTCCTGGCCATTCCGTGACCAAGATGTTCCATCTCGAAGTTCTTGGAGATCCCCCCTCCCCCATGCCTGGGATGCTCTTCCTTCTCCATTCCAACTACTGACAACCTTGGCTTCCTTTAAGTCCCAACTAAAATTCCACCTTCTACTACATGAAGCCTTCCCCCCAGCCCTCTGAATTCCAGTGCTTTCCCTGTTTATCCTGTTTATAGCTTGCTTTGTATAGATCTGTTGGCTTGTTGCCTTCCCCACTAGATTGTTAGCTCCTTGAGGGCAGGAAATGTCTTCTGCCTATTTTGTATCCCCAGCACTTGGCACAGTGCCTGGCACAGAGCAGGCACTTAATAAATGTTTGTTGATTGTCCTTCCTTCTCGAAGAGGACCGTGACGTCATGGAGGTGATACTATGACTTGCGTGTGAATTGGGTTTAAGTGAGGGAGGGTGGCGCAAGTCACCAGCCTCACTCTCTCCTCTGGAGCCATCTGAGTCCAGTGGCCAGATATAGATCAGGACAACTGGAGATGGCCTCCTAATAAATGTTTATTGAATAAACAAATGCTCTTCCCCATAGTCCTTCCTAGTATGCTCTAAGACATGTAGCACTGCCCTGTGGCTTTGACCTCCCCCCAGAAGATAAGCATAATTCGGAGGTGGCTGGACAAACAAACTCTTTCTCTTTGGACCTGTGCTTTCTGATGAACTGAGCAGCTTAACTCTCCAAGTGGACGCTGAGACAGAAATATGTGTATTGTTCACCTCTAAGAAGCACACTGCTTTGGAAAGTCTTCCGCTAAAAAGTCTGGGGCTCCAACTCACAAACTCAGAAATTCTTGATCTTGGAGTCACCTGTCAATACCAATTCCCAAAGCCGGTGACTTTGTACTGCTCAGGAAATCTCCCTTCTCTGGCTTGAAAGTTCAGTTCTGGGATCACACTCCCTAGAGAATGCAAAATCCCTCTCTCTTCTACAGAGGAGGCTGGAGGTCTGGAACAGTGTCCTTGAACTCCCCTCCCAGTGTGACCCCCATCTTCCTTTTTCATGTGCTTCCCTCATCTAGGAGATATGTACATGTATGTGTGTATGTATATGCATATATATATATATATATATACACATACACACACTAAATCCTGGTAACAAATACACATGCATGCATTCTTATAGCAACACTCAAGTATTTATTCTTGCATTTCTCCAGTTTATACAAGCACCCATCCATTCTTGCATTCATCCATGTTTACAATCCATGTGGAACAACAGTGAGCTCCCAACAGGGAGACCAAAGGCTGATCACCTCGTGGGGAAAGGAGGAATTGCAGAGAATCCAAAGAGAGCTGTCTCCCAAGGGTGCTACAACTGAATCCTTTAATGTGAAGAAATTTAATCCAGTGCACATAACAGACATTTAATAAATGCTTGTTGATTGACTGTTCAAGTGTTAAGCCAGGGTTTTCTGTCCTCAGCGTCCTGCTCAGTGAGAGCCAAGGGTCTCCTCGGGAATTTTGGTCACTTCTTTTACAGGGAGCTACCAGTTCTTCCATCTTCTTTCATGGTCGCTTGTTCAATACAGGTGGGAGAGTCTATCCGGCTTGACCCAGACGGGATGAACCTTAGGCTCACAGATCTGAAGGTAAAAGGAACCTTGCTTTCCTCATCTATAAAATGGAGCTAGTGATAATTGTTGTACCTATCATGAAACTCAAATGCTATGAAGTGTTCAGAGACTTATAATCCATAAGGTTCTATGTAAACATAAGCTATTTTGTATTATCATACTTTTAAATTCCATGACTTTCATGAATTTTTTCCTGAGCTAACAGGGATTTCCCTATCCTTTCTTTTCTTATATATTTGCGGTTGGGTCATTTTTCAGTCGTGTCCAACTCTTGGTGACCCCATTTGGGGTTTTCTTGGCAAAGACACTGGACTGGTTGGCCATTTCCTTCTCCATTTCTTATACTTAGTAAATGATCCCTCTCCTGTGCTCATCTCAACACTGCTCACCAGTCACCCTTTCTGTAGGGATGAGGGCTCTAGCTCAGTCACAGTGAACCAGATGAGATATATACCCTGACCACAGACCACACACATGGCCCCTAGAAAAACAAATAGATCAATTGAGCTCTGAGTGCCTCTCCCAGATGGTCAACCACCAGAGTTACACAGAAAGAAATGTGGGCAAAGCCAGGAAGCCCCACCAGCATCCTCGAGCTCTGCCTGGCTGATTCAGTCTGCATTCTCCGCAGTGCGACGCTGTGAATCAAACAAAGGACGGGCAGCTTGACAGCTGTAGACCAGCAACAATTCTAACACTGACCTTGAACCCAGGTGTAGACAGAGCTTCCAGAGCTCATCTCTGGTGAGCTACACCAGCTGTGTTCTTTCGTCATTTATAATTCTTGCTAACTGTCCAATGTCTTGCAGATAAGCTTAATAAAAGTTTGTTGATTTACTGAAACTCTGTTCACTCCCATCAGTTTTAGAGACTGAAGCCTTCGGAGATAAAAAAATGCCTTGACTTGGTTATGTAACAGTCATTATTGTTAAAGCCCAGATTTCAGACAGTGTGATTTGGTGCATGCTGGCTCAGCCTGAAGAAGAATCTTATGCTATAAATTGGAGATTTTTCTTCGCCAAATGTGAGCATCATTATAGAATTGTGTTTTCCCAAGTTTGCCTCATTTAGTTTTCAAGATCATTAACTCTTGGCAAAACTTGGCTTTCTCTTTCCAAATAAGTTTGGTCTGCTAAAAATGCTAATAGAAGTATAAAGAATGTATTTAAGACTAATTTACATAATAGTTACAAATCTCAGGATGTTACATGTTCACGACTCTGAATGTTTCGTTAACATGGTATAGCTAAATACTAACATGTTTTTTCACCACTAACCTGAAGGCAATGCCAGGGAACGCAGACTTTGTCAAACCTTCCCAAACTGGAAAGATTTAGAAGAGTCCAGAAATGGACTCCATTCCAAGGAACGGCCCCATTAAATTTAGAGGGTCTCATCACCAGGTTGGCCACAAGATAATGAATGTTTTGCCCATAGCCAGTCTTCAATACTGTTACTAGGTCAGAGAGAGGTTGCTATCTCATGGTGGGTTGAATCCTCACACTACAAAATTGTGTAATTGTAGTCAGCTAGGTGGTGCAGTGGATAAAGCACTGGGACCAGAGTCAGGAAGACCTGAGTTCAAATCCAGTCTCATACACCTCTCTGAGCAAGTCACTTAACCTCTATTTGCCTCAGTTTCCTCATCTGTAAAATGGAGATTGTTGTGAGAAACAAATAATAATTGTAAAGTGCTTAGCACAGTGTCTGGCATATAGTAAGCATTATGTAAATGTTTTATTATTATTATTAAATCATAGATCCTTCATATGGTGAAGTCCTGATTTTTACCTTCAGAAATTTGTCTGGATTATGCATTGGTTAATTATTGGAGAAGTGGTCTGCTATCAGAGAGTGAAATGTCTTTTATACACAGTGACTTCACTTAATATGTTAAATTGGGATGAAAAAGCTGTGCCCAAAGCAAATATTTGTATATCAAGTCATATTTTCCAACGGATATCTATTTTTCAGATGTGTGTAGAAAAAAAATTAGCCCAGACACATAATGTAATTTGAAATTACAACAACTTGTAATAAACTGAAATTCTTACAAGTACAAGTAACCCAAGTAGCAATGACAAGCTGGATGGTGGGTGTGAGTGAGGATCAGTATCTTGTCACAAATGGTTTTCAAGAGAGAAATGATATTCAAATTCACAACATTAAAAGTCATTTCTCAAGAGATCAATGGTCAAGTAATATGTGTAAGCAATTTTAAAAGAATAAATACAATCAACAAGCATCTGAAAAAATGTTCAAACTTGCAAATGACCCCAAAAATGTACATTTAAACAACTCCAAGGTAACATTTCACATCCATCAAATTTTCCAAAGATGTAAAATTTGATGGTGGTGTTTAAAGAAACCAGGCATGTTAGTTCATTGCTGGTGGGGCTGGGAATTGGTCCAAATGTTCTGGAAAACAATGTGGAACTGTGTAAGAAAAGTTGTAAAATTGTTCATACCCTTTGATCCAGCCATCCTACGGTTGGGTTTATGCTCCAAAAGAGATCATTGTCAGCAGGAAAAGACCTCTCTGTACAAAAATATTCATAGCAGCCCTATGTGCAGCACTATTAGCGGTGAAAATGTTGGAAAGCAACTGTGGGCCAGCGAGGGGGGAAGTGCCAAGCCAACCGAATGTTATTGAACATAAGAAACAAAGAGCATGAAACATTAAAAGACAGATCAAACACCTTGTTTGAAGTGATGCAGGGTGAAGAAAGAGGAGACAAAGGAACATAGCAGAGGACCACAACACGATCGTTGAAGATGTCTTTACATGGCCACAAAATCTGAGCTCTGGGGATACACATGGCAAAGCACGAAAGGCCCTGCCCTCAAGGAGCTTACATTCACTGCTTAGAGCAGGCCTGGCACATAGTAGGCACTTAATAAATACTTTTTTACTGACTGACATTCAAATGGAGGAGACAACACATGTGGAGGAGAGGTGGTCAAGGAAGGGAGTTAAGGCCTGGGAAGTCACTAAGACTAATTTATTTGCATTAACATATGGACCTTTCCCTTCTTTTGCTAAATAGTAAATACAGAAATACAAGGCCGCCATTTGCTAGGTCATCATTACTTTTTATGCTACATTGCTTAGCTGTTATAGGGGAACTCGACATTGTAATGGATTTAATTACATTTGTAATTTAACTGCATTCAATTACATTTAATTCATATGATGTGCAGATACAAAATTTATTAATAAAAGAGAGAGAGGAGGTGTGCAAAAGAACATCACAGAGGACAACTTTAAGGAAATCGTCAGTGAGCGAGTCATGTAGTGAGAATGCCTGAGTGCCGCAATAGTAACTTTGAGATATTAAAAATTGCAGAGGAAAGTCTCTAGCATATTGAATATCCCCTATGGAGAATTTATAGAAAGACACCAATAACTCTTCTATAGGATGAGGTGAGAAAGATGGGTTGCTATCTGCATCTGCAGAAAGAGTAGCTACCCTGCTGAAGTCATGGATCTATCTAATACTAAAATTAATAACTAATGAAAATGATAGTTTAAAAGCATGTTGTAGTAGAAAGAGCATTGAACTAAGAGGCAAGGAGAACTGAGTTACGTGACTTTGGGCAAGTCACTTAACTTCCTAGGCCGCATTTGAAATGTGAAGGTGCTGGACCCTCTGAGACAGGAGTTCTCATCAAGTCCAGAGACACTCCCTCTTACCTTCCCTGCCCTCTCCTCCCAAGAAGCCCATGGATAGATTTCAAAAGATCTGTGAATTTGACATTTTTAATATTTTGATAACTGTTTTCAGGGCCGCTGGGTGGCGCAGTGGATAGCGTGCTGGTCCTGAAGTCAGGAGGACATGAGTTCAAATACAGCTTCAGACCCTGCGAAAGTCACTTAACGCCCTTTGCCTGAGTTTCCTTATCTGCAAAATGATCTGGAGAAGGAAATGGCAAACCACTCCAGCATCTCTTCCAAGAAAACCCCAAATGAGGTATGAAGAGTCGGACAGGATTGGACTGATGAACTCAACAACAACAAACCATATATTCAATATCATGGGATTCCTTCAATCCTCGGTGTTTTATTTTATGCATTTAAAAACATGCGTCTGAGAAGTTCGTAGGTTTCACCAGACTGCCCAAGGGGTTCAGGACACAAAAAAGGTCAAGATCCCCTGCTCCAGGTAGTTATGGTTCCTCTGATCCTAATATTTGCTACAAGGCACGTTCCTTCCTGGTCAACGGGCAATGGACAGGCACTTAATTCCCCCAAACCTCTAGGGAAAGCACTTAACCAAAGCACATCCATTAATAACATTCTCTTTCACTAATCACCAAGAATGCGGAAATTCACTCACTTTCCAGGCGGCCTCTTCCAAGCCAAATGAGGAATTTCCTTGTTTTTGTTTTTCAAAAAGACCTAAGGTAATGCCAGAGTCTCCAGTTTTCTAATCCAAAGACATCTCTCCAAGAAGAGCGTAATCAGCCATGTGGATCAGTAACTGCCCCAAATGACAAACTCAAAAGATCCAGATTGCGCTGAGATTCAGGTGCTCAGACCCTGAAAAAAGAAAGCTTTGGAGAATCTGAGAGCTGCTTACATGTTAATGATTTCTTATTAATTATTTAATGGTAATTATTATTTATTTAACCACATTATTACCTATTACCCTCCCTCTCTTATCTAATCCATCCAACGCACAGCTACCAAAGCAATATTGCTAAAATCACAGATCTGACCAGCTCACTGCCCTGCTACTAAACTCCAGAGGCTTCCTATTACCTCTAGGGTAAAATAACAGTTCCTGTTTGGCTTTGAAAACCCCTCTCCACGCGGCTCCAACCCAGCTTCCCAGGTTTATCTCACAGTCCCTCGGGCCAATCTGGCCTTAACGTGCCTCCCACACAGCATTGCGTCACCCAGCTTTTGTCCCCTCTACCAGTAATGCCTTCTTCCTCACCTTCACCTCTAAGAATCCTTCATTTCCTTCAACCTGAATGAACATGAACGAGAAGGCAGCTAACAAAGCAAAAACAACGATCTTTAGTCGGGGTAAGAAGTTGCCGCTGGGCTCCCACGAATTCGCAAGTGTAGAGCAGATGCAAGAGGGGGCTGGACGCGGGGTTTTTTGCGCAGAGGAAGAGCGGCTGCAGGTGCAAGGGGGTGGAACCCTCTATGGTTTCACTAGGTAGGTTGTTTGGCATAACTGCTGAAAGTCCAAAAAGAAAGTTTGGCCATCGTCCGAGGGGACCGTTTAGGACATTTACAAAACAGAGGCTGGGAGAGATAAAGTTTGGTCTGCCTCAGGCAATTCTGGGGCTGGGGATGGAGACCAGGTCAGCTTCAGTCAGCTCAAATACCACCTCCTCCAGGAAGTCTCTCGGGATCTCCTCAGTTTACAATGCCCCCTCACAAAAATCGCCTTTCGTTCATTTTATGTATGGGTACAAGTTGTCTCCTCCTATAGAACAGAAGCTCCTTCAGGGCAGGAATTCTTTCTTTTGTATCCCTAGCGCCTAATCCAGTGCCTGGCACATCGTAGGCATTAATAAATGTTTGTTTGATTGATTAGAAGACTGCGAGAAGGGAGCAGAGAAGCAGGTGAGTAATAGAGATTGAGTTGGTAGGTGGAATTAGGTAGGCAGTCACTAAAATAAATATAAATCATTGTAAGGAGGTAAGAAAAAAAAATAGCTAATGGTTAGACCTGTGCAAAGTGGGGTCTTCTCCCTCACTAGACGTCTTGGAGAAAGGTTGATCATTGTTCAGGATTATGTAGCCTCAGGGCCCCCTTCCTACTGAGATTCTGAGACAAGGAGATACTGATTGAATCCAATGGAATGTTGTCTTTTTCTGTCAAGTCCAACAGCCTTTGTTTCAGGTCACCTGCTCCTGGACCTCACTAAGGATTATCATTATCCCCAGTTTGCAGATGAGGGCTGAGAATGAGAGAAAGGATCCAGCTCCTGACCTCACTGGGGATAAATAGCCCAGGGTCATACAGTTAGTGTCTGAGGCAGGATTCTCATTCAGGTCCTCCTGAATCCAGGCCTAACAGTATATCCTCTGCACCATCTTGATGCCAACTTCTTTATAGCTTCCTCTCTGTAGCAGGGGTTGACTGTTAGCTGCAATTATTTTCATGGCCCTGCGATACAAGAAAAACCAATCGTCCTCTGAAGTGATGCTCCTTACTGTCTTTGGATGCATGATAAAATCAGTTCATGCCAGGTCCTTTATTCCCCTCTCCAAGGAGGACCAGGGAACTACCCTTCTACCTTGTGTATCAGAATGTCAAGCCGGCCATGACTTGGTTCTCCAGTAGTACGATAGGAGGGAGAGAAGATCGGCTTCTGTTAGAAACAATAGAGAGATGGGGTATCAGGGTGCTTCAGGCGTGAATTGTGGCATGATGAGCGGCCAGAGGAGGCCACTGTATTATTAGTTTTACTTCATTACAAGAGACCTCTCGTGCAGTGGGAGTAACCTGCCAACGTCCGTAATATAAAAACAAAATTGAAGGAGAAAAAGAAAAGTCCGCTTGGTCATTGGATAAGGCTCTCTTGTTTAGTGTTAATAAATAGCCAGAAAACCGAGCATTTTCCCATTTATTGTGCTGAGTTTATTATTGGGTTTTGTTTCATAGTGGAGACAGCTGGCCTTAGAGCCAGAAGACATGGTTTCAAGTCCCACCATTAATATATCTAGGCTGTGTGACCCGTGGCAAGTTAATTAATCTCTCAGTGCTCTAGGCAACTATCTAATACACAGGGTGCAGAAAAGGTGCCAACCTGCATTGATGAAGGGATTTTCCTCCCCAAGGAGTTCCCTTTAATTAATGAAACCAAAGATACTTATCCTTATGGCCGTCCACATTAGCATCTTATCCTTGTAATAGACTGTGAGTGCCATGAAGGCAGGACCAGGTCTTAGCAAAATTTGGCTTCTTTCTTCAGTGGCCAGTACAGTACTTTGCAAACAGTGAGTATTTTTTTTAATGTTTATTGAATGTCAAAGGAATGAATGTCGTCCAGTGCCCTTTCTTTACAAATGAGGGGATTGAGCATCAGGGAGATGAAATCACTCACCTAAATCTCCGGCGGCTAGCTGGGAGCATATGCGGAATTTGAATCTGGGCCTCCTGACACAGTCCAACATTCTTCCTCCTGCACCGCAGTGATGTGGGGACAGCAGAGCCTGCCAGGGACCCTCAAACCATGCCACTTCCCCCAGGAAGAAGGCTGGTTCCCTCCGTCACTGCTGAAGATCAGGGGAGCAGAGTGAGTGATATCACCTGATGCTAGAGAAATGCGAACACTAGAAGAAATTTTTTAATACATATGAATAAATAGAAATGGTTTGATATATACACACGGAAAACAGGCTAATAGATTTAAAACTGGAAGGGACCTTATAAGCCCTCTTGTAAAATGGGTATAACAACAGCACTTATTTCCCAGGTTTGTTTTAAGAATCAAATGAAATCTGATCTATAAAGCGCTTAGCACCATACCTAGCATGAAGTAGGAACTTAATGTAGGGTTGTTGCCTTTCCCCCTTTTGCAGATGAAACAGAAGCTCAGTCATACAGGTGGTCAATATCAGAGGCAGGGAGGGGGTTGGGATCTGAACCCCAGAAAGGAAAAAGCCTGGACTTTCCCACATGGCCAAATCTCGGGCATTCCCCTGAGCTATAATCAACTAGTGTTTCATTGTGGCTAAACCCAATCTCCCAATTCTGTTACCCTTAACCTAGCCTAGCCCTCCATTGTCTTACCTGCTGATGGCCACTTCCCACCCTTAATCTTACCTGGGCTCCATTCTCCCTCAGCCACGTAGTCCAGTTCCCTGGCTTTCTATTACCTCACAGTTCTCACACCCCCTCCCCCCCCCACTACTTGGCCACTCCTAGATCCCTCCCACAGTCTTTCTGTATGTAAGGTCCATCTTGTCTCCCTTAGCATGCCAGCCAGATTCTTACAATCTAGCCAATAGCTCACTAACATTCAGACTCTCCCCAATATGACGGATGTTCTAATAAACCTTGTCTTTGGCTGAAAGAAGGCTCGGGTTGAATTCTTTCGGGCAGGATCCGCGTGTTGTGATATTGGGGTCCCAGCACCCCTAAACCTCAAAAGCAGGCCTGGACCCCAGGTGCTCCAGCCTCTAAGTCCAACACTCGACTTCCACAACTATGCTTCTCATTTCAACCTTCTCCTTTCATGCATGAGGAGGGGGCCGAGAGAGGCAGTGACACCCCCCCCCCCCCCCCCAGCATCAGAGAGACAGGGAGCAGGTCTTTTTGCTAGGTCTGGAGCAACGTCAGATTTTGTGCTCCAGAGGATGTTAACCATCCAAGTGATCAGATTAGGGTGGAGTCCAGCCACACCCCAAACTGAAATGCTTCTTTTGCTCATTTTCCATTCTTTTTCTCTTTCTATTTGGATTCATCTTTATTCAAGCAAGATTTCTTTTTCCCTTAAGAATGATCTGCAAATACAATCTCACTTGAACAATGTCTCAGATCCCTGGTTGTTAACAATCCCAATTTCAGCTCCAGAAACCAAAGCCTAAAGCACTACAAGATGCTAATGATGAAAGAACACTCATTCAAAAACCAGCAGAGATCCAACTTTCATCTATCCCCCCTGGCCTGTGACTCACCCAAACAGCCAACCTGCCTTTTTTTTTTTTTCGGCGGGGGGGGGGGGGGGGGGTCGGGGCATTTAGGGTTAAGTGACTTGCCCAGGGTCACACAGCTAGTAAGAAGTGTCTGAGGCTGGATTTGAGCTCAGGTCCTCCTGACTCCAAGGCCAGAGCTCTATTCACTGAGCCACCTAACTGCCCCTCAACCTGCCTTTCTGTCCAAATACAATCTTAATCTTAGCAATTCTTGCCAGGCCCTCAGTGACTTGTTTATGCTAAGTGGGAAAGCAAACATTTACTGGTTTACATTAATTTTACTTCACCATTCACTTTGCACATAGAAGACACTCGAGAAATAAATGATCTGTGTGTCTGTGGGGCTTTAAAGATACTCTCCGTTCTGAGCCAAGTTGATCCCTCAGGTTCCATAAACTAAAATTCAGGAAAAACAAACCCTCTTCTTCAAAAACATCCATGTAGCCAGCTGTCCACTCCCTAACCTTCTTTTCTTCCAACATTCTGACCTTCAACTGTAAAAGAAGATATGTAAACCACCTGTGGACCTCTGATTACTTCATTCCTGCCCAGGATGTGTCACTGAAGGGACACATTTCAGGTTTATTCAGAAGGAGTGTCGGCTCCCTCACAGGTCAGCTGCTGCCAAAGACTCTCCTCCCCTTGCCTCTCCTCCCTTCTCCTCTGATTCTTGTCATTTTGCCCACATTTCTTAAGGTTAGTTAGAAAAGGCTGCCCTTTAATAGATTATCAACAGCCAGTCAGAGCATTCCTTCTGCCCAGCAAGCCAGCTAGTTCAGCTTTTCTGGGCTGCACCAATCTGTTTCTTAATGCTTCTTTCCTTGCCAAAGATGTGTTGTTTTTTCTGCCCACTCTCCTCCTCCCCCAATAGGCCCCCACTCCCCCTTTCTGACCCTGAGCTATCTGAGAAGCCTGGATGCTAGAGGGCAGGTGTTTGCTGTACCCTCTAGAGAGAGAGAGACATTCATCCTAATCAGACTGATTTTTTTTTTTCTTCCTTGCAGAATTCACAGATTGGTTCTTATTAGGAAGACAGGGCTGCACCTTTGCCCTTTGGAGCAAAAATTTGCTGTCTACAAAAAGCACTTTGGTGAATTCAAAAAGCTTACTGGATTGGGAGGAACTATATCGATCATTTTGTGGCTGAGTTATTAAAATCCAAATGCCCCCTGAAGAGTCCACTCTGCAAAGTGACTCAGAGGGTACAGAAAACTGGGCCCCATTGGGCTTAGGCTCAGTGAGAAGTAGCAGACTTCTCCAATAGACTCTGAAACCACTGGGCATTTTAAAATCTTTTGGTCCTATTTATCCTGTCTAGAGCTTGTTTGTATATATTTGTTTACATGTCATCTTCCCCCCATTAGACTGTAAGCTCCTTCAAGGCAGGGACTATCTTTTACCTCTTTTTGTATCCCCAGAGCTTAGCACAGTGCCTGGCATTTAGTAGGTACTTAATAAACATTTATTTATTGATCCATTCATTCATTTATTTAACAGGTATCTGTGAGCATGCAGTCTAATCGTTAGGAGATACTGGTTCAAAATCCCATTCTGACACTCACTTACCTCTATGACTATATATATATACATACATATATATATGTTATATTTGCATCTGTAAAATAGGGAATAATGTATACACATGTTATATTCTCATCTACAAAATGGAGAATGACATGCATATGTGTTATATTAGCATCTGTAAAATGGGGCAAATTATATGTGTATGTATATTATATATCATACAAATACATCGTATCTTACAGGGTTATGACAGAGAAAGCAATGTTTTGCAGAAAAAGCACCGTAACTGTCTATGCGTAGATTCTATTTTCGCTTTATAGTTTCCTGGAGTTCAGATACTTCCATTTTTCCACATTTTCTGGTTTTTAGGAATCTCTGCACCGGTCTCCCCCTCCTTCTTCTCCTCCTCCTCCTCCTCCTCGTTGCATTTTCACTCATCTGTAAAATGAGCTGGAGAAGGAAATGGGAAGCCACTCCAGTATCTTTGCCAAGAAAAAGCCAAATGGGGTCAGGAATAGTCAAACACGACTGAACAACAACGGGCATTTCCCACCTTCTACCTGAAGGGGCCCAACTTCAGAACGCCAGTTCAGAGGGAAGCCAGGAAGGGAAGCCCCTGTTAGCCTTAGGCTAAGGGTCACACCCCAGCAGAAAGAGTGGCCCCCCAACTGGAGAGAGTGCAGCATCCCCCAGCCCAACCAAGGAGTGAAGGTCAAGTCTACAGCTGCCAACTGGAGATCAAGTTCAGCAGATTCATCATCTGGCATAGACTGTAAGCTGCACAGTGCCTGGCACATAGTAGGTCCTTAATAAATGTTGATTGATTGATTCCCCTGAGAAGAACCATTTGCCAAGCGACCTGCCCAGCCTGGTTCAGCAGCAGATGACCAGGGGCAGGGAGGCCCTTCCTGGACCAATCAGGAAGCAGCCGCCCAGGAGCCTAGTGACCTGAGCTGGCTTAGCCCACGCAGCCCACGGGGAGCGGGGAAGAGGGGGATTGGCTCATCTAAATAAAGCCCCTTGCCCAGAGAGAAGCAAGCCTCACTGAACAGAGGAGCGACTTCTCCATCACTGAACCCAGGCCCTTCAGTGAGGTTTGAGAGGACCCTCCCAAGGAGGAAGGGATGGTAAGGAGCTTCATGTCTAGAGCTGGGTGACTTTGGCTGCTGCTTGCCTACCTCTCACTCCTTTTCTTCTCTCCTGGCTCTGACCTTGGCTCTCCACTTCCCCATGCCCCAGCATCCCCCTTCTTCTTTACCCTTGTGGGCTCCCTTGAATTTCCTCCTGGAACCTCCATTTTGAGGAAGTTCCTCTGCCAAACACACCCATTCCTTTACCCCCATCTTGGCTTGCTCAGGACTCTTCAGACTTTTGCATGATCCAGCTGCCTTCTTACCCTGGGAGATGCCTCTTCCAAAGGTAGCTAGGTGACAGCACAGTAGATAGAGCACTGGGCCTGGAGATGTGAGCTCAAATCCAGCCTCAGATACTTACTAGCTGTGTGACCCTGGGCCAGTTAAATCACTTAACCTCTGTCTGTCTCGGTTTCCTCAATTGTAAAATTGGGGAAATAGCACCTACCTGGCAGGATTACTGTGCACACAGTAGGCACTACATAAATGTTTATTCTCTTCCCCCCTCTCCTGTAGTCTTCTCACCCTAAGAGATCCCTCTACACCTATAGCCCCCTCCTACAATTGATGAGTTTCTTCTCAGAACCTCCATTTTGAGAAAGTTCTAAAGCAAGCCCACCATGCTCATTCCTTCATTCCTCTCTCTCTCTGTCTCTCTTGTCTGTCTGTCTGCCTGTCTCTCTCTCTCTCTGTCTCTCTTGTCTGTCTGTCTGTCTGCCTGTCTCTCTCTCTCTCTCTCTCTCTCTCTGTTTCTCTCTGTCTCTGTCTGTCTGTCTGCCTGTCTCTCTCTCTCTCTCTCTCTGTTTCTCTCTGTCTCTGTCTCTCTGTCTGTCTGTCTGTCTGTCTCTCTCTCTCTCTCTCTCTGTTTCTCTCTGTCTCTGTCTCTCTTGTCTGTCTGTCTGCCTGTCTCTCTCTCTCTCTCTCTCTCTCTCTCTCTCTCTCTCTCTTTCCTCCACTACCCAGTCTCTGGATTTCTCCATGTAGGTACCTTACCTTACCTCTCCCCTGCCGCCACCCAACCACCAAACCTTTCAGCACCCTCATATTTTTTGTCTTTCCCTTTCTGGAGGGGAAACTTTTCAAGCCAAGGATTGTCTTTCTTTTTTCCTTGTATTTGTAGTTCATGCACACTGCCCCCCTCCACACCCAAACTCTGTGTATATTTTTTGTCAGGGAATTTACCCCAAGTGTTGGAAGAAATGCTTTGTAACTACTCTTCTTGCTATCGTCACTTAAGTAAATGCCTTTGCTAAATAACTGTCTATTGGATGATTGTTAAGGGGACTCACACTCATGACCTATAGTTTAGAAGGAGAACCACTTACAGGGTTACCCCTAGAATCCTGAGATTAATAGCAACCATCTCTCTGGGGACCCAACCTGCACATGCAGGAGGCAACTGAGAGTCAGCTCAGAGGCAGGTGTTATTTTTTCTCTTATGTTGGATGATCTACAAATTTCTCATTTCATTCCAGTCCCATGCATGAACCACCAAACTGGTCTGAGTTAGACCTTACTTACAGTATGCAGAAAAAAACTGGTTGGTAACATGAATTCAGCAGGAACCTTGGTGGAAGCTGATCCCATCATCTTACAGTCCAGAGTGGCCAAGGAAGGAAACTCAGAGTTCATGTTCATATATGGCTAAGATTTCAGAAAAGCAAATTCCAAAAAGCCCAATGAGATTCTAAGTACAATGCCATGACCAGGATCTCTAATCACTAAAAATGATGACTCAAGGACGAGAGGCTCTCAACCATGAAATTCTGGCAACAGAATCATAGATGACCTGAATGCGGAAAAACAGGAAGTTTAAAGAAAACAAGGTGGGGGATCCTCCAATGAGCTCTGATTTTAAAAGGCCTTGTAGGAAAAATGGAAGGAGGGTTGTATAAACAAAGATAATAAAGAATGCAATGATTGTGATATGCAAATAAAAAAGAGATCATTAGGACAATAAAACCCAGAATGAGCTAAGGCAGATAAAAATGCTAAGGTGAAGAAAAAGAAGGGATTGGCCCTTGGTTTAGGGCAGATTTGGTAATTAAAAGATAACAGTGAGAAAATAGAACTATTCAACTCAGATCCAGCTTTTATCTTTATCAGAAACCAATCTCCCAAAAGGCCATGTCATAAAACAATTAGAGGGAGGGTGGAAGGAGACTATGGCTAGAGTATTCTTTAAAAAGTGCAGGGGGAGTAGGGGCCCCTAGGTGGCACAGTGGATAGAGCACCAGCTCTGGAGTCAGGAAGACCTGAGTTCAAATCTGGCCTCAAACACTTACTAGCTGTGTGATCCTGGGCTAGTCACTTAACCCAATTGCCTTAAAATTTAAAAAAAGAAAAAAAAAGTACTGGAAGAGTACCATACCAAACCTATCAGATTGGCTAACAAAATAGAAAAATGATTATTGTTGGTGGAGTTGCGAACTGATCCAACTATTTTGGAGAACAATTTGGAACTATTGCCCAAAGGGCTGTAAAAATGTGCATACCTCTTGACCCAGCAATACCACTACTAGGTCTGTATCCCAAAAAGATAATACAAATGGGAAAAGGACCCAAATGTACAAAAATATTTACAGCAGCTCTTTTTGTGGTGGCAAAGAATTGGAAATTGAGGGGATGCCTGTAAGTTGGGGAATGACTGAACAAGTTGTGGTATATGAATGTAATGGAATACTATTGTGCTATAAGAAATGATGAGCAGGCTGACTTCAGAAAAACCTGGAAAACTTATGTGAACTGGTGCTGAGTGAAGTGAGCAGAACCACTGTACACAGTAAGAGCCACTTTGTGCAATGACTAACTTTGATGGACTTAGCTCTTCTCAGTAATGCAAAGATCCAAGACAACTCCAAAGGACTCATGATGGAAAATGCTATCCACATCCAGAAAAAGAACTATGGAGTCTGAATACAGATTGAAGCCTATTATTTTCTCTCTCTCTTTTTTTTTTTCCTTTTTTTTTTGTTTGCGTCTTCTTTCTCTGGTTTCTCCCATTGGTTCTAAATCTTCTTTACAACATAACTAATGTGAATATAGGTTCAATATGAATGTATATGAAGAGCCTATATCAAATTGCATGCCATCTTGGGCAGGGGAGAGGGGAGAGATGGGGAGAAAATTTGGAACTCAAAATCTTATGGAAGTGAACGTTGAAAACTAAAATTAAATAAATATATATTTTTTTAAGTACTGGAAGAAAAAGACTCATGATGGAAAATGCTGTCCACATCCAGAAAAAGAACTATGGAGTCTGAATGCAGATTGAAACATACTTTTTGCTGTCTTTTTTGTTGTTGTTGTTGTTTTGTTTTGTTTCTGCTTTCCCATGGTTCCTCCCACTGGTCCTAATTTTTCTTTACAACATGACTAATATGAAAATATGTTTAAAATAAATGTATATGTAGAGCCTTTATCAGATTGCATGCCATCTTAGGGAGGGGGGAGGAGAGAGTAGGGGAGAAAATTAAAAACTCAAAATCTTATGGAAGTTAATGTTGAAAACTAAAAATAAATAAAATAAAAAATAAAAACAACAACCTATGTACAGCAAAAAAATAAAATAAAACTGAAAAGCTTATGGAAGTGAATATTGAAAACTAAAAGTAAATAAATTTAAAAAAAAGAAAAAGTAAAAAGAACTGGAAGAGATCATAGAAGAAAAAAATAGACAACTTCAATTACATAAAATCCAAAAGCTTCTGCATAAACAAAAGCAATGCAGCTAGGACAAGGTGAAAAATTGTCAATTGGGAAAGAATCGTTGTGTCAAGTTTCTCTGAAAAAAAGTCAGGTATCCAAGACATGTAGAGAATTAATAAAACCACAAACAAGATCTTCAGTAGATAAATGGTCAATGGATGTAAACAGTTTTCAAAAGAAGAATCATGAATTATTGGCAAAATTGTGATATTAATAAAAGAAATACAAAATGAATTATCTCTGAGGTTTAATTCTTTGTATTTCTCTTCAGCAAATTGACAAAGATGACCAAAAAAAAAAAACAGAAATAGTGAATGTTGGGGGTGGGGGGTGGTATAGAAAGGCAGGTATACTAATATACTATTGGATGATAGATTCAGAGCCTGCAGGGACCTTAGCAATGATCAAATCCAACCTCCTCATTTTAAAGATGAAATCTACTAGCTGTGTGACCCTGGGCAAACTAACTAACTAAATAAATAAATAAAGATGAGAACTGAATTCAAAGAGTTTAAGTGGAGTCACACAGCTTGTTAAGTATCTGAGCCCCAGGTTGCCATTGTTCAAACTGTCCCATTCCCCACAACTCAACCTCCCATTCTAAAGCTACCCAAACACTCTGTGCTCTCTGGAATACCTATTCCATAGATAATAAAGTGAATTTCATCACAAAACTTTTCCTCTCCTGCTCCTTCCATTTTCTTGCCATGACACTGCCACACAATTTCCCTGGCTACCCTTTCTATTCCTGGGTGCACTCTCACCCCACTGGTCCTGGTGAAGGGGTTAATTACTCCTTGCTCCCCTTTACCACTTCCAACCTTGCTGTCTAATTTCTCTCTAGAAAAGTTGAATTGGCATACAACTCCAACAATGCATTAGTGTCCCAAATTTCCCACATCCCCTCCAACATTTGTCATTTTCTTTTTCTGTCATATTAGCCAATCTGATAGGTGCGTAATGATTTCTTAATTGCCAAATCTAATGGTTTTAGCCCAATTCCCACAACCACCCCCCCAAAAAAATCATGCCAAACTAACTTCATTTCCTTTTTTGTTAGGATTACTGGTCTAATAAATTGGGGAAATTCTATAGGGCTCTTGGTGTATCTGGATTCTTGAAGGAAATTTGACTAAGTCTCTCCTTATATCCTTGTGCACAAGATAAAGAATGATATTACAGTTGGGTGTATTCATAGGTGGTTGCATGACCAATTCCCAAGGAGTGTTGACTAATGGATTAACATTAACCTGGAAATAGGCATCCAGTGGCATGTCATGAACTCTATACTTGGATCTGTTTTATTTGATATTTTAACCATTGATTTGAATGTTGACACAAAAGGCAGGATTATTAAATTTGCATATGACAAAAGTTGGAAGGCGTAGGTAATATGCTGGATAACAGAATGGTTATTTAAAACGATTTGGACGGACTGGAACAATGGGCTAAACGTGTTAACAGGAAGAGTTCAATACATCAAAGGTCCACAATTTCACCAGGCTGGATACTCCTCACTCCTCATACTAAATAAGAAGCGTTGGCCCGTCCGACAGATCAAGTGACCGTGACTGAACAATTGTCACCCTGCAGTCAATCTGGCAATGAGCGCCTCTAAACTTAGCTCAGACAACGGGCACACAGCCTGTCCAGAGCTTGTTCTCAGGGGGCAGAGACTTTAAAGAACTCAAGGTCATCTATCTCCGTGCCACTTTGAGACATCAAAATAGGAAGGAGAAATACAAAGTCTTTAGGCACTTAGGTTTAAAAAAAAAAACCTACAGAAGTCTAAGTCTAAAGAGCATTTTATCTGAAAAAAAAAAAACAAAAAACAAAAAACAGGTGTGTGTATGTGTAGGGATATGTGGATGTTCTTTATTTTCTCAGAGTGACTCCACAACATAAGATGGCAGCCAAGATATAAAACTATGCATCCCCTTTGACCCAGCAATACCACTTCTGGGTCTGTATCCCAAAGAGATCATAAAAATGGGAAAAGGACCCATATGTACAAAAGTGTTTATAGCAACTCTTTTTGTGGTGGCCAAGAACTGGAAATTGAAGGGATGCTCATGAATTGTGGAATGGCTGAACAAGTTGCAATACATGAATGTAATGGAATACTATTGTTCCATAAGAAATGATGAGCAGGTAGATTTCAGAAAAACCTGGAAAGTTTACGTGAATTGATGCTGAGTGAAGTGAGCAGAACCAGGAGAACATTGTGTATAGTAATAGCCACATTGTTCAATGACCAACTTTGATAGACTTACCTCTTCTTAGCAATGCAAAGATCTCAGACAACTCCAAAAGACTCATGATGGAAAATGCTATCCACATCCAGAAAAAGAACTATGGAGTCTGAATGCAGATCAAAGCATAGCATTTGCTCTCTTTTTTTGTTTGTTTGTTTGTTTGTTTGTTTGTTCTTTCTCGTGGTTCCTCCCATCTTTACAACATGACTAATGTGAAAATATTTAATGTGAATGGATATGTACAGCCTTTATCAGATTGCACACCATCTTGGGGTGGGGGGAGGGCAAGGAGGGGGAGAAAATTTGGAACTCAAAATCTTATGGAAGTGAATATTGAAAACTAAAAATAGATACATTTTTAAAAAATACGGCAGCCAAGAAAACCTAACCCAATCTTATGCTGCATTAACAGAAGCATAGGATACCAAACAACAGAGATTATAATTCCATTGTAGTCTGAACTGGCCAAACTACATCTGGAATATTTTGTTTATTTAATTTTACTAATAACAGTAATAGCATTGATAGAATGCGTTAAAGTTTTTGAGGAGGTAGGTCCTTTTATTATCCCCATTTTACAGAGGAGGAAACTGAGGCAGATAGAGGTGAAGTGATTCAGGGTCACACAGCAAAGTGTTTGAGGCAGAATTTGAACATAGTTCTTTCTAATTCCAGGTTCAGCGTTCAATAAAGTAATCATTTAGGTCAATAGGCCTTTAGAGATCATCTAGCTCAACCCCTTATCTTACAGATGAAGAAACAAAGACCGAGACATGTTATGTGACTTGTCCAAGACCAGTCAGCATCTACCCAACCCAGACTCAGTCAAGTTGTTGTAACAGAGGATCTTGTTTTTCTTGTTTTCTTTATGGGGTGGGGAAGAGGAAGTGACTGGAGAGAGAAGGTGAATGAGTCCTCATTTGAAAATAAATTAAAATGTAATTAAAAAGAAAGCCAAGTTGTCTTATCCCTCCCCCAAAGCCATTGCAAAATGACAGTGGAGGGGCAGCTAGGTGATGCAGTGGATAGAGCTCCAGCCTTGGAGTCAGGAGGACCTGAATTCAAATCTGACCTCAGACACTTGACACTTACTAGCTGTGTGACCCCTAGGTAAGTCACTTAACCGCAATTGTCTCACACCCGTTCCCCCCCCCCAAAAAAGCAAAATGACAGTGGGAATTTTATATATAGATATATAGATATATCTATATATCTATATAGATATATATATAAAACAAAGTAGTAATATTTACCTTAAAATAAGCATGTATAGAAATAAACAAAAAACACCCCAAATAAAGAAAATGTAACATTCCATCAAAATAATAACTTGTGCTTGTGTAGTGTTTTAAGATTCACAAAGCATTTTCCTCACAACGGGCCTATGCATTTGATAGGGCAATGATCATCATCCCAATTTAACAGATGGTCACATCAAGACCAAGAGATAACTGAGAGATTGACAGCCTGTGTTCTCCATGAGTATTCTCACAGTGTCTAGCAAAACAGGGAAAGGCCTCTAATCTGTGGAAATGCCTTCCCCCCACCCACCCCCAAACTCAGGGGAGGAGAAAGGTGGGCACAGAGTAGCTGCAATCTGCCTATCCAGAGGAATATCCTGTAAGATCAGTGGGAGAACTCAGTATCTGGGTGTCAGCAGCACTTTGGCAGGGACAACGGGAGGAAGGAACCTTGAGCTCCCCTCCAGATACCTCTTTGTGTTACACTTGACCTTGGCTGGTAGCTGGGTTTTTCTTTTAGATTCTGTTCATTTTAAGCAACTTCAGGACCTACTGTATGCACGGTGCTGGGGCAAGGAGAGACATAGAAATGACCTCCACTTTGCTCTCCCGGAAGGGAGGAGAGAAACAAGCATTTATTAAGCACAGCGTACCAGGCACGGTGATTTTATCTCATCTCATTTGATTCTCATGACAACCCTGGGAGGTAGGTGCTATTATGATCCCCATTTTACAGATGAGGAAACTGAAGCAGGCAGCGTTTAAGTTTCTTGCCCAGGGTCACACAGCTAGTGAGCGTCTGTCTGAGGCTGGATTTGAACTCAAGTCTTCCTGACTCTTGGCCCAGCGCTCCTTCCACACCCAGCTGCCTCTGCTCCACCAGAAGCTAGTAACCTAATGGAAATATTGTGTGGAGATGTAAGGCATCAAAACTGCAGCCTCTTCCACGCAAAACAGAGCACAGATATCCTCTGGTCTAACAGTTTTATGCATATACATTTAAAAATTAAAAATTAATTAAATTTAAGGTTTTAGTTCATCTTCCTTCTATTCTGTTAAAGCAGGAGGAATGATGACCAAACTCGATCACAGAGAACATGATGAAATATACACCCTTACTCTCCATGGAGAGGTAGGGAACCATCCCAGGCAAGGCACCACATACATTGTCAGGCAAAATTGCTGTGTTGACTGGTCTGGCTTAGCTCTTTCTCTTTGGTGCAAGGGAAGCTTGTACGGAAGAGGTAGAGGTACATCTGAAAATGACTACATCTTTAAAATTTTAATAAATAAAATAATCAAAGAAAATTAAAATAACTCCTAAAATAAACAATAAATAGTAGTCTAATCATCGGGCCAGCCAATGCTTGATGATACGTGAGGAAAGCAAGACTGACTTTTTTGTAGGGTCAGACCCATCTGGGAGGAGCCATATTGGAGGAAGAATAATGAGAAGTTAGGGGATGCTCAAGATGATGCCCCAGAAGGATCCAATGAAGGAATTAAAGGGGCTGACAAGAATAATGGGGAACAAGGAGGGCTTTCATATAGAAGAAGCATTAGACTTTCCTTCTGGGCACCACAATGGATGGGAAGCAGTGTGTTTCAACGGAAAGATCTCTCCATCTGAAGTCAGAACATTCGGGTTCAAATCTCAGCTTTACTCACTACTACCTGCAAGTCACTGAATCTATCTTGGCCTCAGTTTCCTCATCTGCAAAATGGAGAGGCTTCTAAGGTCCCTTCCAACTCTAAATCTATTTCCTTCTCACTCTAAGTTGCAGAGACAAAGATATCACTGTGATATAAAGCAGGGGTGCTTACTTTAAGGTCTATAAACTTGGTTTTTGAAAAATAACTATTTCAATATAACTGATTTCTTTCAAAATCTTGTGAGCTTTATGGTAGTCATTTAAAGATATTAGGCTTTACCGCATGGCATCTCAAAATACTTAGTTTGCTTTCTAATCTTACGTACTTTATTTTATGCATTTACAAACATTCTGAGATGGGGTCCATAGCACACAAAAAGGTTAAGTATTCCTGATTTTAAGGAAAACCTCCTAACAAATACAGTGACCCCCAAGGCAGAATGGGATCCATCTGGAAGGCAGAGGTGGGATGCCTTAAGTGTTGTGGAAAGATTCATGATCTGGACCCAGCTAGACCAGATGACCCTTTAGAGGTCACTCCCAGGTCTGAGCTCCCATGATTCCACAAGTCTTGCAAACTCAGTTTTCCATAGTGACACCAGGGTACTTCTCTCCAAAGGCAGCTCTCCGAAGTGCCTGGCACTTAATGTTGATTGATTGATTGATTGATTGATTAACTGCCTTTTCTGACTCAAATTCTGGCACCCTGAGAAGAACAAAGCTGCTGTTTTTTCCAGGGTATGGCACTACCATGATCCTATTCTTTGTAAAATATTTCAACCTTTGGGCTGCAAGATTGATTGGGTGGCTGGTTATTCATGTCTCATGCCTCATAGCACCTCCAGTCCTAGGATAGGCTGGCTGGATCAACGACTCGTAAAACACTGTTTGCCTATATTTGGGTCAACAAAGGCAAAGTATAAATGTACAAAGGTCCCTGTTCTTAGCCCACAGCAGCTTCTGCTCCCTCCTTCTCGGCCTTTTTCTACAGGACAGGTAGAGCTTCTGGAAGAGGGGCTTGGAATGGGTGTCTGTAACTGTAAATTCTCCAAGGTCAAGCATGCCCGAGTTTTGCTTCTGGGACTGGATTTCTCAGGGAAGTCAACAATCCTTTACAAACTAAAGCAGGCCAAGGACTTCACAACCCTCCCAACCATTGGCTTCAACGTGGAAATGATAAAGATGGAGAAAAACATCCATCTCACAGTCTGGGATGTCGGAGGGCAGCTCCATATGAGGAGCTTTTGGGACCAGTACTGTGAGAACACGGATGTGCTGGTGTATGTGGTGGACAGCACCGACCAGAGGCACCTGGAGGACTCCCGAAGAGAATTCAAGCTTCTCCTGAAGAATGAGCACATCAGGTGTGTTCCGGTCCTGTTGCTGGCCAACAAACAAGATCTGCCCGGAGCCTGCACAGCCGAGGATATCACCAGGAAATTCAAGATGAAGAAAAACTGTGGTGACAGGGACTGGTACGTCCAGCCTTGCTGTGCCATTTCGGGGGACGGCCTGGCCGAAGGCTTCTGCAAAGTGACAGAGTTCATCAAAAGCTACAGGAAATCCGCAGAAGCTACCTTGGCCTTCTTCAGGCAAAATCAAAACTACACAGGGATCTCCAGGTATGGAACATTACCTAAACTGTCAAGCCGATTGGTGTTTTCTTTATTTCTCCTGTATTTCTTTTAAAAAATATATTCTGTATTACAAGGGATGACTTGCTGGGGAGGAGAGGGGAAGGGATATATTTATAAATGAGTCATTTAAAAACCAAAAATTTTTTAAAACATTGTGCAAGGATAGGATATCAAAGCTGGTTGAAGAATTGTACTTTGTGAGCCAGGAATTTAAACTGAAAGGCACTAAAACCACTTTCTTTTTTTAAAATATATATTAATTTATTTTTAGTTTTCAACATTCACATCCATAAGCTTTTGAGTTTTAAATTTTCTCCTCCTCCCTCCCTACCTCCCTCCTCAAGATGTCAAGAAATCTTAAAACCACTTTCAAAAGTTATTCATTCTATAAGCATTTATTAAGCACCTGGTGTATGCCAAGCACTGTTCCGGGCACTAGGGACACAAAAACAAAACAGACTCTGCCCCAAGGAGCTTATATTTTACTGGAGTATGGCACAGATAAGTCATTGCAAAATATATACAAATTAATTGTTGTTGGGGGGTGGGACATGGAACAGTAGCAGTTGGCTGGGAATGGGATGTCGGAGACCTCTTTTGGAAAAGAAGCTTTGGCTGAGCCTTGAAGGAAGGTAGAGATTCTTAGAAGTAAGGATGCGGGGGAAGAGGCTCTCCAGGTTTTGTGGGGTGGGGTGGAAGGCGCAGTCTGTACAAAGGAGAGGAAAGGATATCTGTAGGGAAGATAGCAAGCTAGCTCTTTAGCTTTTCCCAATTAGAGCGTAGGAACGCCAGTGAGGCAAGCAAGTTGCCATGTGGGTGTTGGGGGACCGTTGATGTTGTTGTTGGCAGACCCTTGCGGAGGAGCTGTTTGATTTAATTTTTTATTAAACTGCTCAGCACACTATAGTTGGAGGGTTTCTATTTTTAGCCTCCTTGTTTAGCGCTCAGTTGGACGGTTTGAAAAGAGAAATGAAAAGGCGGATTTAGTTCGGCCCGTAAGCTTCTTAGAGTGCTCCAACGTTCCCTTACGGGACCGAATAATTTACTGCATTATCACTTGTCTGCGGCCACTGGTGCATTGTTTCAGCAGGGTCTCCGGGATCGTCTTTCAGAATTAGCTCTGCCCTAAGCCTTGGGGTTCGGTTTGTAGTCCACTCTCATGAGCTAGCTAGGGAGTAGGGGCGGGGGTGGAGGGGGAAATGTGATTTAAATTTTGGAAGGGGGAAATTGAGGCTCGGCATACGCGCAGAAAGCCCCTGCTTTTGGTCACCTTTCACCTGGATCCCAGCCAGGCTGGTTGGAAGGACGGCTGCCCAGAATTTCCTACCTTAGACTCAAGCCAATTCAGCACAGGTTATTTATTGCACAGGGGCTACTCTGGGCCGGTTGGGTATGCTGACTCATACCCTAAAGCTTAGGGGGTGATTTCACAGGCTCCTGGCACCAGCCTAGGGTTGAGCCTGGACGGGGGCCGGGTAGGCTGTTTGAGAATATAGCCGCCCTATGAGACCTGCGGCAAGCTCAGATTTATCTCTCAAATCCTAAAAACCTCAGGAGAGTTAGGTCAGTTTCAAGATAATCTGGGAGTTCTAAATCAACTAGCAAGAGACTCCCTGGAGTTAGGGGCGTGAGAGGGAGAGGGGTGGGGTAGGGAGGGGAAGGAAATTTGGCCTGAACTGGAATTCCCCCAAGCGTGAGTCAGAACGTTCCCCGAGGCCCTGGAGCTAACCTCCTCCCCCAGCTCCCCCAAGGCTCATTCTGACTACAAGCAGAAGTGATCCCAGATAGGACTAGAGTCTTGTCAGGTAGGTGAGTAATGCAAGTATTATTACGCCCATTTCACAGATGAGGAAACTGAGGCTCAGAGAGATCAAGAATCTCCCCACAGATACATAGCTAGGAGATGGAAGAGCCAGGACCTAAACCCAGCTCTTTCCATTCACTTTGCTGCCTGAGTTAGATCCTCCTACCTGTGGTCAGCTATGACCCCTCCAGGTCTTTTTAGTTGGTGCCCAATTACTGTTTCTCCAACTGGTGTTTTTCATTACATTGCCCCAAATGTACAACCTTCCCCTCCTCCGTATAGATAATCATTGGATGTTAGAGCTGAAAAAGACTCAGAGATTATCCAGTCCCAATTCCTCTTTGTACATATAAGGAAACTGAGGTAGAGGGAGGTAAAGTTACTTGCCTGAGGTCATTTACACCTACTAAGAAATAGAACTGGAATTTGGACCCAGGGTTTCTGATTCTAAATCTATATCATGTCTGCACAAGGTCTAACCTTAAGCTTCCAGAAATCGAGGAAGGCCACACTAGGACCCAGCCATGGAAGTAGCATGCTAATGAGAACTGGACTTGGCATTCAGAAGTCCTGGATTTGAATCTGACACTTCTGTGCTCGATGTGTGGCTTGTGAGCCAGTCACATAACCTGTGCAGGCCATGGTTCCCTCCTCACCAGGTTCTACTGAGAACAGGTGACATAATGTATACAGATCACTTTACAAACTTTCCCAAGCTCTATAAATGTGGTGGTTGTTGCTGCCTCAGCTGCTGCTGTTATCACAGCTGCTCAGCCAAACTTAGGAAGCCCTGGGCAGCTTTGCCACCATGAAGGAGGGAAGGAGGCTGGGAAAGGTGACGACATGCCTGACTACAGGTGTCCTGCCCATTTGCTGGTATTTCGAAGTTCTCTTACTTCACTTATCAAGGTAACAAGTCAGGCAGCTGAATCCAGATATTTCTTAAATGTTTTCATATAATTATTGTTTCTAAATTTTATAATAAATATTTACAATCTCAAATAAGTGGCGCTTCTCTCTGGACTAGATTTTGGCACATACACACCCTCCTCTATTTCCATTTAAAGTTTTTACCTGTTGGTAATTTTTTTTAATTTCTAAAAAAATTATCATTTATTTATTTTAGATGCTTTTCTTTTTAAAATTTGAGTTCCAAATCCTCTCCCTCCCATAAAAAAAAAAAAGAATAAAAGTCTTCACCTGTTTGCTTTAAACCCCCCTTCCCTCATTAGAAAATCAGGGAGACGGGCTGGTAGAGGCGTTGACGTCTGAGGACCTGGGGGGAAACCCCAATTCTGACACTACTTGTGTGATTTCGGGAAAGTCCTTATCAGTGAAATGAAGGGATTGGAAGATGACCCTAAGATCCCTTCCCAATCTAAGTGTATGAATCAGTAATTCCGTGAAACACTCATCTACATCTGTTTGTTCGTTTGTTTGGGATGTCCAACTGACATAGAATCTCTTCCCCCAGCCGTAAACCAGACTGGCCACGTTTCACTTCTTTTAGTCCCTGTTCAGAGTTCCTTTCCCATCTGCTGCCGGCTTCCTGGGACTGCCCCTCCCAGCCTAGCGCCATATCCCCAAGTTTTAGTCCCTACCTGTCACCTTCTTACAGAACCCGTCCCTTCTGAAGATGAAGCTGAAGGCTTAGGGTTCAGGGAGGGGAAACCTCCTGGTTCAGATTCCAAAACTCTGGGCACTTGTGTCCCCAAATGCTCTCTCCAGCTCCAGCAGCAAAATGCATGCTGGATTGGGAGCCTGAAAATCTGGCTTCTTCAGAAAGTGGGATTTTAGCTGAGACAGGAAGCCAGAGGTACAGGTGACGAGAGAACGTTCCAGGCATGGGGACAGCCAGTTCAAATCTGCAGTTGGGAAATGGAGGAGGAGCTGGGAGGTCAATGTAGCTGAATCACAGAGTACCTGGAGAGGAATAAAGTTTAAGAAGTATAAGAGGCCAGATTGTGATACCTTTAAAAGTCAAACAGAAGGGTTTATGGTAATAGGAGCCTTTGGAGTTCACTGGGATTGTGTGTAGTGGGGAGGAGTGAAGAAATGTTTTGAATGGTCAGACTTGTGATTGAGGAAAATCACTTTAGTGGCTGAATGGAGGAAGGATTGGGGTGGGAGTGGGAGAGATGAGATGTAGGCAGACCCACCAGCAGCTATTCCAATTATCCAGATGAGAGGTGATGAAGGCACCAGGGTGGGGGCAGTGTCAGAGGAGAGGAGAGAGGTTTTGAAGATGGAGACTAGGCTACAGATTGGATATGTGGGGTGAGTGAGAGTGAGGGGTTGAGGATGACTCCTAGATTGTGAGTCTCCATAATAAGGAAGCTCAAAGAAGGGAGGATTTGGGGGAAAGACAGTAAGTTGTTTCGGCTGTGTCAAATTTAAGATGTCTAAGGAGTATCCAATAGCATAGAGATCCAGTAGGATCATGAGATCGCCAATAATAATAAATAAGTTACAGGAAGAAAAGGCCCCAGGTAGAGCCTGGAGGTCCCCCACAATGAGCAGGTGTGACCTAGAGGAAGATCCACCAACAGACAAGTACAAGGAGATGTAGGGGAGCCGAATCGTGAAACCTAGGGAGAAGGGCGCCCAGGGAAGGGGGTGATAGCAATGTCAAAGGCTGCAGAGAGCTCAGAAACCATGAGGACCGAAAAGAGGCCTTTAGGCTTGGCCCTTAGGAGGTCATCAGTAATTCTGGAGAGAGAAAGGTTCAGGTGAATGAAGAGGTCAGAAGCCAGGTGGCCAAGGGTTCAGATGATAAAGAGAGGAGAGAAAGTGGAGGCAGTGAGTAGAGATAGAGAACGATAGTTAGTGGGGGCGGGGTAGGAGGAGACGTGGGTGTGTCTGAAGGCAGCCAGGAAGCAGCCTGAGGAAGGTCCGGAGGCCACTCCCCTTGGGATCTGCCGGGAGGAGTCAATCACCTGCCTTTCTATAATCTATGGCTAGGGGGTATGCCTGTGTATACCAATATAATTACATTTGTCTACCTGTTTATCAAACTCCCCTCCATTCCTTTAAAGCAGGGGTGGGGAACCTGCTTTAAACTCTATCTCATTAAATCACCTTTACCAGTCATTACTTTAGAAAGTGTTTAATGGCTGTGGTAATAAAAAGCACAGTATAATTGCACCTAGGTAGTACAGGGGATAGAAGACTCAACCTGGAGTCAGGAAGACCCAAGTTCAAATCCTACTTGGAAGCTGTGTGTCCCTGGGCAAGTCACTTAACCTCAGTCATCCTCAGTTTCCTCCTCTGTAAGATGAAGATAGATAGATAGCATCTATCTCCCAGGGCTTATTGTGAGGGTAAAGGGAGATAGTATTTGTCAAGTACTTTGCAAATCTTCAAGTGCTATATAAATGCTAGCTATTACATCTTGGGGTATTGGAGTAGGAGCTGTAGAATGGTGAGTACTTTGATGATGTCATTTATGATAAGAATAAGTACCCTGCATCCTACAATTCCTTCTTCATTATCTCGAGATAAAAGACAAAAGAACAAGCAGCTCAGGTTTGGTTGTGGGCAATTCACTCACAACTAGGGGCAGAGGGTAATAGATTTGGAACTAGAAGGAACCTCAGAGAACATATCATCCAATCCCTTCATTTTACAGATGAGGAAACTGAGGCCCAGGGAGATGAAGTGATTTGCCCATGGTCATAAAATTAGATAGTGTCAGAGGCAGGATTTGAACTGTGGTGCTTTGACCTCCACAATCATTGTACCCTGCCTCCCCCTGGCCTATAAATGGAAGAACATAGGGTGACCTGGATGAAGGACACCTAAGCTGTTTTAGCCATCATCTTTTTTACCTGCCTCTATCCTACTCTGCTGTGGTCATCTCTCTCTCTCTCTCTCTCTTTCTCTCTCTCTTTCTCTCTCTCTCTCCACCCCCCCCCCAGATAACCCCATTGATCTCTACATCTGTACCTCAGCAACAAGAGATGGATATTGGTCTGGGTGCGATGCGAGCACCTTCTCCAATAAAGGAGCCCTAGCTCTGAACTCAGGCAGTCTAGTTTCAGTCCTCAGAGAGCCTGGTCTCTAAAGAAAAGGTCCAGGCTCTTTTTTGTGATCTCTGACCTTTTATGTTTCCACTCCAGAAAAACATCACTTAAAGCTTAGGTTTGACTCATGTGTAGGGGTAGGAAAATACTCATTGTACAATTTAGGTCAGATATAGGACAGCTATTTATTTACTAGACACAAATGACATTCTTAGAACACAAACACTTATAAGCGTACATTGCCAAAGATTTAAAATACTAAAGAGTAACTCATAACTTCTATTATTCTCTCAGAAAGTTGATTCTTAAAACATGAAACCATGAAACATTTTGTAGACTTTCATTTCACCTTCATCTTAGCTCCACACTATCTGAGCAACTCCCTTAAGATTCCTATCTCCTAGCAAGTTAGGTAGTGGCTTGAGCTCTTTCCCCAGCAATGGCCATTTTCTCCTCCAAGAAGCATTTGTTGTAAGTTCAGGGCAAAAATCCCCACATTGCAGCTGGCACCAACAGGAGGCCTCTAGGCCTACGACGACTCATACTCATGAGATTGCCTCCAAGACATCGCCATTTGGAAACCTATACTCATTGAAAGAAATCCAAGCAGAAATAGCAGCCAGGAAGTCCAAGATCCAGAATCAGGCTCTCCTAGGAAGCTCATGTGCTCACTGTCACATTCAGCCTCCATAGTTTTTGGGGTGGAGATGGGCAAGAGGGGCTCACAGTGTCATCCCACACCTGTAGAACGGCATAGGGCAGTCACTCCTTTTAAAGTCTACTGGATGACCTGGTTCTACTGCTTCAGTGGCCAATCCTCTAATTTACCGCACCTTCATCCCTGCTGCTGTCACAAGGAACAAAGAAAGGGCTGTTGCATCGTTTCAAAATCATTACGCGCTGAGCATGTGTCTCTTCTCCTCCCCTCCCTTAACTGTCCAGTGGAACTTAGCTCAGCTCCACTCATGCAAGAGTAGATAAGAAGGGTATCCCCTCAGCACCAGAGCAAAGTCCATGGGGCTTCCCCAGAGAGCAATAGTACTAAAGCCTAGTTATCAAAGTCCGTCTGAAGGCAAATAAATGAAAGACCTGAAAAAGTCAGGTTAGCTCCTCCCACCACCATTTCTCATTTTTCTCTCTCTTTCCATCAGCCTTTCAAATGTCCTGCCCCTTACCCTTATTGCTTGAGCTGCTAAATATTAACACACTCACTACTACAGTATCTACTTCTCAAGGTTGCTGCAAGGAAAGTATTTTGTAAGCCCTAAAAAGAAATCAAAATGTAAATAATTCTCCTTCATATTACTTCCTTGTCCACCACCCCGAGGCCCCTTTTCCAACTCCAGTTCCTGGTACAGAATGCCTACAATAGCCTGAGTGTTTTTCATCCAAAATCTAATTTCAGTCTTCTTCGTACAGAGACTAACATCAGCGCCAGTGTGTGATTTTTGTTCTTTAAATTAAAAAAAAAAGAAGAAGAAGAAAGAGAAGAAGGGGGAAAGAGAGAAAAAGAGAAAAGGAAAGCAGGAAGACGGAGGGATGGAGAGTTAGAGAAGAGGAGGGAGAGAAGGAGGAGGGTAAGGACTTGGTGGCTTTTGTTTTTATTCCCTATTTCTTTTTTTATTAACCTTAAAAATCTCCAGAAGAAAGTTTTCTAAGATGGAAATATGTGGTTCTATTCTACAGTGAGCCAAGTAAAGACTCCCCATGCTGCCTTTTTAGATGCAACTAATGACCATAGAGAGCACATGGTTCAGCCCCTAGACCACAGATTCCAAACCTTTTTTTTTTTTTGGCAATCTGGTGAAGCTTTATGAACTTCTCAAAATAGGATTTTTAAATAATTAAAGGAAACACTACATTTTAGTTAGAGGTTAATGAAAATAAAGAAGTAATTTTTTTTATCCATGCTCGCAGACACCCCAAAATCAATCCATGGACCCTTTGTTAACATCCTTTGTCCTAGCCCCCTCATAAGGAAAGAAAGGGAATGACTGGGAAGCCAGCCAGGATTAAGAAATATCTCCTGGCGAGAGGCCCAGGGTCCCCACAGTTCCTGACAGCTAACCCCTAGGGTTTCCTACCCATTTTCTCCTTACCCATCACTAGCTCCCCTTACTTCCAAACAGTCACACTGCTATCTCTCTAGATCTCTGCCCACCCTCTGCTGCCATGAAAGCCTGGGGGCAGTTTTGCAGAGGGACAGCCCTTTGTTTAGTTGAGGAAGGAGTAGTGACTCTTGATTGGCTGAGAGAATGCTGAATATGACTTTGTGTGCCTGCATAAGAGACCTAGATGTAGAAAATTCTGAGAAAGTTTTTGAAGATATTCATCAAAAAAGAAGCTCCAGGAGGTGGTTGGGGGGCCGAGCTAAAAGGCAGATGTAGAGAGAACCTCCACCTTCTCGGACTCTACCCCATCCCCTGCCTTCCACCACTGGTGGCTTGAAACTGAGACAGTCATTGGTTGCTTGGAGCACTTAGCAAGTTGCAAAGGTGGGGAGCAGGGGAGATCTCTGAGCCCACTACTGAGGTGTGGGGAGGTATATTCCTAGTGTCACAAGGTAAAACTATAAATGTATTTCTCACAGAAACTTTGTCACACAACATAAATGAAAGAATATCATTAAAAACTGACCTCTGTCTAATGTCCACAATCATCAAACCCCGGTGCCTCCCTTCAGCGTTTGCATAGGTGGGAGATTATGGGTGTGGAATGCTGCACACACCATCAGACAAAGATGAAGCATTGACTGGTTTTTTCAAACTGCTTTAAAAAAAAAACAACAAACCTTTGTTACAAGAGATGGTTTGCTGGGTAAGGGAAGGAAAAAGGAATAGATTTAGAAATAAATGTGGCATAAAAATGGAAGAAAAAAATTTTATAAAGAAATATTGTTATAGATACTGATTATCTTAGTTCAGTACCATAGTTCTGCTACATTCAGTATAATAGGTTTCCGTAGGCAAGCCTGGGAACCTAGCTTCACCTCCCCACATAGTAGCAATAATAATAAAAGCCCACAATTCTATAACACTTCATAGCTAGAAGGTGGTTTATTATCTAATTTGTTCTCTGGGAAATTTTATAACATTATTTTGATAGGAAAATGCCATCTAGGTTCCACAGAACCACTGATAAGTGAACTTTTGGAATACAACCTATTAGAAAAGTTGGAGACCATTTTTTGTCAGGAACCTGCTCTACCCAAGTCTTCTGTTTGAATGGAAAACTTTTTCCCCAACACATTATGATCTCATCAGGCTCTTCATAGTATTTTATTATCACTATTTATCTTCAATAAGGTAAAGTTTGAGACTCACCCAAGAGTACCTGATTGATGATGCCAAGCCTAAGCATCACAGCTCCAAAATGCCCCCTCGAGGAAAAACAAAAGAGGCCTGGAATAAATACCACTTGAATATTATTATTTAATTTTGAAAATTGTTCCCTGGTGCTGGAAAAAAATTGCCTGGGGGCACAAGCAGAGACGAATGGCAGTGAATTAAAACACATAAAGCATTGCAATGACCAATTGATATTAAAATCCACACATTCGTTTGGAAAAAAAAAAAAAAGATTTTGCGCCAGCATCATGACCATGGGCAAAGTGGCCCCTGAGGAACTGGGGCAGGCAGGGGTTCTTCCATGGGAAAAGTCCGCACTTCTCTTCTGGAGGACTTGAGGGACTGATGGGCAGAAGATCCCTTAATCGAGCTTCGGCGCTTATGGAGAGGGGTGATCGATCACTAGAGGGGCGGCGGCGATTGGTTTTGTGGGGTTTTGTCTTCTTTTTCCTGCTCTGCGGCACACTGCAGTTTTCCTCCAGAGAATGAACATGCTCGTTCCCTGCTGAGCAGAAAGTCTCTACTTCCTAACAAACCACAGCATTTTTACCCAATTTGGGGGCTCCTGTGCTCAACCACGGAGTTTCCAAGGGCCTCTTGGGGTTTAAGAGTCGCAGCAGCTGATGAATGCTCTGATCTGTACCAAGGTCTGCCGAGCAAAGCAAGCTTCGGGGAGAGACTGGCAGCTTTTTTGTTTTGTTTTGTTTGTTTGTTTTTTGGGGGGAGTTTGGTTCTTATTTTCCTACCGTTAGCTGCACTTGCCTATTATTTGTAGCCTGTGACTCCCTGAAGGCCCTGAGAACTGGACTAGACCATAAAGGGCTTTCTAACCTAAGAATTGAACAGGCAGGTTAAGTGTTGCTTTTAGCAACTCAAATATCAAGATGGGAGAATGTGAAAGAAGCCCCCTGCAAACCTTTAGAGTTAGCTATCATCCTCCATAGCAGGGTCACTATCATTATGAACAAATCTGGGTTAATATTAAAAAGAAGATAATTGGGGGGGGGCGAGGTTAGCCATTTGTTTCTAAACAGATATGATCTGAGCCTCCAAGCCCATTGGTAGGTATGGGGCTCTCCTCATTGGTGGAGATCAATGCCCTGAGACTGTGTGAGGGGAGGGGAGGAAATGGTGAGAGTCGGAGAGAGGAGGACTCCAGGGTCTCCAATCTCTGGGGTCTCTGCTGTAACCTCGGGCATTGCTAGCTTCCAGCTTTGAGAGAGAAGATGGAAGATGCTCACCCTCCTTCATGTTACTGAAGGTTAAATTGGAGATTTAATAGAGGGAAGGCCCTAGTATGGATGGGAATTGAGAAAGGCTTCAGTAGAAGGTGGGGTTTTAACTGGAACTAGAAGCAAGCCAGGGCAGGCAGGAGATGGAGATGAGGGCGGAGAGAAGTCCCGGCACGGGGGATGTGGGGAGGAATCCTCAAGCTTGAGAGATGGAGTGTTCTGTGTGAGGAGCGGGGATGTCACTGGATCAGAGCGTCCAAGGAGCGGAGTGGGAGAAAGAGTGAGGTTTCAGAAGTCTGGAAAGGTAGGAGGGGGACCAGTCACGAAGAATCAGTCCGCATTGCCTAGAGGGTCCGTATCCCTTTGGCGTTTTGCCTCTGCCCGAGAGGCAACGCGTGAAGTGAGAAAATAGACTGGCTTTGCTGCCCGAGGACCTGGATTCAAATCCTGACTTTGCTGCTTATCAGTTTTGTCTGTAATATTGGGTAAATCACTAATCTCTCTGGGGCTCAGTTTCCTTCTCTGTAAAGCAAAGGGGATGACCTTTAAGGCCCCTCAAAACCCCAAGTCTAATCCTATGACTACAGAATTGGGACATTTGTTCCACCTGGATCTCTTAGCATTTTTTGTTTGCTGTTTGGGGATACAGTAGAAAAAGCACCGAATGAATTCAGAGGACCTGGGCCAGGGATGAGTCTGACTTTCAAACGCTGCCTTTACACACTTATACATGGGAACTTTGGCAGTCACAGCCTTCCAGGGCCTCGGTTTCTTCAGCTCCGTGTAACATCTCTGATCCTACGATATAGACAACTTTAAATTAGTTAATAAATTTTGGTTCACTAATGAAAGATCGTAGATTTAGAACTGAAACAAATCCTAGGGATCATCTAATCCAAACCCCTCTTTTTTTCAAGGCAAGTCAACAAACATTTATTAAGCTCCTACTATATGTCAGGTACTGTGCCAAGTTCTGGAGATACAAAGAAAGGCCAGAAAACAGTGCTGCTCTAAATACAACATATAACCACTATATACAATCAAGTTATCTACAGCACAAGGTAAAGTTGGAGCTAATCTCCAAGGAAAAGGCGCTAAGAAGGAGGACCAAGAAAGGCTTCTTGAAGAAGGTGAGACTTTAGCTGGGGCTTGACGGAAGCCAGGAGGTCGAGATGAAGAAAGAGAATTCCAAGAATGGAGCACAGCTAGTGAAATTCCCAGAGTCGGGTGATGGAGCATCTTGTGTGAAGAACAGCAAGGAAGCAGATGTCATTGGATTAAAGGCAAATAAGGTATGAGAAGATTGGAAAGGTAAGAAGCGGCCAGGTGACACGTTTGATTCTGGAGGCAACGAGGAGCCATTGGAGTTGATTAGATCAGAAAAGTGAAAGAACCTGGTCCTCTGATTCCATAACTTGTCCCAAGGCTCCTCTAACATTCGTTTTGTGGGTCAGGTACCATCTTGAAATAAAACAGCTGCCTGCAAAATTTTCTCAGATGGACATTTCTCCTCTCACTTTAAATGGATTCCAATTAATGTGATACGTATGTATATAACCTTTATGTCAAAGACTCCTCTGGCATCAAGAGCTTGGAAACACTTTAGGGGATATTCTCACATCTCCTGACTCAGGGGCCCAGGAAACCCAGAAAATCTTTTTATTATACCTACAAGTCATTATGCTGAAACTGCATGCCCACTTTCAAGCATGTCCTTTGAAGTATTACAGAAGGAAATGTTGTTGTTTTTTTAATAGTACAGCAAAGCAGAAAGCCTTGAATGAGTAACCTTTTGTCACAAGGATCCCCAGAAAAATCCCCCAATAACTTTGATCCCCATATTGAATGATTACTTGAACTGAGGTCTTCTCAAGAGGGCAGTGGAAAGTTGCCCAGTGTACAGTATGAATCAGTTACAGGACAGCTATTTATTTCCTCCATGAAAAAGAAATTTTAAATACTTAAGTCTGTCACAAGCATACATTAACTTAAAACCAATTGGGGAATATCTACCCATGAACTATAGAATCCATCTTGCATGGCAGATCAGACCATGCTCCATGCCTCTATGACATTATTATCATTGTTACTATGTCTTAGCTCTAGTGACCTAACCCCAGACCAGACCAGGGAGACTCTCTTCCATAAGCCCTTTGATCCCATCAAACCATGGAGATACAGCTGTTGGCTCCAATTTCCTTCCTGCTCACCCCATACTGATTCAGTTATGATGATCAAAAACTCTCATGTCCTTTCATCCTCTCACACCAGGATTATCGTCCACCCCAGGGACTGTTCCCTAGTTGACTGTGAGTTGATGCTGTATCCCAGTTACAGGTCCATGAGAACGTGGGTATAAGATAAATGCCCAGAAACCTCCTCAACAGCAAGGACTTTTATTTTTGTCTGTGCCTGGACTATAGTAGGTACTCAATAGACGTATGTTAAAATTAATTGAATTTATCAAATCCTCTTAGGATAGCAGCCATTTTTGCCAGTTTACTAGCCCTAAGAGGATTACAGGCATTTATCACTTCAGTCCAATGCCTGTAGGGCACTGGTGGGGCAGGTGGGTGGAGCAGTAGATAGAAGGTGGGACCAGAGTCAGGAAGACTCATTTTTGGGAGCTCAGACACTTACTAGCTGTGTGACCCTGGACAAGTCACTTAACCCTGCTTGCCTCAGTTTCCTCATCTGCAAAATGAGCCGGAGAAGGAAATGGCAAACCACTCCAGTATCTTTACCAAGAAAACCCCAAATGGGGTCACGGAGAGTCTGAAATGACCCATCAACAACAACCAGTGCTGATTTCCTGAATCAAATTATGGAGAGAGGCAATCCTGATGGAGATTCCTAACATTATATATACACGCACACATATGTATGCATGTATGTGTACATGTGTATACATGCACATATAGACATGTGTATTTATACACTTATAATGTATGCATGTGTACATATGCATACATATATACACATACATGAAGAGATTACAGAAATATGACTGCACCCAGTTAGGTCTACAATTCATATTATACACTTATTTTGACCTTCTACTTGCTTTTCTTTGTTTTCTTTTTTTTATGATTTCCATTCTGTGATAAGCATTTAAATGAAATAGTGAGTAGTAAGATGAATCACCAGATTATTGTCCTGACCTCTTCCGCAAAGGAGAGTTGCTGCTGTGGCCAAGTTCCATGGTGCATGACCAGGGATAGAGGCAATAATACATACAGATTGCAGTTTTGGTAGTGGACATAATCAGCAAACTTCCGAGGGCAGTGAGAGAAGGGGTGGTAGAACAAGAGAGAAAGGGAAGATTCGAATGACGAAATGGAGATTCCCACCCAAATGCTTGGGGTAATCTCCCAAGGTTCTCCCAGCAAAGCTCCTCTCAGTTCAGTGCTATGGGTAAGGTGGTGTGCACCAAAATGGTGTCGTTCTTTAAGATCACAATCTACTCAAAATATTCTAATTACTTGTCCCATTGCTGCCAGATCTCAGGGCTCCCTTTCTATTTCTGTCACCCTAAGGTAAAAAAAAATGGGGAGATTTCTCCACCAATAACCATCCTTTTTAGTTATAGCTTTCCCTCATTTTTCCTTCCCTGGGAGTATTCTTTTTCTCATCTGTTTACTGTAGTCCAACCCACACGGTTCATTTTTTACACCAGTATAAAATTCATTTAGTTTATCATCATATGAGGCAGCTAGATATTTCAGTAAATAAACTCTGGCCTCTGGGCGTGGAGTCAGGAAGACTCAAGTTCAAATCCCTCAGATCCTTCCTAGCTGTGTGACCCTGGGCAAATTTCTTAATCCTGTTTGCCTCAGTTTCTTCGTTTGTAAAACGAACTGGAGAAGGAAATGGCAAACCACTCCAGTGTCTTTGCCAAGAAAACCCCAAATGAAGTCACAGTGAGTTGGACCTGATTAATCAAAAACAGCAACTTTCAAGGAAATTTAAAAGGTCTTATTTAAATACCGATCACAGTCCACCTCAGGACCTGAAAATGCCATTTGGGTGGGAAGGTAGGACCCCTGAGGCTCAGCAGTTCAGCAAATTCTCAGTGATAAGGACAGAATTCAGAGCCTACTGGTTCTAGATTCTCAAGTTGCAATCCCTGCATTGAGGCAAACCACTTTATTCTGCCAAGAGATGTTAGCTATGACAACTATACCAGAAGCAACTTTCTTCTAATATGGTTCTCAAAAATTCTCTAAATAATTTTACATTGCATCACAGTGGGACTGGGCACTTTCAAAAATTTGGATTTATCTTTATGGACATCTTACATACATTTAATTTTTTATTGGAGAGCTCTAGCTGGAGTCTAATTCAATCATAAGATACCTTATAAATATTTCCACATAACTTGGATTTCCCAGGGGAAATTTAGCAAGCAAAAACTTAACCTGAGGGGTATTTCTAAAGGGGTAGTTTGAAATGGAAACTATTATTGCTGCTAATTACTTGTGTTTTAAATCTAGGAAATGATTTCAAGAAAATATCTTTAAAGCTACATTCAAAGAAAAATCATCTGCAGCAATCCTATCCATACCTGCCAAGTCATAAGATAATCCCTCTTCCACTTTCTCTGAATTTTGCCACAGCTAAATTAATAAATGCCCCGTCTGTAAATTCCTCCCCAGGGGAAGCCAGTCAACAACAAACTGACATTCCCATTTGCAGGAGTTTTTCCTCAGATTCCAAGTGTACAGAATGACACAGCTTCTTTTTAAAATAAATTCTGCTGTGTGTATTGTCCTTTGTAGCAGTTCATTCAACATGGTTATTCTCAACTTGCCATCTGACAAGAAAGAATTGGAAAGCTAACATTTTGTAGCTAAGCCATTAGTAAAAATCATCTAGGGCAGTACATTTCTTAACGCCAATTAAAAGTAACAGGAAATCTAGCTCAAAATAGCAAGTCAAGAAGAATGTTGCTTCCTGGGCTTATTCTTTAGCTATTCTGGGGAAGGCAACAGTGATTTTCCACCTCCCCCAGGCTGAGGAGTATTTTCAACCAAACCACAGCCATCATGGTTAGCCATGTCTCACTGTTAGAAACATTGAAAGGTCAAACCACTTCTAATCAAGAATGAGTTGTAAAATAGATCCAAGAATACTGATCAAAAAAAAGAACAGAGTGAAAAGCTTGTGTGCCCATGAATCTGGAATAATGCCCAATATAAAAGACATCAGGGGGAACAGAGAGAAATAGATGACATTTGGGATAGTGAACAAGTTATTGGTTTTAGCATCAGAGGACCAGGGTTTAAACCCTGCCATTGCTACTTAAGACCTGTGAAATTCGGCCAACCCTCTTCACTTTTCTAGTATTCATTTTTCTGATCTCTAAAATGGGGGGAGGGACAAAGGTAGACATTTTAGGATGATAAAAACAAGTAGAGGAAGTAAGGGAATTTTGAAAAAAAAAGGGATTTATTATTATGCTCTACTTCTCTTGGGCATAAAACTCAAGAAACCCAACGGCTGAGGGCAGGAAGGGACTGTTCTAAGTTCTTTAGTCGCTATGATTCCGATTTGTGTTTAAAAAGTCAAAAACTGGAAATAAAAGACTTAATTTCCCCAAATTAGAGGTTTGAACTAGATGATCTGTAAGGTCCTTGAGAAATGAAACCTTTTTTATCACATATTTGGCGAGGTGAGGAAGGAGTAATTTTCTTAAAAATTCAGAGAATTGATCTGAATCTGAATTGAACTGATCAGATAATCTACATGCTTGTATAGATACAGCTACAAAGTGACTACTGAACAAGTCAATTAACCTGTCCGGTGCTTGGTGCTTACTTAGCACAGTGCGCTTGGCACATAGTAGGCATTTAGCAAATGTTTACTACCTGATTATCTATGCCTTATTAGGTTCATCTATAAAGACTGCTGGTTTACCCTAGAGAATCATGTGAGAATTCATTCATTCATTAACCAAAGATGGCCAAATGCTTTCAAAATGCAAAGAGCTAGTGGCATGCTAAGTAGTGATACCCAAAAATGGAATGCCCTTTCAAAGAGACTAAATAAATGGAAAGAAAACAAACAACTTTAGAGGTCACTAGGGAATAGCAGAGACTTAGAATTTTCAATCTTGAAAAAGATGAGTAATACTTAGTTGGGAAAGTTGAAAAGAAGGAAAAAGGAGTAAAATGTTCTATTTCAGAATGCTCTGTTGGAAAGAACATGATGCAATGGATATTACATGTCCCCAGTAAGAATGCCAAGAGGCAGAGTGGCATTGGCAATTGAGGGTCAGCGCCGGAGTCAGGAAGATCTGCGTTTAGACGGCTAAGCATTCAGGAAGATCAGGATGGGGGTCATTTATGAGGTAGCATTTGAGATGAGCTTTGAAGGAATCTAGGGATTCTATGAGGTTAAGATATGGAAAAACTACATTTGAGGTATGGGGAATGGTTCGGAGAAACATATTGAGGTATGAGAGGGAGTGTCCTGTTCAAGGAGCAGCTAGTAGTCCAGCCTGGCCAAAAACAGAGTGTATAAAGGGGAATAAAAGTAAATAAGACTGGAAAAGTAGGTTACAGTAATTGTGGAAAGCCCCAAATGCTAGGCTGGGTGGTTTCTAATTTATCCTAGAGACAACAGGGTGCTACTAATGCTTTTTGAACAAAGGAGTATAGTCAACACTAGGACTACACAGGCAAATAAGGTTAAGGTTTAATCAGTTAGTTGGCATTAGATCCATGTAGACAGAGAAGTTGAATGACTGAGGGTCAAAAAAATACCTTCTTTTCCTGAAGCTCTACTTCATGGCTAAAATGATAACGACAAAGAAAATAGCAAAATGTTGATATATTCATGCAAGCATTGACATAATTCCATTTTGATGATTATAGAAAACTATTATGGAAAGATTTTACCTCTTTCACCCTGAATTTCTCAGGATTTAAAGATATTAGTGTTATCTTTATATATCTGTGTAGCTTTTTAGAGATAATCGACATTTTCTTTGTAAAGATAACAGATTTTTCCTATGGCTAGATTTCAATATGTAATCACACAGGACTTTCTAAATGGCATTAATATACTAGAGGGTAAATGCATTGATTATATCAATGATGTTTATCATTTTATTATCTCAAAAGCTTATTTTAAAAAATCCTTTTTCACAGAGAATCTTTGCTTGTATTTGATTTCTGAATGTTGAATTTCTAATCTTCCCCAGGATGTGATGTTCACCTTTACAATTCAAGAAAAGGGAATGGGAAAAGCCTTTCATCTAAATGCCAGCTCAGACTCTTTGTGAAGGGGGTTGTCCACATGGCAGTCCCTTTTCCTGAGTGATTTGTGTCTGAGAGTTTGGAACTCGGTGTTTTCTCCATAGAGTTGGGATGTTAGCTCCAAATGCATTTCTGAAAGTGTGCCCATATTGAAATGCATCTGCTGTTTTTGAACCCTCTTGAGCTTCTGAACATCTTCCTACAATTCTGTCTTGAGATTTGGATACCTAGAAAAGCTAAGAATCATTGTCAGCTCGGAGATCCTCTTCCCAGGTATGCATTGGAGTGTAGGAGAAAATGCACAGGATTGCAAGTCAAAAGACCTTAGTCCCTATATGACCCATGATGTCTCTGGTCAAGAATTTCAACTGTCTAGGCCTCCTTTTCCTCATCTTCAAAATGGGAATACGGTGGGGAAATGGGTAGTTTTGAAGCCTCTTCCCATTCTAAATCCTATTGTCTTTCAGCAGCTTGGATAGAATGCTTGATGTAGATTCAGGAAAACCTGAGTTCAAATCCAGCCTTAGACACTAGCTGGCAGCCCCTTAACCTCCACCTGCCTCAGTTTCCTCAACTGTAAAATGGGGATAATAATAGCACAGACCCTGCAGGGATGTTGTGAGGATCAAATGAGATAATATTTGTAAACACATAGCACAGTGCTTGGCATGTAGTAGGTGCTATAGAAATGCTTATTTCCTTCCCTTTCAGACCATGTGTTTATATTTCAACTGGACATGTGATTTTTTCAGTGTAGAGATCTCCCAGTGAAGAACTTCCCTTACCAAATCATTTATTAAAATATTAAGTAAGAAAATGCCCTGGTGTTCCCTGCTTATACTTTTCCTACGCTTTGATTCCTATGTTATAGACACTTCCCTGGCTATGATGAATCACCTTCCCACCCACCATTCCATGATGTCTCCAATTTATTAATAGCCTTTGGCTCTAATTCTCTTATACTTGATTCCAGCCAAATAATTCTATCTATTCCATGATTCTACCTTGTAATTTCCCAGTATCATGCCTATTTTTTCACTTATCCTCAATACATTTTTAAAATTTCAATTATCAAGCATTTATTTCCCACCAACACCACCACTGGAAAAAAAAGGAAAAGAAAAAGAAAAGAAAAGAAAAGAATTATCAAACTTTGCAACCAATAAGTATAATCAAGTGAAACAAATTCCTATATTGTCCTTGTCCAAAAATATGTGCGTCATTCTGCATAGCGGTCCATCTTCTCTCTGGTAGGTAATTCATCATTAGTTCTCTGGAATCACAGCTGATCATTATGTTGAGCAGAGTTAAGTCTTTCAAACTTTATTTTTACAATGTTTATGTTACAGTATAAATTGTTCTCGTGGTACCTTCACTCAGCATCTGGATAAACAAGTCTTCCCAGGTTTCTCTGAAATTTTCTCTTCACTTCTCCAAGTGTAATAGCATTCCATCACATTCATATGTCATCACTTTTTCAGTCATTTATGGGCATCTTCTTTTTCAGTCCAACTGATGGGCATCTTCTTAGCTTCTAGTTTTTTTGCTACCACAAAAAAGGTATATCTAGCTTCTAGATATACTTTTTGTGCCCATTGGACCTCTTCCTCTTTCTTTAATCTCTTGGTAGAATTGGTGGGCCAAAGGGTCCCAGAATCACACCTATGCTTTCAATTTCCCCTCACTTCTACCTTGTCCCACTCTTGCCTAATCAGACCTCACCCATCCTTCAAGGTCCATCCATCTTGCCACATACACCTCTGACCTCCCGTTCTCCATTCCATTTCCTATAAATTTCTCTATATTGGTGGATGCCACCCCAGAACCCCAGTATTTGGACAACAAATCAATTGCCTAAGCAAAACAAGAGAAAAACAAGACTGGACTGCAGTCGATGGGGAGGAAAAGGTCTAGGGGCTCTAGTGAATTTCAAACACTACGTAACTCAATCAAAAGGCATTTATTAATCACCTGCTGTATGTTGGGCACTGAGCTAAGCGTTGCTGATACAAAGACAAAGGCAAAAATAGTGCCTTCTCTCAAGGAGTTTACAATCTAATCTAGGATGACCAGATGTGCATTTACAGTATGTGCAAAATAAATACAAGGTGACGCAGCAGCCCCTCCCCAAAGCTGATGTGATCTTAAACTACATTAAAGAAGGTATTGGATCCAGACCCAGGAAGTGATCAACCTGTTATACTATACCTTTGTAAGAGCACTTCAGAGAGACCCCTCAGCTGAGTCCCAAAGGAAGCTAATGACTCTAAGAGGCAGAGAGAGGAAGGAGATCACCTTGGGCTTTGGGGGACAGCCAGTGCAAAGACAGGTGGGCACGTGGGATGGCATGTGTAGGGGAACAGCTGGCAGGTCAGTTTGACTGGAACAGCAAGTGAGTGAAGAGGGATACTAATGATATAGAAAGGTGTAGAAGCCTAGAAAGGCAGGAGGCAGCCGGGCTAGGGGAAATCTTCAACACTAAGCCCCGGGTTTTGTATTTTATTCTAGAAGTCCTTGAGATTCGGGTCCTAGTCTTCTCTCCATCATCCCCCAGCCGGCAACCTTGGAGAAGTCATCACACCTCTCTGGGCCTCGGTTTTATCTGTGAATTGAGGGAGTCAGACCAGATGGTGTCAAAGGTTTCTTACCATTCTAATACTCTCTGATTCTATAATTGTAACTACCTCAAATCTTCACTTGACTTTGCCCATATGGGTCCGGGGCATACTGTCTATGTAAAGCCAAACATCTGAATGAAAACTGAAAAAAAAAAAAATGAATTGTCCAAGTTTGGTGTCATGTTGATACAAAGTACAGGAACAAGTATAAAGATGTTGAAGGTTTGTCCACTTCAGCTCAGTTTGGGGTGAAATCTAAAACCAGGGTGGGGAACCTGCGACTTCAAGACAACATATGGTCCTCTAGGCTGCAGGTTCCCCACCCCGCCTAAGACCTTGGGTCCTTCTCATTTGACTTCAAGCTAAAACCTCTTATGCAGGTGTCCCCGAAGCCCCAGAAATTTTAACCTTATTAAAGTTCAAAAATGCACTATAATTTTTGGGATACCCTCCATGTATTATCTCCCCCATTAAAATATGAGACCCTTGAAATCAGGGACTGTTTTGCCTTTCTATTTGAAGCTCCAGCAGTTTGCACAAGTATTCCATGTAGAACAGTGCATGACACACAATAAGTACTTAACAATTACCTTTTCATTCATTCATTCATTCATTCATTCATTCATTCATTCATTCCTTGTCAATTGCACAAGTTCTATAATTCTAAAATTCAATTCCATTCCACTCAAACATTAAGCGTCTACTCTGTTCCAGAACAGACAAAAAAGTATGGTTCCTGCCCTCAAGGAGCTTACCTTCTACTGAGAGAATACAAGATATACACAGATAAATACAGGGTGTCCCCAAAAGTCTCAGGACTTGACGTTTACACGGCTATAGTGTGCTTTAAGAGCTTTCAGCGACAATGGGGGTGTGTAGGACAATTTATCCCTACTCTAAGTGTCCTCAATTGCTGTGCTCCCAAACTCAGTTTGTCTTGTACGGTTTTTATGCCTCCTCCCTCTCACTTGGGCTGTCCGCTCTCGTTTCTCGCTGCCCTCTCTTTGCCCGTCTCCAACAGCATCTTCCTGTCTTGCTGCTGCTTAGACTTTCTGGGCTGTGATGCCAGATAACCAGGAGCCTTCTTCACTACCCGGGCTTTCCCCCTTTGTTCATTTCCAGATGCAGCTTGAAATTGGAACTTGAACAAAACGCACCTTTTCCACAGCAGCCTAGAGAGTAACTCTTTTGAAGATTCCCTCTCTCTTAACTCTTGCTTTGAAAAGCCAAGATCATTCAGAGTTCTCCTCTTAATTGTTGAGACAGATTCTAAGGGTACCGAAGTCATTTACCCACGCACAGAGTGCTGAGTTTGAAAATGCGCTTTCCTGTCTAGTCTGGCGAATCTGAATTGGTTAATCTAGGAAGGAAGTATAAAGCAATCCGTTTAGCACTTCAGCATGCTGGTAAAAAAAAGTCCTGCTGGGCCGGAAGGGACCGTTTTAATTTTGTGTGGTATGTAGTTCAGAGGTCAATGCCGTGGATTGATTACTGTAAAATGAGAAGTAAATGCAGGAAGAATCTAAGTCATGTGAATCATTTAAACAGGGTCTCCGACGTCCAGTTCCTCATAGTAGAATGGAGATTCTCGTGAAGGCTTGGAGGCTGTATCTGTGTAAGAGAAGCTCCATCAGTCCTAGCAAGCTGCCAAGGCTTAGAATTCAAGCCCAGGCAGGAGGGACTGTGTTAAGAAGCAGGGGGGTGGGGAGGGTGGCTTGTAAATGGAGACTGGGCTTCAGGATTCCTGGGATTCAGGAATACCAGCCTTCAAATCCTGCCTCAGGCACTTACTAGCTGTGTGTCCCTGAGCAAGTCTCTTAACCACTGTCTCTCTGCCTCAGTTTCTTCATCTGTAAAATAGGGATAATGATAGCACCTACCTGCCAGAATTGTTGTGGGGTTAAATGATAATAATAAGATGTATAAAGCACTTTGAAAGCCTCTAATAATAATAAATTATTATTATTAGTTTTTGTTGTGTCCACAGGACTGCCAAATTTACTCTACCAGTTACGAGTACTGAACCACGTGGACTTTTGGGGAGTTAGTACTCTCCCAAAAAAGATGTGTTATAGAGACTGGAGGGGAAGATATTTAGTGAACTGTCTGCCCATGTCCTTTCACCAGAAACTAACGACTGTTATACCCCATATCTGTTAAGAATTAACGTTCTTTCCACAGGTAAGGTATAAAGGGAATGTGATTGGCATTTGTGGAAGCAACACCCACACTTATGAAATCATGGAGCTTTTGAAATATCTGAAGTATAAAGAGTCCCAAAAAGTCTTAGGACAACTTTAAAAACTTTAATATATTAAAACTGCACTTAGACTTTTGGGACACCCTGTATGCTGTGTGGTATTACCATCTGAATTTTTTTGGGGGGGTGTTGTTATTGTTCAGTCATTTCAGTCCTGTCTGACTCTTCATGACCCCACTTGGGATTTTCTTGGCAAAGGTATTAAGGTGGTTTGCCATTTCCTTCTCCAGCTTTTTTTTTGTAAATAAGGAAACTGAAGCAGACAGGGTTGAATGTGTAACTGTGTGTGTGTGTGTGTGTGTGTGTGTGTGTACTGATGCAAAAGATTTTTAGATGTCCTTCCAACCATGTACTATAGTCTAGACAATAGGCATTCTTCATCCACTTAGTTTTTTTCTGTGTGAATGATTAGGTCATTCTGAATGATTATGAATCTCATTTAATAAATGCTTTCTAATTCATTCTTTCTGGGGTTTCTATCATGTTCCAGGATTTAATGAGGAGCACAGTGGTATCTGGAAACAGGAGATTCAGGAGGATGTCACAAACTATAAGGAATCCTGCTTCTACTTGGCATCTGCAATGGATCTTCTGCATAATAGTGCTGAACTCCTTTGGCAAACATGCAACTCCCCATTTTATACCTTGCTTGATATTGACACTCAGAAGATCTCTGAATAATGTTATGTCTGTCATCATATATCTTTTAAGGATTCTCGTATAATATTGACACATCCATGGCAGACAACTTGTTGGAGGAAAATGTTTAAGATGATATTTTAACAGTAATGATAAATCATCAAAACAACTTGGTACTGGTTAAGAAATATAGTGGTGGATCAGTGGTATAGGTTAGGTACACAAGATACAATAATCAATGACTATAGTAATCCACTGTTTGATAAACCCAAAGACTTCAACTTCTGGGATAAGAGCTCACTATTTAACAAATACTACTGGGAAAACTGGAAAATTGTATGGTAGAAACTAGGCACAGACCAACATCTTACACTGTATACCAAGATAAAGTCAAAATGGGTACACAATTTAGATATAAAAGTTGATACTATTAGCAAAATAGGAGAGCAAGAAATAGTTGACCTGTCAGATTTATGGAGAAGGGAAGAATTTAGGACCAAGAGATAGAGGGCATTATGAAATGCAGAATGAATGATTTTGATTACCTTAAATTGAAAAGTTTTTGCACAAACAAAGTCAATGTAACCAAGATTAGAAGGGAAACAGAAAGCTGGGAAACAAATTTTTACAGACAGTTTCTCTGATAAAGGCCTGATTTCTAAAATATATAGAGAACTGAGTCAAATTTATAAAAATATGTCATTCCCCAATTGATAAATGGTCAAAGGATATGAACAGAAAGTTTTCAGATGAAGAAATTAAAGCTATCTGGAGTCATATGAAAAAATGCTCCAAATCACTATTGATTAGAGAAATGCAAATCAAAACAACTCTGAGGTACCACATCACACCTATCAGAATGGCCAACATAACAAAACAGGAAAATGATGAATGTTGGAGAAGATGTGGGAAAGTTGGAACACTAATGCATTGTTGCTGGAGTTGTGAACTAATCCAACCATTCTGAAGAGCAATTTGGAACTATGCCCAAAGGGCTATAAAAATGTGCATACCCTTTGACCCAGCAATAGCACTTCTAGGGCTCTATCCCAAAGAGATCATAAAAATGGGAAAGGGACTCACAGGTACAAAAATATTTATAGCAGCTCTTTTTGTGGTGGCCAAGAATTGGAAATTGAAGGGATGCCCATCAATTGGGGAATGGCTGAACAAGTTGTGGTATATGAGTGTAATGGAATACTATTGTGCTATAAGAAATGGTGAGCAGGCGGACTTCAGAAAAACCTGGGAAGACTTGAATGAACTGATGCTGAGTGAAATGAGCAGCACCAGGAGAACATTGTACACAGTTAACAGCCACACTATTCGATGACTGACTTTGATAGACTTAGCTCTTCTCATCAGTGCAAGGATCTAAGATCTCCAAAAAACTCACAAAGGAAAATGCTCTCCATATCCAGAGAAAGAACTATGGAATCTGAATACAGATGAAAGCATTCTATTTGCTCTCCTTTTCCTTTGTTGTTTTGTTTTGTTTCCTCTTTCTTGTGGTTCTTCCCATTGGTTACAACATGACTAATGTAAAAATATGTTTAATATGAATGTATATGTAGAGCCTGTATAGGATTGCATGCTGTCTTGGGGAGGGAGGAGCGAAGGGAGGGGGAAAAAATTTAAAATTCAAAATCTTATGGAAGTAAATGTTGAAAACTAAAAATTAATTTTTAAAGAGAAAACAAAATAACTTCATCAGTTCTTTTTAAAAATGATAAATAAATAACAAACAAATAAAATGAGATTATAGTCGTAAAGCACTTAACAACCTTTAAAGCATTATATAAATTCTAGCTATTATTATAAAAATAACAATAATAACTACCAGCATTTATATGGCCAAGTGGTTTGATTAGGTAGTTTTGGTCTATCTAATCAAATGATTTTTTTCTGTTCAAAAACAATAAGCATAGTAAGGTTTTGTATACTCTAAATCTTTCACTCAAATGTATAAAGGTAAAGATTTAGTTTACTATGAAATGAAACTTGTAAAAACCTTCCTGTTTCTTTTTAATAACCTTATCAAGAATGACCTTAATATGTGTACAGATTATTCTTATAAAATTATTTTACATATGAACATGTAAATATACATATATGTATATATGCATACATGTGTATATGTGTACACACATGAATTTTTATATATTTCACGTGTATGAATATCTCTCTATATATAAAAGTGGACAAATGGGTCAGTAGCTTATTGATGTTCTCTGTTGCCTTTTTTTGGTTTTGTTTTGCTTTGCTAGGCAATGGGGTTAAGTGACTTGCCCAGGGTCACACAGCTAGAAAGTGTCAGGTATCTGAGGCCGGATTTGAACTCAGGTCCTCCTAACTCCAGGGCCAGTGCTCTATCCACTGTGCCACCTAGCTGCCTCTCTCTGTTGCCTTTTTTTGGCATTAATAAGATCTGAAATTTGATCCACACTTTTGGTAGCTTCCCTTTCTCCAGACACCTTGAGAACAAATCCTTCAATCCCATCTATATTCTGCTGCCTTTAGCATGACCCTCCTCTGGGTCTAGTCCAGCTAGTCTTTCGTCTTTGTCTTCCTAAGTCTTATTTCCATTTTGTCAAAAAACACAACCAAGAGTGTGATGCCCCACCCAGATGCACGAGCTGCCCTGTCACTGATTGGGAAGGAGTTGGTCTAAAAGTCTCTGGAGAGTTTTTCATTTATTCCCATTGGTCATTCTCCCATTTGCATCCTTCAATGTCGTCAGGATGACTTTGCTGCTTTGTTGGGTCTCATGCCAGGTTTCCTTCAAATGTCTCATGCCAGGTTTCCTTCAAATGTGTTTTCCTTCCTACTGTCCCTGAGCGCTTTAGGAGGTCGCAATGCTCCTCCTTTTGCAAGAGCTTGCTCCATGAGATCTTGTAAACACATTTAGATTCTAAACCATTATTGCGCTTGACTATGCTCTCTCCATCTTTGGCAAAAAGATCCAATGTTTGCTGAGGTGACTTTTATTATTCCTCTCATCTCATTTTGACAATTGATTTTCATGGCTTAAACTTCTGTATAAAATTGTTATAATCCACATTGTTGTCTTTTCTTCCATCCACTTTCCATTTCTTGGCACCAATAACTCTTTTAAATAGTCAAATTGGAACTGTTTTAATTGTATACCATGTTTTCCCCATTTCTTTCTTTCTTTTTTTATTAACTTTGACCTTTGCTGAAACAAGTCAGCAGTTGACTTTATACAAACAGCTGATGCAAAAATGACTCTTACATTGATGAGTCATTTTCTATCTTAAAATATAATCAATTTCATTTTTGGTGATATTATCTAGTGTGCACTGTGCCTTCTGATTCCTTTCCTGAAGAAGGAAGCATTTATATATGTATGTGTGTGTGCATATATCTATCTATCTATCTATCTATATATATACACACATTCACAGATAGATAACATCGTATGTGTGTACATATATACATATATACAATTTGTGTATATATACATACACATATCTATACATATATACATGCTCATACATATAAACATATATATGTGTGTATATATAGACACACACAGAATATTGGGAAGCTAGATAGTGTTGTGGATAGAGTGATGCTCCTAGAGTCAAGAAGATTCATCTTCCTGAGTTCAAATCCAGATTCAAATTCTTACTAGCTGTGTGACCCTGGACAAGTCACTTAACCCTGTTTGCTTCAGTTTCCTCATCTGTAAAATGAGCTGGAGAAAAACAAAGGGAGTTTATTGGCACCCCAAGGCATCTAGCAGTTGGAATGGGTCCAGCTGCCAAATTCCAACTTGAAGCTACTTTTATCAGACAAGAGTAAAGCAACTTACATAAGAGGATAAGACAATCCCAGTTGGTGGACCTTTCAATAAGGAAGTGTGATTATTGTCTCCTTAGTTGTTCCCCATTATAGCATTCTTTGGAGATGATATTAGCCCTTAGGTGATGGGAGTAGACCGCAGGAGATGAGATTATTCCTAAGGAGAGGAGCCCTCTCCTGCAGGCTGATTGAGCACCTTACCCAATGGCTGAACCAGGTCAAAACATGGGGTCACTCAGACTGACTTTTTCCCAATGGCCAAACTCTCCCAACATTTCCCTCCAAACAACCTTAAAATCATGCCTCAAATCAAACTTCGGAGTGGCAGAGCCGGCAAAGGTCAAGGTGAAGCATTTCTCTGGCCTGAGGAAACCTGTGAGGTCAGCAGGAGACATCTGTATCACTGGGGTGGAAGCCTATCTGGAGCCCACATATGTAGCAGCAGTAAGAGTAGCTGCAGCGGCAGCAATAGCTTTGGGAGCTCTCAGCCAGGAGGTAATGAGGAGACTGGACAACTGGTCAGAAAGAGATTACAGGGAACCATTTGCTGGCACTGGGTACAGCTGGTGCTGATTGGCAGCTCTGTTACCCACATGCTGTCCTGAGCTGCAGTTCCACAGTGGACAGGAGCATTGGTGATTGGTTACAAGGGAGCAAGGACCGTGGCCACAGTTCTAAAGCAAAGAGGAGTGCTAGCACTTATAGCTACAGAAGACCGGGGACCTCTGGATAAAGACCAGAGCACAGACCAGAAGAGCATTGACCACACCTCTCTCAGGATCATACCACCTTGGAAGCACCCAAAACTTGTGGACCCCCAGAACTAGCTCTAAAAATAGCAGCACAAAAAAGCCTGAAGCTTAGGATTGTGCCTTCCCACCCCATCCCAACTTTAACATAAAGTTCAAAGTCAATAAATAGGCTGGAAAAAAATGAGCAAACAACAAAAAATTAATTTGACTATAAAAAGCTACTACGCTGGCAGGAAAGATGGAGACATAAACTCAGAAGACAATAATGGGAAACAGTGATGAAGAAAAACCCTCAAACAAAAATGCTAATTGACCCCAAACCCTACAAGAATTCCTGGAAGAGTTAAAGAGGTAAGAGTGGTAGAGGGAAAATTGGGAAAAGAGATGAGAGTGATGCAAGAAAATTATAAAAGATAACACCTGGGTAAAAGAGGCAAAAAAAAAAATTGAAGAAAATAACACCTTACAAAACAAAATTGGGAGCAGCTAGGTGGTGCAGTGGATAGAGCACTGGCCCTGAAGTCAGGAGGACCTGAGTTCAAATCCGGCCTTAGACCAAACACTCGACACGTACTAGCTGTGTGACCTTGGGCAAGTCACTTAATCCCGATTGCCTCACTAAAAAAAAAAAAAAAAAATTGGCCAAATGGTTAAAAAAATAAAAGAGGCATAAAAATCCACTGAATAAAAGAATTTCTTAAAAAGTAGAATTAGCCAAATGGAAAAAGTGATACAAAATCTCACCAAAGAAAATATTCATTAAAAATTAAAATTGGGCAATTGGAAACTAATGACTCCATGAGACGTCAAGGAACAATAAAGCAAAGTCAAAAGAATGAAAAAAAAATAGAAGAATATGTGAAATATCTCATCAGAAAAACAACTGACTTGAAAAATAGATCAAGGAGAGATAATTTAAGAATTATTGGACTACCGGAAAGTGTAGACATCATATTCAAGAAATGATAAGGGAAAGCTATCCTGATATCTTAAATCTAGAAGGTAAAATAGAAATTGAAAGAATCCACTCCGGAAAGAGATCCCTAAATGAAAACTCCTGGAAATATATAGCCAAATTCCAGAGCTCCCAATTCAAGGAGAAAATATTGCAAATAGTCAGAAAGAAACAATTCAAATATTATGGAGCCACAGTTAGGATCGCACAAGTTTAGTGGCTTCCATGTTAAGGAAGCAGAGGGTTTGGAATATGATATCCCTGAAGGCAAAGGAGCCAGAATTACAACCAAGAATAACCTACCCAGCAAAACTGAGTATAATCCTTCAGGGGAAAAAATGGATGTTTAATTAATTAATTAATTAATTTGGCTAGGCAATGGGGTTCAGTGACTTGCCTAGGGTCACACAGCTAGTGAGTGTTTTGTGTCTGAGGCCGGATTTGAACTCAGGTCCTCCTGAGTCCAGGTCCGGTGCTCTATCCACTGCACCACCTAACTGCCCCTGGATGTTTAATTACATAGAGGACTTTTAAGTATTTCTGGTGAAAAGACCAGAACTGAGTAGAAAATTTGACATTCAAACAGAAAACTCAAAAGAAGTATTAAAAGGTAAACAGGAAAGTAATCATAAGGGACTCAATAAAGTTGAACTGTTTACATTCCTATATGGGAAGAAGATATTATATAACTCCTAAGAATTTTATCGTTATTAGGGCAGTTAAAAGGAGTTTACATAGCAGAGGGCATGGGTGTGAATCAATTATGTTGGAATGATCTCCAAAAATAAATGTAGGGGTGTCAAGGAGGAATGTACTAGAAGAAGGGGGAAGGGACAGGCGGAATGGGGAAAATTTTCTCACATAAAAGAGGAACGCCAAGAAGAGCTTTCACAACAGAGGGGTGCTTGAACCTCACTCTCATCGAAATTGGTTCAAAGAGGGAAGAACATATAGGCGCACTAAGTTGGGCATAGAAATCTGTCTTACCCAATAAGGAGATAGGAAGGGAAGGGAATAACAAAAGGGGATGGGAGGGCTAATAAAAGGGAGGACGGATTAAAGGAGGCAGTGGTTAGAAGCAATACACACTTATGAGGAGGGACAGAGTAAAAGAAAAAGAGGAAGAAACAAAAGAAAATGGGATGGAGGAAAATACACAGTAATCACAACGGGAGTGGGATTGGGATGAGTTCAGCCACTCCGGAGTTTGATTTGAGGCGTGATCTTAAGGTTGTTTGGAGGGAAATGTTGGGAGAGTTTGGCCATTGGGGAAAAGTCAGTCTGAGTGACCCCATGTTTTAACCTGGTTCAGCCTTTGGGTAAGGTGCTCAGTCATCATGGGGTATGAAGAGGCAGCAGATAGCAGACTGAATTAGAAACCAGAATCCAACAATATGTTGTTTATAAGAGACATACTGAAAACAGAAAGACGCATACCAAGTTGAAATAAAGGACTGTAGCAGGATCTAATGTAGGTCAACTGAACTAAAAAAAAGGGGGGAGAAGAAATCATGATTTCAGACAAAGCAAAAGCAAAAAGAGACCCAATTTAAAAGGATTATCAGGAAAACTACATTTTGCTAAAAAGGTACCACAGATAATGAAATGATATCAAAAATGTTTACATCATGTTTTTCTGATAAAGGACCCATTTCTCTAACATATGCTGATATAGAACTAAGTCGAATTTATAAAAAATAAGAGACATTCTCTAATTGGTAAATGGCCAAAAAAAACATAAACAGGCAGTTTTCAGAAGAAAAAAAAATCAAAGCTATCTATAATTATGTGAAAAAGTGTGTTGTCACTATTGACTAGAAAAAAAGCAAATTAAAACAGCTCTGAGAAGCCAGCTCACATCTATCTGAAATGACAAATACTGATGGGAATGAGGGAAAAATAGATATACTAACGGATTGTTAAAGGAGTTGCAAACTGATCCAACCACTCTGGAGAATGATTTGGAGCTGTTCCCAAAGGGCTATCAAACTGTGCACACTCTTTGACCCAGCAATACCTTTACTAGTTCTGTATCCCAAAGATCAAAGAAAAAGGGGAAAGGACCTATTTGTACAAAAATATTTGTAGTAGCTCTTTCTATGATGGCAAAAAATTAAAAATTGAGGGGATGCCCATCAATTGGGAAATGGCTGAACAAGTTGTGGTATATGAATGTAATGGAATACTACTGTGCTATAAGAAATGGTGAGTGGGGTGGTTTCAGAAAAAAACATGGCAAGACCTATTGAACTGATGCAAAGTAAAATGAGAAGAACTGGGAGATCATTGCGCATAGTAACAGTCATATTGTGATGATGGTCAACTGTAAAAGACTTACAACTTTGATCAATACAATGACTCAAGACAATTCCCAAAGACTCATGATAAAAAAATGCTATCCATCTCCAGAGAAAGAACTGATGAACTCTGAGTACAAAATTGAAGCATTATTTTCTCACTTTATTTTTCTTGCCTTTTTAAGAAAAATATGACTAATATGAAAATATGTTTTGCACGATTTCACATGTATAATTTATACATTGCTTTCCTTCTCTGTGGATGTGGGAGAGGTGGGAGGGAGTAAAAGAATTTGGAACTCAAAACTTAAAAAAGAAAAGAATGTTTAAAGTAAATAAATAATAAATAAAATTGTTTTTACAAATAAAATATTCCAGTAACAAGACTAAATACAATTTAGTACAACCTCCTAAATTTGCTTTTACAGTAACTAGCTCATGTGGTGAAAACTAACTTAAACCTTATGGAGCTAACTTTATTAACAATAGAACTATAAGCAGAACAACAAAATAGGAACTCATAAATTCACCTGAAACTTCAGAGAATTTCAGTTTTTACATACTACTTGCTCTTTCTATCTTTACCCAAACCCTGTATCTGATGTCATCCACAGACTGAAAGAAGAGCGCCTGACTTGGAAAATAAGCCTTCTCATTCCCTTTGTCATACAAGGACTTCAAACTAGGAAAAAAGGACATGTTTTAAAATTCTTTACAATTATTAATGCAAAGTATATGTAAAAATCTTAATCCAATTTTGGGAACTTACTACTAAAACATACTCAAGTCTGTATTTTCCATTAGACACATTTGGAAGCCAATCAAATGCACACACACACACGTGATGTATATGTGGGTGTATCCTAGTTCTGCGATTTTATTTTGTTTGTTTTGTTTGTTTTTTTTTTTTTTGGCTAGGCAATGGGGTTAAGTGACTTGCCCAGGGTCACACAGCTAGTAAATGTTATGTGTCTGAGGTCTGATTTGAACTCAGGTCCTCCTGAATCCAGGGCCAGTGCTCTACGCACCGCACCACCTAGCTGTCCCTAGTTCTGAGATTTTTAACAATTTAATCTTGTTGTTTTCTTAAAATTTACTACTATATTAAATTTAAAAACTGTTACATCTTCATCTTATCCCTCCCCTCTCCTTTTTGGAGAATATATATGTATATACTCCTATCATCTTGAAGGAATGAGGTATTTTAATTTTATACAGAATATATAACTACTATCAAGTGGATGACAAGCCCTGGAACTCATTTACTTAGACTTCTAGGAAATGGAATTGACCACAACTTTAGATTAAGATCGTGAAGTTTTTTTCCTATTTGCATCCTATGATAGTAATTCAGATGTTTTAGTATTAATCTATTAATTAATAGATTTAGAATTGTAACCACATAATTTCCACTGTTTACCTGCCATGATTATAGAAATTTGCTATGAAAGGAAAAACAGGAAAATGGTTATGACAACATCATGACTGTCCCTTCAAGGGCATAGAGTGATCTGACACAAGCCATAACAGGGGAAAAACTCCCTAACCTCTGTTTAATTCCAGGAAAGTCATTGTTAACAGCCAGTCACTTCACAAAGTTCCACGTTATTCATGGAGTATCATAACCGGGCTCAGAACTAACCAGGTGGAAAATTTTCCTATTCAGAAAGGAAATAGCACAATAGGAAACTGGGTCAAGAGGATCCTTTGCCTGTGCAAGGTCATCTTCCCAACTTTTCCCAGGGACAGGTATCCACCCTTAGCAGTTCTCAGACCATCATCTCTTTGGGCAGCACATGGCATCTCCCCTTTAATGGTAGACTACTGGCCTCATGAAAATACCTAAAATCAAAACTTAGAACAATGTTGAATTATAGTCCCAAGAGATTCTACCTCAGATACTAAAATTTCACTAATCAGAGCTTAAGGAAAGATCATTATTATTTTTCTCATGTTTTAATAATAGTTTAACAATGAGCACATATAAGGACATCTCATTTATCCTTCATTTATAAATTAAGAATAACCATATTCTACAGTTTCACACATTCAGTGAATATGATAGTTGACTCAAGACCCCAGAAAAATTCTACCCACTGTAAGCCTCCAAACTAATATATCCATATTGCTTATTAGCCCCAAGGCAAAATGAAATCTTTAAATCTAAGGTCTATTGTTACTAAGTTGGTCCAAAGATATAACTTCAATACATATTATTTTTAACATATAATATCATAATTTTCATAAGTGATAGGCAAATAACCTCAGATGAAACTCACTCTTTTCTATATTCTCCACTTTAAAAATATGCCCCTTTAAATATTTAACAATTTTCAAACATTTTACCACATTCTTTTTAGCTCAATTAATAACCTAACAGCATTCAGATTAAAAGAGAAGTTACTTTTCTAATAGCATTTCTGATACAATGGTTTTCCGAATTTCATAATATAAGAAAAAATTTCACTAAACATGAAACAAAACTTATTACCAGTCAGATGACATCAATTCAGTTGAATGCATTTCCAAATTATCTTATATAGAAAATCATTCATTTTATCACCTTTGACATTCTATACTAATTACATTCAAGACCAATATACATTACTTACATTTACTAATATATATATAGTGCTTACCATGTTCCAGGCACTGTATTTTATAATTATTACAGTGTTTGATCCTCACAACAACCCTGGGAAGTGGATGCTATTATTTATCTCCTCTTCAGATTAGAAAACTGAGGTAAACAGAGGTAAAGTAATTATCTTAAGGTCACACAGCTAATAAGTTTCTGAGACTGGATTTTACCTCAGGTTTTCCTGATCAATGAATTTTTCAGTGTATTTCCTTAATGCCAAATAGCAAATGTAATTTCCATTAAGTTCTGATTTACCACAATTATCCTAATAGGAGAAAGTATCTCACTAAAAATGAGACCACATTATGATTTTAGTTTCAGGACAAGTTTTAACCAATTAAAGTGTGGGTTTATGATCACTGATGATAACATTCAGAATCTCCATTTGCCCAATGGACCCTATTTTTTCAGTTAGCTCATGTTTGAAAGTTCATCATGGCAGTTTTCAGTTCCCCATAACCTTTTCTTTTCTCTTTAAAATCAATCATCCAATGCGCCAAATCAGTTCCTTTTGTGTTGATTTGTTCACTCATTTCAGTTGTGCCCAACTCTTCTTGACCCCGTTTGGGTTTTCTTCACAGAGATACTAGAGCGGTTTGTTATTTCCTTCTCCAACTCATTTTACAGATAAGGAAATTGAGGCAAACAGGATTAAGTGACTTGCCTAGGGTCACACATCTAGTAAGTGTCTGAAGCTGGATTTGAACTCACGAAGATGAGTCTTCTTGACTCCAGACTGGGCACCTGGAAAAATAGGCAGTTTTCAGAAGAAGAAACCAAACTTATCAATAGTCACATAAAAAAAAAAAGCTCCAAAACACTATTGATTAGAGAAATGCAAATTAAAACAACTCTGAGATACCACTTCCTGGCTATCAGATTGACTAAGTAACAGATAAGGAAAATGACAAATACTGGAGCGTATATGGAAAAATTGGGACACTAATGCATTTTTGGTGGAGTTGTGAACTGTTCCAACCACTCTGGAGAACAATTTGTGACCCAGCAAAACCACTACTAGGTCTTCATCCCAAAGAGATCAAAGAAAAGGGGAAAGGACCTATTTGTACAAAAATAGTTGCAGCAGCTCTTTTTGTGATGGCAAAGAAGTGGAAATTGAAGGGAGTTCCATCAATTGGGGAATGGCTGAACAAGCTGTGGTATATGAATGTAATGGGATACTCTTGTGCTATAAGAAATGATGAGCAGGTGGACTTCAGAAGAACCTGGAAAACTTATTTGAACTGATGCTGAATGAAGTGAGCAGAACCAGAAGAAATGATAAGCAGGGTGATTTTAGAAAAACGTGAGAAGACTTACATGAACTCATCCAAAGTGAAGTGAGCAGGACCAGGGGAACATTGTACATAGTAACAGCAATATTGTAAGAATGATCAACAGTAAAACCCTTAACTACTCTTGTCAAGACAATGATCCAAGACAATTACGAAAAGCCCATGATGAAAAATGCTGTCCACCTCCAGAGAAAGAATTGAACTCTGAATGCTGATTGAAGCATACTTTTTTTACTTCATTTTTATTATTTTATTTTGCTTGTGCTTTGTTTTGCAACATAGTTAATACGGAAATACATTTAGTCTGACCTCACATATATAATCAAAATCAAAGTGCTTACTTTCCCAAGGAGGGGTGAGAGGTGGAAGGAAGGGAATTTGGAACTCAAAAAAAATAGAATGGGCTTTTATTATTGTCATTGTTGTTATTGTTTTTATCATTGTGCCCTGTAACCCTAGTCTTTGAGACAATTGCTGCTTCTAACAAGCTGTTTGAGGGGAAAATAATCCTGCATTCCTAGGGTCTTATCTTCATGGTCTCTGTTTTCATGGCTAAAATAAACCATTCTAACACAGAACTGTAAGTGTGTGAAATCTTCAATTCTGTCACCCAACCCTCAAATTAGGTGTCACCACTTCTCCTCTTCCCCAGATTTTAGTGCTTTCCCTCCACCCCTTAGATGTCTTTGTACTATAGGATGTCCCAAAAATCTTAGTGCAGTTTGAAGCTCCAATAGTAACCTTCTCCAGCCCTCCTTTTCCATCTTACTGCTATCACTGTAGTATTTATCACATACTGTCTTACGTCATAGTTGTGCGTGTGTCTTCTTCATCATGTTTTATGGTTACAAGGTGCTTTGCCTATCTTATCTCCCTTAATCTTCCCCCAAACCCTGAGAAACAGGGAGTACTTTTAGTGCCTACAGGCAGTAAGGTAGTGGTGGCCATAGAACAAGACCTGAATTTGGAATCAGAAGATGGAGGCTCTCGATTCATGGGTTTCTGACTTACTACCTGTGTGACCTTGGGCAGGTAATTTTACTTCTCTTAAGTGAGAGTGCCTGAGGATTTCTAATGTCCCTTCTGGTTCTCAATCTATAATTCTCAATGACTGTCACACAGAGGCATAACCTGAATCCAGGTCTTCCTAATTCTAAGACCAGCCTTCTATCTACTACATCCTGCTACTTCTCCAGTCATGTAATAACAATGATATTAATAATAATAATAACTGACATTTACATAGAGATTTTATATGCATCATCTCATTTACTACTCATAACCATCCTATCAATGAAGGTACTACCGGTATTGCTACCTTCACTTTACAAGTAGGGCCGCTGAAAGCCTGCGCTTTTTTATTTCTTGTTTTGTCAGTCACACAAATAAGAGAAAAGCAGAAATTTGGAACAAAGGATTGAAGTGGAAGGTGACTATGTCTTGCTCACCTGGCTTTTTTTTTTTTTTAATCTTTGCCTTCTCCTCCTTCATTTGCTTGATCCACTCAAAGGATTTGGGGAAGGAAGAGAACCACAGTGCTTCAACCTCAGGCAAACTTTTGAGTTTTTTTTGGAACGCTGTTCCTGAAATGGTCTGAGGATATGTAGGTTGGCGAACTGTCAGGAGTTAAAGGGAGCTTTCTAACCCTAAGTCAGATAGAGGCTTGGAGCAAACACATGGTCGCTGCTGGCAGGAAAAAGTAGGCTCAAAGACAAATTTCATATCTGAGGGCTTTAATTATAAGCCAGCTGTTTGTCTTCCAAAAATGTTTGACCTCTGGGCGTTGACAGACCTCTCACTAACAGATGTGTCTCCTTACATGGAGAAATAAGCTACGGATTTGTTCCTAGTCTGATAACCGGTTGAATAAAAGGGTTTCCCTGTCCTACTGAAAATGTTGACCCATCTTTTCTGGATTCTAAACTAAAAGAGAGGTCAGAGCCCACTTTTTCTCTTCTAGAGAAGCAGCATCTCAGCTGAGGCCCAGTAGGTGGCAGTAGCAAGAATTGTCAAGCAGACAGAACACAAGCAGAAAAGATGTTTAGTGGAGAAGCTCGACCGGTGAGGGCAGTGGGCTGACATCCCCAGAAGACATCTCCGTCCCTGCAGCATCCGCGGTGTGTGCTCTGACCATATGCATAACAGAAGCATTAAATATTGACCTCCTTCTGATAAACCGAGGTCAGCCAGGCTCATAAACCCTAAAACTGGAAGAGAGAGAGGGGATTCACTCACCTCTCCATCACCAGAAATGGGAACTGAAGGACTGAAGAGAGATACACAGGTGGGGAAGGAGGATCAGAAGCTACAAGATGGCAAAGGGAGCAGTTTCTCTCCGTCTGCCCTGTCCTAGGTCCTCGGGAAAGAAGCTAGCTGAAGCAAGAATTATTTGGAGGTCTTTTCCAGCAGCAGGACCCCCAAAGCACCAGTGCTCTGAGATTCCAGTTCACCCCAGACCTTGAGTCTACATCCCTCTCTAGGAAAGGGCCTTGTGGCAGAATTCCTGCAGTGTCAGTCACTGAGTTTTCACCTGCCGGCCATCCCTGATGGATGGGAGTCAAACACTGGTTTCACACTGTATGTACTGCCCACACTCCTTCGTCCACTCAAGGAGGGGCAGCTCTGGGAACTAAGTAAACCGAATTGGGCATTTCCTAGAGCAATTTGTACTCTCTGGAAATTGTACTCTCTGAGTTTGGAAGACACCGCTAAAACACAGTTGAGCAGGAGATGGTGATGAACTTTTTTCATTACTAGGATATATTATTTTTATTGCTAAGAGTAAAGTATGCCTGTCCATCACTGTAGGCAGGAAGCATCATTATGCCATGGTCCCATGGCTAGGACTCACTGAAATATAGCAAGTTCGAGGAAGAAATGAGGTTTGCCAGAGAGCTGATTCTGATTGGGCAAAGCCACAATGGTCCCCTCCCCCAGATCACAAGTCAGCATAGCCCTACAGAGAAAGGTAGACTTGGGGGGAAGGAGAGGCGGAATTGAGTGAGCTGTATTCTGAGAGCTGTAAATACCTTGGCATTTTCCCACTCCTTCCACCGAGTTGGGTGGGTGCTCATAACTGTCATGGCGAGGGTCCTCCTGATTCCTCCTGGACAGGATCAGGATGGCAGCTATCAACACCATCTGACAATTCAATATGTGACTCCCTACATGTGTCCCTCTCCATACATGTCCACTGGTCATGTGTGTTCATTTTGTGTGCTATCTGTACAGTGCCCAAGTCACTTATTCTCTACATGTGTGCCCCATCCATGACCCCAGTCATACACGTTCCTTACATGTGCGCTTTGATCACCCATGTGTTCCTTACATGTCCTCCTCCATGAATATTCCCTAGACACATCCATGCTTCCCACTGATGGCATGTGTATTTGTCATCCAGGTCTATGGGGGAAATGTTCTATTGCTACTTTTACTACTATGCTATTTCATTAAATGCTTTTGTTTGGAAATATTTGTGTTCTCTATCTAGGAAAAGTAGAACACCTGTGGAAGTTGTTGAGTGGCCTTGGACAAGTCTCTTTGCTTCTCTGGTCCTCAGTTTCCTTCTCTGTAAAATAAGGAGATGACCTCTAAAGTCCCTTCTATCTTGAGATCTCTGATCCTATGATTTGCCTATGTACACCCCACAGTAATTCAGTGCAAATTATGTCCCATCACAGTCATAGGCTGTTAGAGTTGGAAAGGATTTTAGATCACCTGGCCCAATCTCTTGTATTACGGATGAGGAAAGGGAAGGCCAGAAAGTTGAGCTAATTCATCCCAAACTCAAATGTTTGATTTATGGTAGTGAGAAAATCAGAATCAGGACTTTCCTTTTCCTGATCTGGAATTCTTTCTACTCTTCCACGTTGCCTCCCATATGACTAGCCATACTCTGCAAAGATCCAGACTTCTTCAGAACAAAAGCATTTCCCTTCAAAAGACACATACAACTGATGTGAGGTAGGAAGATTTGGACCCAGGTATCACATCCTACCTGGCAGGGCATTGGTCAAAAACGTCTAATTTGTCTTTACCGATGACCACTATTCTAGAGAATGGGTAAATTGCTTGTGACATTCTTAGTTCATAAGAAATGTTCCACAGAATTGAAAATAAAATAAAATTGAATTTTTTAAAAAAGAAACATTCTAGAGGGAAATTGCTCAGTTGTCAAAGGGAATGGTGGTATCTAGAGTAAAGAGGAACATCATTTAGGCAAGTGGGGGAAAATGTCCTCTTAGCAGAAATTACACTGGGGGAAAATTCTATGTGGGGACATGTAACTGAAGCATTGTTTATTGACAGTTTCAAAATGACTGACCAAGTTACCCACCAACAATGGGCAGATTAAACTTGGTACCCTCTACCACTCACAGCAAGGTAGTAAAAGATGAAAGATGGCTTCTCACAGAAAGGAAATTATTCTGGAGTAACAGAAGTGGAATGTGGAATCTTAGGACCAGTCTTTGTAACATTTTCAAAAATGGAGGCGAAGAGGCTCATGAAATCTCAAAGGTTGTGTTTACTTTTAGCTTTTCTAGTTAGCGAAGGGCTAGGCCAAAAGAGGAAATGCAAGACCCCCAGAAGCCCAGGTGGGCAGAAAAATGTGCACAAAAGGAAGTAATAATGCATTTGAGGGAAAATGATCTCACTATCCCTGGAAGATGCTGGCTTCCAAGCTTTCAGGTATATGATCCTCGGTGGGGAAAAAAGGTCTAGAACATAAAATAACTTCTTCATTAAATATCACCGCTGATCTTAACTCAAACGGTTTTCCTACTCTTTGTCTAATATATTTTCTTGAAAGTAAAGCTGAGAACCAAACCTAGAAGGATTTAAAAAATTTAGCATTCAGGCATCAAAGCCCTATAAGGATTACATGTGAAGTACTTTTATGATATAATAAAATGCAATAGGACACAGCACGACAGAATGAATGGAGTACTGGCTTTGGAGTCAGGAAGACCTAGGTTCAAACCCAGATTGACACATCCCAGCTAGGCAAGTTTCTTGACTTTTCAAAGTCCCAGGCCACTTTTTAAGACTATTAAAGGAGGAATTGATAATCCGCATTGGTGAGATTTTCCTGAATCTTTCTGGAAGTTCCCTGTGCCAATAAAATCATGGTCTGGATAATAATAACTACAACAACTGTGCCATAGTACACAGAATATTAAATATAAAAGACTATATTGGGTTCAGATCTTGCCTCTGAAACATACAGGCTCTGTGACCTTGAATACATCACTCCACTTCATTGGTAAAGGGAGTTTCTTTATCTTGGAGTTCTCCATAACCCATGAAATTACAGATCCAGCCCCTAGCCTTATTCTCTTATAAAATGATAAATATTTATTCCAGGGCATATGGTTCTTTCTTGCAGTACATTAATCCCCTTCAGAAATCCTTGTGTAATTTTCCAAAATGAGATGTGTGTACTATTTTGCAAATACAGCTCTACCGTCTTCCGAAAAGTCATTCAGATACACAAAGATAATACTTAATAACTTTAAACAGTCAAATCCAGTAAATATTCAGGGTGGAAGGATTAACACCTTGAAGTCCCAGTGCTCCCTAAGCTATTCACCCAAATGAAATGACTTCAGATCTCTGCTGAGCATTTCCTTTTTTTGCTAGGTTTATTTGCTGAAGAAATCAAAATGCCAAGTTAAACCCTAACCTGAGAGGAATGACATAACAAAGCTTTAGAACTTTTGTTGCACAATTGCTTATGAAAGGTGAATAGTAAAAAGCCTACACTTCATGGTTCCCTCTAATAAGCAAAATACTTATAAGTCCAAAACATGGGGGCTTTTTTCCTAATAGTTCAAGAAACTAAGATTGGATTGGGAAAAGGAGTTATCCACCAACCTATCCATCACAGCTTCTCTTGCTAGTCTAAGGAACATCACTTTTTACACTACTCCGGTGGTGGTCTGTGCCTTTCTAACATTTCCATGGAATTTATTGATGGTACTGCTCAGAAATTTTTTCTAGGATACTAGTGTAAACAAGCCCTGTCCCAAAGGCCATTGCAATGAAATTCTCTCTTGTTTGTCCTTTGTTCTAAAAGAGGACCATGATATTAGGAAGGCGATGCCATGACTTGTAAGTGAATTGGATTTAAGTGAGGAAGGTTGTGCAAAGTCACCAGCCTCACTCTATCCTCTGGAGCTATGTGGGCCCAGTGGCAAGATATAGATTAGGGTGACTGAAGATGGCCCCAGATGCAGTGGGAGACCTTGGCCTTTTTAAGCTAAGGTCTTTCCCGGGTCTCAGTTTGACTGAGGCAACGCCCATTCAGTGACCAAGGCTACATAAGAAATAAAGCAAAGAATGGCCTCTTTTACCTAGTTTAAAAACAAAAATCAGTCTGGGAGTGGAAGACCCTCAGGGTTTCTGGCCAGAACAGAAACAGTTGCTATTTATATTAACTCTGAGCCATTTGGGCCCAAACAATGACCAGGTGGGCCTTGGGCTGGGACCTATTGTTGGCCAACCCACGAGAGGAGAGCCCGAGTGATTTGTTTTTAAGGCATGGTCCTACAGAAAGAAATCTGGCCTATAAACCCCAAGATATGCCCTGCCCTGCATGTGAGAGGGGCAGGGCAGAGTTGTTAAGAGGCTGGAGTTTCAGTTCTCCGCTAGTTCCCCTTTAGGGACTCTTTTAATCAGGAGCTCCCCCTCAGGGAACTCATCAAGCTCCAGTCCTCTGCAGTCTAGTCTCGGGAGGTTTCCTGGCTTCCAGCTCTGAGACCGAAGATGGACTAGGGTAACCCAGACCCGGAGCACGTAAGAAGGGCTGGCCGTCTCCATCCCATCTCTATCCTCTGCTGGCTACTCTGGAGACTGTGGCGTCTTTCTGCTTGTGACATCTACCACCCTCTCTTGGTTGGGCGAGTCCTCTCTCTCCCAATGGGAGAGCTCCTTCGTTCTGCATTGTCTGATAGAGATTCTCCTACCAATTCCTTCTCTGGCTTCTGTTTTACTGTGATTTAAGTAAATGGGCTTCTTCACTGTTCTTTACATATGCTTATTGTGGAACCCGTATTAGGTGGGAAAGGGGTCAAGGCTTGGATAAGAGAGCTTTCCCCCTTTCCCCCAAAATAACAAAGTAATTAAAATTTAGATGGAACTTGATTATATCCTCTGGATAGACAATGTTTAAGGGAGAAGATGATGTAATTGTAGCCCAGTACCCCTTGGCCCCAATCTCCTGCTTCTCCTCCTGGCGAGAATGAAGGTCTCTCTTGGAGAAGGCTGGGGAGGCAAGGGTCTAGAGATGTCTCTTCTGCCTCCCTTTAAGCCAGACAAGGAAAGGCTCTTTGCCATGTTGGTGAGCCCCTCTCTAACTGCTTCTTTCTATCTGCACTAGGTCAGTTAATACAGCCCATTTGTGGGATATTTTCAATACCTTCTGGAAATCCCTTCTGTTTCCAACCAAAAAAGTGTTTTGCTTGGGGTCTATAGAAGTGAGCAGAAAAGGATGGCTTGCTAAACTCCTCCAATGATCCAAACCTTATTTTAGCCAGGATTTTCAATCCTTCCACCACACCTTTTGTCAAAGCTGATGAGTAACAAATTTAAGTGTTTGTTTGCTCACCTTTCATTTTCTCCTGGCTCCACACTCCAGTGAAAGTGCTAATGAGCAGTGAAAAGAAAAACAAAAAAACCCTAAAAAGCAAAAAGGGGAGAAAAGCCAAAGACCAGGCAGTCTGCAAGCCAAGGGACAAAAGCTTGGGGTTCTCAAGAAAACACCATGGACAGACAGCACTGTGGGAGACAATGCTGTTACACCAGTAGCAGGCCATTTAGAATGTTAGAGTCAAAAAAATCTGAGTTCAGAAATCCTGCCTCCAGCACTTATTAGCTATGTGACCCCGGCCAAAAGGCCCAACCTCTCTGAGCCTCAGTTTCCTCATCTATAAAAAGGGTCGTTCCAACAAGATAATGGATGTAAAACACTTTACAAACTTGAAAGCACCCTATAAAAGTCAGTTCTTGATAGGTGGAACCATCTTGGATCTAAGCACTAGTCTGTTAGCTCTTTAGATTTAAAACCTCAGTGATTTGGGCAGTAGACGACTGTGATAAAGATCTGAATGGGGATACAGACAGAGGGAGTGGTGGCTGGAACCTGGAAGGTGGCTGAGCAATGGTACTGGTGCCAAGGGATAGTCTAGTAATGGGAATGGGGAACAAGAATGACTCCTCTTCCTGATGGCTCTGTGCTTCAAGGAGAAAGAAAGAAGGAATGAGCCGCACAAACAGGCTATCCAGGGAGAGAGTGTTTTCAGGACCGAGCCCCCTTTGCGTCTCAAGTTTTAGTTCTAAAAATTGGACCAATTTCTTTCCTAGCTCACTTTTTGAATATTTCATCCCAGTAACTTTCACTTGTGGAGCATCATCCTTTTCTTAAACATATTCCCAACATCTTTGTTATAACAAAATCTGAATTTAGATATATCTCAAAGGGTGATCCCTAATAACTTTCTGGAGTCAGTCAGTCAGTCAACTAGCATTGATTAGGAAGGAAGGAAATGTGCATTTATAAAGCACCTACTATGTGCCAGGCATTGTGCTAATCACTTTACAAATATTTCATTTGAACCTTACAATAACGCTATGAGGTAGTTGCTATTATTATCCCCACTTTACAGATGAGGAAACTGAGGTAGACTGAGGTTAAATGACTTTGTCCTGGGTCACATAGGATAGGGGAGGAAGAGAATAAACTTTTATATAGCACCTACTATGTGCCAAACATCTGCTTTACATATATTATCTTATTTGATCACAACTATTAAGGATCTCAGGCTGAATTTGAACTCAGATCTTCCTGACTGAGGACCTCTGTTATATCCACTGTGCTACCTAGCTGCCTCTATTAAACACCAACTATGGGCTTAAGCACCAACTATGTGCTATGAACTGGGGAGGGTGTTTCTAAGATACTACAATTTCTTTATAATGTGCTGTGATGTCATGGCATCATAAATTTAATTTTACATTTATAACTTCCAGAAGAAATATAGACGTGTCTTTAAAAGAAAAAACAACAACAACAACAACAAAAACAACCCTGAACTTGAATGTCATGGGTGGCATTAGGTGGTGGCCATCTACCTACCTCTCCACATTTGTAGGCCGACCATGCTTCCCACCCAGGCTTCTACCCTGGTTGTATTTTACCACTGCCTTGCCACTGCACCCTCTGGACCACCAGAACTCCAGAAGCCTTGACCTGGGGGATTTCATTCTTTGGTGCTCCTGCCTCCCAGCTCAATCAGCCCACTCATCATCTCTCCAACTTCCTAAACCAAATGCTGGCCCCAAGAAACTTTATTTTCCTCTTTAGAATCTAAGTTTCCTGTGGGCAGGAACCTGCTTTTGTATTTGTATCCCCAGGATTTTCTGCACTGCTTGGTATACAATAAGTGCTTAATTAATGCTTTTCATTCATTCATTCATTTTTAGTTCTCTCTCTCTCTCTCTCTCTCTCTCTCTCTCTGTGTCTCTCTCATCAGTTATTTAACTTCTTTAGCTGAGGATGATTTGCATACAAAAAGTACAATATTTAGAGAACCATAAAATGTGGACCCGGAAAGGACCTTCAGTTCCTTCATTTAATAGACAGTCACCTACTGACCTCCCTGGCTTTCCTGGCAAATCCTACATTCTACAGAAAGCCTTCCCTAACTCCTCTTAATTCCAATGCCTTCACTCTGTTTATTATCTCATATTTATCCTATTTATTGCTTGTTTGGTATATATTTATTTGTATGTTGTCTCCTCCATTAGATGCTAAGCTCCTTGAGGGCAGGGACTGGTCAGGGTTTTTTTGCCACTTCTTGTATCACCAGCACTTAGCACACTGCTTGGCACATTGTACGGGCTTTTGTTGCTATTGTTCAGTTGTTTCAGTCATGTCTGACTCTTCATGACCCTATTTGAGGTTTTCTTGGCAAAGACACTGGAGTGGTTTGCCATTTTCTTCTCCAGCTCATTTTACAGATAAGAAAACTGAAGCAGAGTTAAGTGACTTGCCCAGGATCACAAACTTGTAAGTTTTTTAGGACTAATTTGAACTCAAGATGATTCTTCCTGACTTGGGCTTGGTACACCATCCACTGTGTCACCTAGCTGTCCCTAGTAGGGGCTTAATAAACATTTATTGATTGATTGATTGATTGCATATAAAAGAAAATTCTAGAACTTCCTTGCTTTTGTTCTCTTGCTGTCATGAAGGACAAAAGCAAGCATTTATTTTTTGCCTACTATTTGCCAGACACTGTACTAAGTGCTATCAAATATTATCTCATTTGATCCTCACAACAGCTCTGTAAGGTAAGGGCTATTATTATCATCCTCATTTTACAGTTGACAAAACTGAGGCAGGTAGAGGTTATGTGACTTTCCCAAGGTCACACAGCTAGTAAATATCTAAGGTTGAATTTGTCTTCCTCACCCTAGGCCCAGCACTTTCTCTACTTTGCTACCTAGTTACTCAATTCAATAATCAGTCAGTTTGATAGTTAAACTAAAGTATCTTTAATACTCTTCCATTCTACACTAAAGGTCTAAACTTGTGACAACTCAGAGACTTCAGGGAACCAAGATGAAGGAGTAAGCAGTAAATCACCACAACTCTCCCATATTCACCTCCAAACAACCATAAAATAGTGCCCCAAACAAATCCTGGAACAACAGAACCCACAAAAAGATGGGGTGAAACAATCTTGGAACCCAAGAAACTTGGAAGATTGGCAAGGAAGGTCTGTATTACTTGGGTCAAAGGGAAGTGCAGTCCTAGACAGGAAGCGTTCCAGCAAGCCAGCAAAAAGTCCCGCCCTTCTATGCCCAGGGGTAGATCCTGAGCCCCAGTGCAGTGGAGCAGGCCAGCACCAACACCAGGATCCCCCACGTTCCTCAGCATAGTCATGGGAATGGACAGACTCCAGATTTGAGAACTACCACTGTGCTTCAGCATAGCCCGGGACAAAGAGGCATCTTCCTGAGGCCAGACTCCTTGTGCTTCATTGTAGCCTGGGAAATGCAGAAACACACCCACAGACCTCAGCACCGGCCAAACACCACCACTAAGACTCCAGCTCAGCACCAGGTAAGTTCTTACAGTCAGACTCACAGTCACCAGCAGCACCAGCCACTCCCACCTCCTCAGCACAGCGTCAGACATGAGGGTCCCGAGTGGGTCACAGCGCAACATCAGTACAGCACCAGGTAAACTATAGCCCTGGGCACAAGAAGCCTCAGACAGTGCCCCTACCACCTGGGAAGCAAAGCTCAAATTTAAAAGAAAGTAAAAAAAGCCAACAAAGATGAGCAAAAAACAACAAAAAGAGAATCTGTCCATACAAAGTTATTATGGTGACAGGGAAGATCAAGAGAGAAACTCAGAAGACAACAATGTCAAAATGCCTACTGGCAAAACCCCAAAGAAAAACAGGAAGTGGTCTCAGGACCAGAAAGAACTCATGGAAGAGCTCAAAAAGGAGCTTAAAAATCATATAAGTGAGATAGAAGAAAAATTGGGAAAAGAAATGAGAGTGATGTAAGAGAATTATGAAAAAAGAGTCAACAGCTTAGAAAAACAACTGCTTAAAAAGTAGAATTAGTCAAATGGAAAAGAAAGTACAAAAGCCAATTGAGGAAACCAGTACCTTAAAAGTTAGAATTGGGTAAGTGGAAGCTAATGACTGTATGAGAAATCAAGAATCAATCAAATAAATTCAAAAGAATGAAAAAATGGAAGGAAATGTAAAATATCTCATGGGAAAAACAACTGACCTGGAATATGGATCCAAGAGTGAGAATATTAGAATCATTGGGCTACCTGAAAGCCATAATCAAAAAGAGGAGCTGGACACCATCTTTCAAGAAATTATCAGGAAACTATCAGGAATTATCAAGAAAATATCTGGAAAACTGCCCTGATATCCTGGAATAAGAGAGCAAAATAGGCATTGAAAGAACCTACCAATCACTGCAGGAAAGAGATCCCAAGATAAAAACTCCAAGGAACATTATAGCCAAATTTCAGAACTATCAGGTCAAGGAAAAAATATTACAAGTGGCCAGAAAGAAACAATTCAAATATCCAGCAGCCACAATCAGGATTACACAGAACTTGGCAGCAGCAACATTAAAAGATTAGAGGTCATAGAACATGTTATTCTGGAAGGCAAAGGAGCTAGGACTACAATCAAGAATCACTTACCTGGAGAAATTAAGTATAATACATCACAGGAAAAAAAAATGGTCACTCAATGAAATAGAAGGATTTCAAGCTTTCATAAGGAGAAGACCAAAATTAAACCAAAAATTTGATGTCCACTATCAAGACCCAAGAGAAGCATAAACAGGTAAAAAGAGAAAAGAAAATATAAGGGATTTAATAGAGCTAAACTTTTTACATCCCTACAGGGGAAGATGATATTTGTAATTCTTTTTTAAATATTATTCATTTATTTATTTATTTTTGGTTTTCAACATTCACTTCCATAAGATTTTGAGTTTTAAATTTTCTCCTCCTCCTTCTCCTCCCTCCTCCCCAAGATGGCATGCAATCTGATATAGACTCTACGTATACATTCATATGAAATATATTTTCATATTAGTCATGATGTAAAAAAGAATTAGAACTAATGGGAGAAACCACAAGAAAGAAGAAGCAAAACAAAACAACAAAAGAAAAGGAGAGCAAATAGTATGCTTCCATCTGCATTCAGACTACATAGTTCTTTCTCTAGATGAGGATGGCATTTTCCATTGTGAATCTTTTGGAGTTGTCTTAGATCCTTGCGTTGCTGAGAAGAGCTGGGTCTATCAAAGTCAGTCATTGTACAATGTGGCTGTTACAATGTACAGTGTTCTCCTGGTTCTGCTCATTTCACTCTGCATCAGTTCATACAAGTCTTTCCATGTTTTTCTGAAGTCTGCCTGCTCATCATTTTTTATAGCACAATAGTATTCCGTTACATTCTTATACCACAACTTGTTCATCCATTCCCCAGTTGATGGGAATTCCTGCAATTTCCAATTCTTGGCCACCATAAAAAGAGCTGCTATAAATATTGTTGTACATGTGGGTCCTTTTCCCATTTTTATGATCTCCTTGGGATATAGACCTAGAAGTGCTATTGCTGGGTCAAAGGAATACTTGTAATTCTTTTAAAAAAAACAATGTATCACTAATAGTACAGCTAGAAGGAACTTACATAGATAGATGGTAGAAGTATAATGGAATGTGAGGGAATGACATAAAAAAAATTAAGGGATGTGAATGAGAAGTATAAAGGGTGCAGAAAGAAGGGAGAGGTAGAATGGGGTAAATTATTTTACATGTAGAGTCTCGAAAGACATATTACAGTGGAGGGGAGGGGCAGCTAGGTGGCACAGTGGATAGAGCACCAGCCCTGGAGTCAGGAGGACCTGAGTTCAAATGTGGCCTCAGACACATAATACTTCCTAGCTGTGTGACTCTGGGCAAGTCACTTAACCCCAATTGCCTCACTAAAAAAAAAATACAGTGAAGGGGAAGATGGGAGGGGGGCAAGGGGCATCACCTGAATCTTACTCTAAAGAGGGAATAATATACACAATCAGTTGAATAAAGAAATCTATCTTACCCGACAGGGAAGTAGGAGGGGAAGAGATAAATAAAGGGTGGTGGGATAGCAACTGACAGAAGGGAGGGCAGATCAAGGGAGGTGGTAAACAGAAGCAAAACACTGGTAAGGAGGAAAAGGGTGAAAGGAGGGAGAAGACAAACAGGTGGAAGAATAGGATGGAGGGAAATGCACAGGTAGTAATCATAACTGTGAAAATGTGAATGGGATGAACTCTCCCATAAAACAGAAGTGGAATATAGAGTGGATCAAAAACCAGAATCCTACAATATGTGGTTTACAAGAAACACAACATGAAGCAGAGAGACACACAGAGAGTAAAGGTAACGGGCTGGAGTCGAATCTATTATTCTCCAGCTGAAGTAAAAAAAAAAAAGCAGGGGCAGTAATTCTGATTTCAGACAAAGTAAAAGCAAAAATAGATCTCATTAAAAGAGACAAGGAAACTACATCTTGCTAAAAGGTACCATGGACAATGAAGCAATATTAATACTAAACATATGCACCAAGTGGTAAAGCACTCAAATTCTTAAAAGAGAAGTTAAAGGAGTTACAAGAAGAAACTATTGTAGTGGGAGACCTCAATGGTCCACTCTCAGAACTTGAAAAATCCAACCAAAAAATAAACAAGAAAGAAACTAAGGAGGTAAATAGAATATTAGAAAAGTTAGATGTGACAGATCTTTGGACAAAATTGAATGGGAACAGAAAGGAATATCCCATGGCACCTACACAAAAACTGACCATGCAATCGGGTATAAGAACCTCAAAATCAAATGTAGAAAGGCTGAAATATTCAATGTATTACTTTTGGATTATAATCCAATAAAAATTACATTCAACAGAGGGCAGTGGAAAGATAGATTAATAATTAATTGGAAACAAAATAATCTAATCCTAAAGGATAAGTGGGTCAAAGAACAAATCATAGAAACAATAATTTCACTAAAGAGAATGACAACAATGAGACAATACCAAAATTTATGGGATGTGGCCAAAGCAGTACTTAGGGGAAAATTTATTTCTCTAAATTCTTACATCAACAAACTGGAAAAAGAACAGATCAATGAGTTGGGCATGCAACTAAAAAAAGAACAAATTAGAAATCCCCAATTAAGCACCAAATTGGAAATCCTGAAAAATCAAAGATGAGATTAATAAGATTAAAAGAAAAAAAAACTAATGAGCTAATAAATACATCTAGGAGCTGGTTTTATGGGGAAAAACAATAAGATAAATAAGCCATTGGTTAATTTGATTTTAAAAAAAGAAAGAAGAAAACCAAATATCCAGTATCAAAAATGAAAAGGATGAAACCACCACCAATGAAGAAGAAATTAAAGCAATCATTAGGAAATATTTTGCCCAATTATATGCCAATAAATCTGACAATCTGAGTGGAATTGATGAATATTTACTAAAATATAAACTAAATTAATAGATAAGGAAATAGAATGCCTAAATAACCCCATCTTAGCAAAAGAAATTGAACAAGTCATTAAATGAACTACCTAGGGAAAAATCCCCAGGGCTAGATGGGTTTACAAGTGAATAAATTTGTGACCTCCTGTCCCTTTCCTCTGGCAGGGCTCCATTCATATCACTACCATTTCGTTGAGAACACTACAGATTCGTTCTGTGGGCTCTCCATCTCCTTGTGCTCTCTCATTCCTTTCTAGCTCAGCCTAACTATTCCTTGATCCTATCTTCCTCTTTCACTGTGTCCTCTGGAATCCCTTCTCTATTGTCAACTAACTGCTCTGCTTTCTACTACTGGTGATTTTCTGGCACTGATGTTGCACTACTTGCCACCATCCCCTCTTCTGGCCATTCTCTCTCATGGGGCCATAAAGAAGACTCGGTACACTTTTTGTCCTCACTGCTGCCTTTGGATTCTCAATGGGCCACCCTCACTCAACAACTTCTCCTTTGACATCTACATCAATTACATGGCCTAGTCACAATCCTTGTTCTTCCACTGATCAACTTCCATGACTTTGCTCCATCTCCGTCAGTGACTCCAGCCTCTGTATGTAACCTTCCTTTCCATCCCAAAGGCCCATGCCATCCCTTCAGCAACTTCAGCAAACATACTGCTGGTCCATCGACTATCCTGGTCTCTCAGTTCCTCAGCCTCCGTTCTGGGCAGCTTTTCTTTGACCGGTGACTGATACAATTGCTTTGACCCACCTCACCCTCTGAGGTGTTCCTGTTACGCATTCCCAGGTGTAGAGATAGCAATAAGTGACGGAGAAAGCCCCTCTATTTATTACTGCCATACCTCCATCCTGCCAGTCACCCTTGTTTGGGGAGATCTTTTTCCTACATAGAAAAGCTTGCTTAAGTGTAGTATATGGTTACTCTTTCTATTTACATGTTAGAAGTTAATAGCTTTCTCTGAAGTGGATCATAGCTGCTTGTAACCTTCTAGCTGGCCTATTAAAGTTAAACAACCCACCTACCCCTTCACCCCAACCCCTTTGTAACTCTTACAAGTAGACTGCTTTAACAAAATGGTAGCTTTTTCCTAGATTATTCTCATTGAGAATTGGCTCTGGGCAGACTGACCCCCCTGGGACAGCAGCCACCTCCCAAGGTTACTGAACATTTGGGGTCCTTAGGCTAACTACGAAGAACTTTCCAGCACTCCCTCCCCCTAGCCCCATGCCTTCTGGATAAGAGCCCCCTGAGGTGCCCAAAAGACCAGCCAGGTATTAAGAAAGGCTGTCCATGAGCTAATTAAGTCATGTGTACTAACCAACAAGTGAGGCCCATCTTTCAAGGCCAGACTGAAGTGAAACTGTCTATTTCAGAATCAGGGCTAGAGGAAGGATAGCTTAGCCTTATACTGCCCTTTCCTGGGGGCCACAGGCTCATGGATTGAGATGGACACTGAAGACTCTCTGATCCAACACTCATTGACAGATAAAGATACAGGCCCTGGCAGGTCCAGTGACATGGTCACAGTAATGCTGCTGATGGATGAAGAGCTCTCTGCTGCCCTCCACAGATATGGCAACTGACATGAAGATTCACTGCACCCTTCTCCATCACCTTGGGACCAACCATGTCTTCAACTTGAGGCAATCAGGCTCTGTGGAGAGACTGCTGGATTTGGAGACAAAAGTCCTGGGTTCAAATTCCAGCTCTGCCTGTAGGAACTGTGTTTTTGCTTTGTTTATATCCCTGGCATTTAGCACATTGCCTAACTCAGAGTAAGTTAAAAATACCTGTTGACTGACTAGTCTGTGTGACCTTGGGTAAGTCACTTAACTTTTGTAAGACTAAGATTCCTCATCTACAGAAATTAAGGGGGTGGATTAGATGAATTCAAAGGTCCCTCTTAGGTCTAAATATGGGATCATATGATAGCCATCCATTTATAGAACATTTTCTGCTAAATGTTGGGGAGTGAGCAAAAGAACCTAATCGCCTCTTGGATCAAGTCAAATCAACAAGCATTTACTAAGTGCTTACTTTATGCTAAGCACTGAGCTAAAGAAGGCCTGGAGCCTCTGAGATAATTCCTTCAGCCTCAACCCCACAGGAGCTGATCCACATCTTTTTTCCTTCAACCCCTAACTTCACCATTGCCTGCCCAACAGATAATTTTGCCTCCTACTATACCGGAAGCCTGATGTCATCTCCAATGAGCTCCTTTATCTCCCCTCCTACATGCCTCAGAACCACTCTGTTGGTCACTAAAAAATGAATTAATGAATGAGAATACATTTATTAAGTGCCTACTATGTGCCGAGCATTGTATCTGACTTTGTCATCTCAAATGCAAAACTGAGATTGTCTGTGCTTTCCGGTGGAGAAGACAACACACATATGAAAGCAGTGGGCAGAAAGGGGTGCTTTGGTTTGGGAAGTCACAGGGATGGTAAATGAAACCACAGGAGAGCTGATGGACATGGCCTTTCCAGAAGATGAAATAGGCAGATGGAAGGAAAACAGGCAGGGTGAATACGAGTTAGATCTGAAGATTGCCAGGTAGAGTGCGCCCTGTGAGGCAGCAAGAGGCCTTGTGGACAGAGACCTGAGTTCAGCTGCTGCACAAAGAGGCCCTGGTCCACCATGTGGTCGTCGCCAGTTACAGAATATCTACAAAGGCTTCTAAGTGTCACCAATGGAGTTCTGTGATGCTTTGTCGCAACTCTAAAGAACACCCTGAAAAATAAAAACCCTTCCCTTGATCTTTCTTATCTCTTCAAATGGTTATCCTGCCCCTCTCATTTTATCCTCAAAACAACCCTGGAGGTAGGTGCTATGATGATCCCCACGTTACAGTTGGGGCAGGTAGGTGGCATGGTGGATAAAACACTGGGCTAGAAATCAGGAAGACTCATCTTCCTGAGTTCAAATCCAGCATTAGCTGTGTGACCCTGGGTAAGTCACTGAACCCTGTTTGCCTCAGTTTCCCTATCTGTAAAATGAGCTGGAGAAGGAAATGGCAAACCACTCCAGTATTTCTGCCAAAAAATCCCAATGGGGTCACAAAGAGTTGGACATGACTGAAGAACAACAACAAATTTTACAGTTGAAGAAACTGAGACAAATGGAAGTTAAGTGACTTGCCCAAGTCACAGAGCTACTAAGTGTCTGAAGCTGGATTTGAACTCAGGACTCCCTGACTCAAGGCCCAGCGTTCCATCCATTGCCCCACTTGGCTGATTTCATTAAAGTCATAAACATAATCATCATTAAGTGACCTGAGCTCTCTACAAGCTAAATGTTGCTATGGACAAGTGGAACTGAGAAAGACGATAAATATGCTTTCAGAATAAAATTTAGCGAATGTGATTTGGGATCAGCAAGGCAGCTTATATTTTGTTACATAGAATATCAAGCAGTTTTGGGGGTGGTTGCCAAAAGGCAGGAGGAGGACAAGATATGCTAATAATACCCTCTAATAAATAAATATGCTAATACACAGGCTCTTATTCTCATTAATTAAAAGGATGAGAATCACTCACAAGTCCTAATAATAATAAACTCCTACTTATACAGTCTTTTCAGGCTATGAAATACTTTGTTCACAACAAACTTGAAGTAGGCCATGAAAGTACTGATACTCTCATTTTGCAGAAAGAAGCTGAGATTTAGTAAGATTAAGTGCTACAGGTTTAGACAGTTAGCAAGGTTTGGAGCCAGGATTTGAACCCAGATCTTCTAACTAATCCCAGAGTTCTTTTCACTCTGCCCTCCCTGGCTCTCTAAGAAGTGAAGAGCTAATAAATAAATATGCAAGTGACAAAGCCAAGATTTCTGGGATATCAACATGGAAGAGTAAAGTGTATGGAGACACCAATGTAAGATGTTTGTTGGATGAGATTGGGCAAACATCGATCACGTGGTGGTGGCTGGTGACTGTTTAGTTCCGTTGGCATGATGACAGGTACAGCCTTTGGAAGCATCTGGAGAATCTGGTGAAACTATGTTCAAGACCTTCTCCAAGAGCTTTCAGGGTCTTGTATAACATCATTATAGAACTATAAATGGAAAGCTGATGAGTCCTATGGGGGTATATATTTCAGGAGTAGTTCTTCATCCTTAAAAGTTTTTCTTCTCTCACTGTTTTCTAATTCATATTCCATAATTATAATTCTATATATACTGTACCTACTGTTACACAGAAGCCAATGTAGTAACAGGGAAGAAATCATTCATAAGTAGAACCCTGCAAGGAAATCATCTATTTTAAGTCAATGGTTCTGTCTTCATTAAAGCTAATAGTACTAACAAAAACTGATTTTCACCAGCACATCTGAAATCCACCAGTCTTTAGTTTGACAAAAGCCTAAAAAATTATCATTTCTTATAATAGTACAACACTAATTCATGAATTTTCTAGTTGATCTCTCAATATGAACTTTAATTTGCTTCCCATCTTAACACACTTAACACAAAGGACACACATATGCACTTATATACATACACATATGAATGAATTAAAAAAGCATTTAAGGGCCCATAGTACTTTGCACCAGGTGCCAAAGTTCTGGGGACACAAAAACAAAAAGCAAGGCAGATAAATATGTATGTATATGTGTGTGTGTGTGTGTGTGTGCGCATGCATGCGCATATGGAAAGATGGATGGATACACACATACACACACATATATATATGGATGGAGGATGGATGGATGGATTAATGGATATACACACATATACACATATACACATATATATGTATATGTGTATAGAATAACCTTTTTCATCTTATTGCTCCAAGTAGAAAGTTGTCCTATCTCCCGGGCCATTTACCTGGTCAAGGAGGAGGCAAGTCTCTAGGGCATGAACTTAGGCTGACTGAGAAGCCAAAGAGAAGAAGACGAAGGTCAAATGCCAGCAGTTCTAGTCACCCAAGGCCAGCTCTTTAAACCAGTCATTAATTTTAAGCAGGGCCTTATGTTGCAAACTTTAGAACTCAATTATGAAATATCCATTTTTGTGTGCATCTGTCAAAAGGGGCCAACGTGTCCAAAATTCCATTTGAGAGGCAACATGTTTCCTAGCAGCACGTCATCAGAAGCAAATACCCAAATAGATTATTTACTGCTTCAAATAAGAGACTATGAGCCCACCTTTACTTACGTCAACGCCATGCCATGATGTGTTGGGGGGAGAGCTCTCTCAGTTCTCCAGGGTTGCATCTTTGATGGAGGGTGTGTCAAGGGATAAGTAGGCCCAAGGCAACCTGGTACACATGGCACAAATTTGGAGGGAACTGATGCATGACAGAGAGCCAAGGTCAGAGCAAGCAAATGTCCGTTGAATTGGAGTGAGTGCCCGCTGGGGTCAAGGCACCATGCTAGGCGATACAAACAAGACAGAAGCCTGGAGACAACCTCCGTTAAGCATTTTGGGGACTCCAACCTGATGAGATAATTATGGGATCACTGATTTAGAGGTACAAGGGAACTTAGAGGTCATCCAGCCCGAGGCAACTGAGATGCAGAGAAGATAAGCAACAATGCTACTGATGCCAATCATCTAATTGTCATTATGTTGAACACCGTTATTGTTGTTCAGTCACGCTCTCGTGACCCCATTTGGGTTTTTTTTTGGCAGAGATACTGGAGTGGTTTGCCATTTCCTTCTCTAGTTCATTTTACAGAGGAGAAAACTGAAGCAAACAGGGTTAGGGGACTTGCCCAGGGTCACACAGCTAGTAAGTGTCTGAGGCTAGATTCAAATTCAGGTCTTCCTGACTCCAGGCCTAGTGCCATCTAGCTACCCATATAATCACATGTAAAAACAGGTTGGCAGAGAATGGGAATCTCTCTCCATCAAATGATCTCTAAGAAAAAACAAAGAAACATCATGGGTTCTAACCTCATGAGACAGCAATGAGTGTTTGTGCGAGACAGATTTCTGTGTGTAACTGTTGTCAGCTTCCTCAAAGTGAGAATTACTTGCTAGGCAGAGACCCGGCTGTTAAACTTCCTGTTTGAACCACTCTGTGTATGTGTGATCAGAGGAAGTGCTCAACCAGCTTAAAACTCCCCAGGTCACTTGAACAGTGTGTGAGGGGAGGGAAGTGACCGTGCGGAGGTGTGAAAAGTTTTCTACTCCCAATCCCCACAACATCAGAGAACCTCAGAGGCAGAAAGGACTTCAGAGACCGTCTCATTTAATCGGTATGGAACAAGCCTTCTCTAGTTCAGTCGTTTCAGTCGAGCCTGACTCTCTGTGACCCTGTTTGGGGTTTTCTTGGCAAAGATACTGGAGTGGTTTGCTATTTCCTTCTCCAGCTGATTTTACAGATGAGGAAACTGAGGCAAACAGGGTGAAGTGACTTACTTATCCAGGGTGACACAGCTAATAAGTGTCTGAGGCCTTCCTTCTTCTCCAGACTATACCCAAAACAAGCAGTCATCTGAAGACCTCTACTAAAGCGGAACCACGACCTCCTGAAGCAGCCTGTTCCACTTTGGGACAGCTCTAATTGTTAGAAAGGGTTTCCTCACTTGGAGGCTTAATCTGTAGCTCCTAGCCACTGCTTGTCACTCTGTTCTCTAGGGCCACACTGGACAAACATAATCCCCCTTGGGGCCAATATCTCTTCTTTACTTGGAGACCACTCTTAGTCTTCCTCAGGATACACAGGTCAGGTCCTTTCAACAGATCCTCGGATGGTATGAACTCAAGGCCATGGATCATCCTGACCATAAGAGAGGGTTCTTTGGGCCTTCTTCAGCTCTTCAACGTTCTTCCCTAAAACACGGCCCCCCAAATTGAACAAAATACTCTAGGTGTAGCCTAGCTACGGCAAAGCGTGGTGGAATTGTCACCTCCCTCTTTCTGGATTCTGTGCCTGTTAATACAGCTCAAGACAACACTGGATTTTTGGCTGCTATATTACCTTGTTGACTCACGTTGAGCGTGGAGTTCACCAAAAAAAAAAACAAAAAAAAAAAAACCCAGATCTTTTTTTTTCCCCTAAACTGCTATCTAGCTACACCTTTCCTCCCTTATGTTTGTGGGTTCTATTTTAAACCCAAGTATAAGATTCTGCATTTATCCCTACTAGGTTTTTTTTTTTAATTCTTATAAAATTTTATGTCATTAGATTTGGCCCAACACGTCACCTGGAAATTTGATAAAGAAATCTAAACCTTAAACCAAGTCATTGACAAAAATGTCGACTAGCACAGGGCAAAATTGAGATCCCTCCATCCCTAGCCTAAGCTGACTAAATCATTATGGGAACAATAAACCACATGTGAACCCACCTAACTGAACTGTTATCTAGCCCACATCTCTCCATCTTCTTCACAAGAATATGTTCAGTTAGATGCTTTGATAAGATCTAAGTCGATTATACCTACACCATTTTCTCGATCGGCCAGTCTAGTAGCCCCGTCAAAAAAAGCAAATTACTTTAGTCTGGCCTTGTTGAAGCCATAGCAGCTCTCTTTATGATTCTAGACATTCACTCACTATCATTTTAGTAATACGTTCCAGGATTTTGCTAAGACTCAAAGTGAGCCTCATTGGCCTATAGTTGGCCAACTCTATCTCTTCCCTTTTTTGAAAAACGGACACATTTGCTCTTTGCCTATTCACCTTGTTGAATATACTTCTTGTGTTAGCCCTGATTTTTCAAGATCATTGACAGTGACTCAGTAACCACATCCTCAAGAGCTTTCCGTAACTGATGATATAGTTCAAATACACAACTTAATACCAGCAGAGCTCTTACTACCATTTCCTTACTAATCTGTGTATCACCTCTTTATTATACACTTTTGCTCTATCCTTTTCCGGTCAATATCTTTCTCCTCAGCAGAGAAAATAAAAACAAGAAAGCTGAGAAATCTGCCTTCTGTTGCCGGTTATCACCGATGCAGAGTGGCAATCCAATATTCCCCCAATTTTCTTTACAATGACGTTCATCAGACTCTTTGGTTGAGCTTTCCTCATCCACCCCAACTTATTCTGAGGGCTAGCACTCTTGACCTTATACTTACAGGAACGTACCATGCTTTTATATAAAATTTTGTCACTGGTCTTTGCTTCCATCTGTAGATATCTGAGTTGGTTGTTTGACAGACTCAGATGAAATCCTGCCTTCTACAGAAATGTTCCAGAGTCAACAAGCCTTGCCTTAGGGATACAAGGTAGTGGCAAGTCACTTCCCATTCTGGGATTTAATTTCCTGATCTGTAAAAAATGTAAGTTGGACTAGATAGATGACCTATGAGGTCCCTTCTGGTCCTAGCTCTATAACCATGTTGTGGCTTGGAGATCTTCCGGTCCAACTCTTGGCAACTTGCAACTTCTTCTTGAGTCTGTATTCCAGTCACTTGTCTGGAACCAAACACTTTCTCTTTAAAGAACCCTAAGCTTCTTGAAGGTAAGGACTCTCTTGCTTCTTCTTTGCAATCCCAGTAGCTAGCAGTGCCCTGTACCCAGCAATATGTTGACTGAACTAAACTAAACCTATGGCAAGTACAAAGGAGTTTTGGATTCATTCACTGTGGGCATGCTGAACATTTTTTACATTTGCTCTGAGTCATTCAGGGCCCAAACGATGACCAAGTGTGGCTTGGCATGGGACCTATTGTTGTCCAATCAATGAGAGCCAGAATGATCTGGGTTTAAGGCATGGTCCTTAAAAAAAAAATCTAGCCCATAAACCCCAAGATAACTTGCGAGGTTTCAGCAAATCAAAATTTACATTCCTTTGGGCAGAGCACCTACAGGTAAGGTTATGATACCCCATGTGGGCCAGGGGAAAGGGAAGGGAAAGGAAAGGAAAGGAAGAGATTGGAGAGGAAGGGAAAGGAAGGAAGGAAGGAAGGAAGGAAGAAAGAAAGAAAGAAAGAAAGAAA
>NW_020954588.1:39727827-39731882 GCF_900497805.2 Vombatus ursinus
AAAGAAAGAAAGAAAGAAAGAAAGAAAGAAAGAAAGAAAGAAAGAAAGCTGTGTTGCCCAACTATCCAGTTCCAGTCGGGTCCTCAGTTGGGTAGCTCTTACTACTACTCATAAGCGGTTGTCATTTGTCCTTCTTTCTCGAAGAGGGCCATGATATCAAGGAGGTGATGTCATGATGTGCAAGTGAATTGGAGTTAAGTGAGGGAGGGAGGTCTGCACAGAGTCACCAGCTTCACTTCCTCCTCTGGCGCCATCTTTCTTTCTCTTTTCTTCCTTCTTTCTTTCTCTTTCTTACTTTTCCTTCCCCTCCCTCTGTCCACATAGGATATCATACCCTAATCTGCAGGTGCCCTACCCAAAGCAATGTAAATTTTGATCACTGAAACCTCACAAGATATTTTGGGGTTTATGGGCTAGATTTTTTTTTTAAGGACCGTGCCTTAAACCCAGATCATTCTGGCTCTCATTGATTGGACAACAAAAGGTCCCAGACCGACTTGGTTATTGTTTGGGCCTTGATTAGCTCAGAGCGAATGTAAATAGCAATTGTTTCTATTTTGGTCAGAAACCCTAAGGGTCTTCCCCTCCCAGACTGATTTTTTTTTTTTTTGGCTAGGTAAAAGAGTCCATTCTCTGTCTCCTTTGTTACCTAGGCTTAATCACGATTGGTCATTGCCTCAGTCAAACTGAGGCCTGTTAAAGATCTTAGCTTAAAAAGGTCAAGGTCTCCCACCGTATCCAGGGCCATCTCTAATCATCCTGATCTATATCTTGCCACTGGACCCAGATGGCTCTGGAGGACAAAGTGAGGCTGGTTACTTTGCACAGCCCTTCCTCACTTAAATCCAATTCACTTGCAAGTCATGGCATCACCTTCCTGATATCATGGTTCTCTTTGAGAACAAAGGGCAAACAACAACAAATGAACATTTATATTTATTTACGTGTCAATCTAAAATATGTAAGTTTGTATATTCTAAAAGTTTTTTTTTTTAATGAAAACCAACATGATAAATAGAAAGCAGTAGCTAACTGTACTCTTGAAGTATGTATGCCTTGTCATATGGCAACTTGGAATTCGAGATCTGCCCTTTGGAAATTACAGTCAAGTTTAATGAGGAACTGTCGCAACAAAACCAGTACAATCAAGTTTGGAAGGAAAGGAGAAAGCCAGGAAGCAATCTTTACAGTAAGTATCTCTGATAAAAGTCTAACTTTGCAAAATTTTGTAAAAGATTCACTGATACGTGAAACATTTGAAGCCAGTCCTTCACAGAATCAGATTTTGAGCTGGGAGGGACCTTAGAGGTCATCTCCAAGTCCTTGGTTTTACTGAGAAAAAGATTGAAGGCCAGAGTCCTCCAGGACACGATCAAGCTGTCAGTTGAGCTCGGGTCTCTGGACTCCAAAGCCAGACTTCCTTCCCCTACACTCCCAACCGTCTGCAGAAATGGAGACTCTTGAGTGGGCTGCCCAAAAATCTTGGTATGGTATGGGAAAGGGAGGAGTCCAGAAGACCTGGGTTCAAGCCCTGCTTCTGACATATGCTAGTTGTATGAAGTCAGAGAAGTCACTTGAGCTCTCTGGGCCCTCAGATCCTCTAAGACTATAAATTATAGAGGAAGTATAGGTCTGCGTTAGGGAAAAGAGTTTCCACATGAGAAGCTCCTTACATCATTGAAAGTATAGGCCAATCAATCTTAAGTATTTATTTAGTGCCTACTGTGTGCTAGGCATTGTCCTAAAAACTGCCTCTGCCCTCAAGGAGCTTACTTTCTAATGGGTGAAGCTATCTTATCTCTCTCTGTCAATCTGTCTACCTTCCTCTAACATCTAAATATTTACCTACCTCTATCATCTATCTATATCCTCTACTACCACAACCATCCATCTGCCTCTCTTTGCCTCGAGCTTTCTCCCTCCCTCCCCCTCTCTCTCAAAATACAGAGTAGAAGCAAGGTAGCCATAAAGGACAAGGCACTAGCAGCTGAGAGGACCCTCAAAACATCATACTATCATCCCCATTGTACGTATGACGTACACCACTGGTGTCTGAGGCGGTATTTGAACTCAGGTTTTCCTGACTCCACGTCTTACCCTATTTGATGCCAATCTACACTTAGTGATGGTTTAATGGGTCTTATCTCTAACTGTGGAATGAATGGCTTTGTCCCTGGTTATAGAAATCAGATGCCTAGAGCTGAAATCGATTCCAGAGGCGAGGGAGTCCAAGACCTCATCTGAAGCCCAGGAAGGGTCAATGACCTGCCTAAGGGCCTACAGGAAATATCAGAGGCAGGCTTTGATCCTTGGCCTTCTCCCTCTCCCTCTCAAACCACGGCCCTTCCTGACATGGCATTCTGATTCCTGACATTCTCTTAGTAAAAAATAAAAGGCACACTTAAACATTCCAGACAGCTTTGGGATTTCGCAGTGGAAAGCTATTTCCAGAAGCCCAAGGTCATTTCTTCAGAAAGGTCTTGGAGATCTTGTGCTCAAGTCCATCTGGAGAACAAGAAGCCCCCACAACCACGAGCCTCAAACTGTGATTTGCTCCAAGAACTGCCCAGAGATGCTCATGGGGACCAGTGTTTATATGATGCCTTTTGGCAAGATGATGTCTAATGACAGGGTGGGGCTTCTCTGTAATATGTGGTTATTTGGATCCTGTTTGGTCTTCACCCTAGAAAAATCTTAGTAAACAACTCCTAGGTTGTCCATGGTTTTCTCATCTTTAACTCAGATAAACGGTAAGATGATGCTTTACTGAACAAGTTTCTCAGGATGAAATTCCTTTAGAACAAAGTTCCTGTTTTTAAAAATGGAATTTTTCTAAATCATTCACAGTAGAGTTATATGCGTATGTGGCAGAACATGAAAAAAATATGTGTCCTTATCCAGCGATGGCTAAAGAGAGATGGCCTTACTCAAGGGTTGGGGCCTTTGAAATGTCTCCAGCCTCCCCCTTTCAATCCTTGTCTCCCTTCTGTGACTCTTCTTTAACTCCAGGTACCCAATGTCTTCCTATATTCCTCATCCACAAGATACAATCAGACATCAGTAATTAATAATAATAATAATGATAATAATAATTAGCATTTATATGCCACAACATCCCTGGGAGGGGGGCTGATATTCTCATCCCCATTGTAAATATGAAGGACACTACTAGCACTTGAGATGGCATTTGAACTTAGGTTTTCCTGACTCCACGTCTTACCCAATTTGACACCAATCTACACTTACAGATGGTTTAATGGGTCTTGTGGAATGAAAGTCTTTGTCCCCAGTAACAGGGACTTCCCCAAAGACTCTACTCCCCTTTCAGCCTGGGCCTCAGTTTAACCCTCAGCCATAGCCCTCAAACCTTGAGGCCTTCTCCTTCCCTTCTGCCTCTGGCCTAATAGCCCAGAGAAGAATATGGAGTATTTCATATTATTTTAGTAGCAAATAATTATATTTTCAAATGAGACTGGTAAAGTGCTTAGCACAGGAGTTGGCAAATAGTAAGTGCTTAATAATTGCTTGTTTCTTTCCCAACTCCCTTTTTATAACTGTACCCCACCTCCACCCCAAGTCAGATGTCTTGGGAAAAGACTGTGCTTTCTATAGTATTTCTCTCTCTAGCAATTAAGTTTTTGATAAAGAATAATGTTACTGGACTTCACCTCTTTCCTTAAAAAAGATACTAGATTATTATACTATATTAGGTATCACATATAGACAATCCAAAAAGTTCTGATCCTTGCCTGTCCTCTGGAAATTCTATCTTTGTCAGAAATCCAACTCTTGGAACAATCTAGAAATATGAGGTTGTGTGAGAGCAGCTCTGAAGTCTCTTTTATCTCTACACCAATCATTAAGAGGTGGCTGGGTGGTCCAGTGGATGGCTCTCTGAGCTTGAACTCAGGAGTCCAAATCTTGCCTTACAGGTTTATGAACTGGATGACCCTGGACAAGTCCCTTAATCTCTTGGGCTCTCTCAGTTTTTCCATTTGTAAAAAAAGGGAGAGAGGGGCTGGATTTGATGGCTTCTAAACTCCCTTTCAGTTCTA
>NW_020954588.1:39732282-39827273 GCF_900497805.2 Vombatus ursinus
GGGGGGGGGCTTTCCTCGCTCCTGCGGTTTCCCGGGATGCCTCCCTGCCCCCACCCCGCCCGGGGCCCGATGCCGAGCTGTCATCGCCGGTGCCCGGCGTGTGCAAGGAGGAGGACGCCTGCACATGCTTGAGGACCGGCGAGGCCGCCTCGAGCCGCGCTCCCCAGCCCGCGGCCCCTTCGCTGCCCCGGACTGGCAGGGGCTGGGCTGCGGCTGCGGCTGCCGCTGCCGCTGCCTCTGCCTCTGGCTTGTGCGCGACCTAATGTCACGAGCTGGGCACTTGGCACTTTGGGGCTCTGGGCCCCTGAGGTTCCGGCAGCTTTCTCCTCGGCCACATAGATTGCATCTCCTCCAAGTGAAAGTGGCCGTATTCCCTGTTGGCCTTCTGCTTTTAAAGAGAGCTTTTAGCTCTAGAGTTCCTCCCAACTTCCAAACTTTACCATAGGTTTGCTTGAACATCGGAGTTCTCTCCTGTTGTTCCTAGATCACCTTCTAGAGGGAGGCCGGTGGAGTGCCCCAGTTGAATGGGGTGGGGAAGGCTAGTGAAGTGTTACCCTAAGAATTTTAGCTATTCTTTTTTCAAAAGGTCGCTGGATGAAGGAAAAATTTTCTTTTGTTGAAACAAATAATAATAGAGTAGATAGTTAATCTCCCTAACCAGCATGTGACTTAACACTATTCAAGTTATACATTAAACAAATTTGATGATAAAGACGTCGGGTAAGCATAATTTTCCTGTATTGGAAATGGGAAAGAGATATTTTTCTCCCCTTTTCCTATGAGACCATATGAAGTGATGCACCTGATGCCCCCAAGCCTTCTACTGATTTTTGTTCCATCATATTGACCTTTCTTACGAAGTAGATGTGACTTAAAGCCACAGAAGACCAGTAATTGACAGTGGGTGGGAATCAAGGCCTTACACGTGCCAGTACCTAGAGTCCAAGCAGGAATACTAGTCTCCCTACCCCAGCATCCATACATAGATTGTACCCCTTATTACATGTCTGTCCAATAAAGTCTTGACAGGTACCACAATCTTTTTTTTAATAAAGTATAATTTATGGTTCTGTTAAGAAAAAACTTGGGGAAGTTATTCTTATGGTTAAGTAAAACCATAAAATTATTTTATTCTGATTAGTGGAAAAGCTACCCCGATCCCTCCATCATCTGTATTCCAGGAGCTTAGAAAAGAAATGTGTGGTATAGGAGGCGTATAACTGAAAATTTTTTCAGCATTTCATTAGTAATATACAGTGGATGAAGTCAAGAATCCTCAAGTTTTAGTCTCATCTCTGAAGTCTGTGTGTTGTACCTTGGCAAATCACTTAGCCTGTAGCATTTTCATCTATAGGGTTGGAGGAATCAGACACCAGCTTCTTGAATGTAGTCAAGATTAATTAATAGGTTAATGTTAGGAGGATACCTTGTAATCCTCAAGACATTTTCTCAGTTCAAAACTCCTCTCTAAGTTTGGGAGGAGCCCCCACCCCTGAAGTATTTAATAGGATTCAAAGTAGTCGACTACTTTTCTTGATTGTTTTTCTCTGTTACGTTACCAAAGTTACATTGAAGCCCTGGAAATGGACCAAGAAATACTCATTTTCCAATTATCAAAAGTTAAAGAACATTTTAAGTGCAACCTAATGACTCGTCTGAGATCGTAGTTTTCAGTTTGAGTTAACTAGTGTCCCTCTTTTCTTACTTTTGATCCCTAACACTCCTTCCTCTTCCGTGCCCCCCCCCCCCCCCGGAACTTCAGATGATAGAACCAGCAGAGATTTCACTTTTTTTTTTCCCTAGAGTGTGACAGTATCACTGTTCACTTGCGGACAGTAACAGTAACCGTAACCATAGAGAGGGGTGCAAGGCAACAAAGGAAGTGGAGGGTGTCCGGGCTTCTAGAACAGTTTTCCCAGGGAAATGTAGTTTAAACTGAAAGCTTACCTGATTTATGCTTTTAACATATGGTAGCATTTTAAAAATGGGTCTTTTTCATGCTTTTTTACTTAAATAGTTCTGAAAATAGTAAAATTTAGATAAACTGAAGAACAAATATGAAGCATGATAAAGTGGGAAGAGTGTTGAAAGGTAGATTGCACAAGATCTGGGTGGTAAACCAGCCTCTGATGCTCACTGGCTGTGTGACCATGGGCAAGTCACTTCACCTTTCTGGGTCTTAGTTTCTTCATTTGTAAAAAGAGGATAACAATATCTGTAGTACTCACCTCACGAGGTTGTTGTAAGACTTAATGAAATCGTGGATGTCAAGTGTTTAAAAAATTTAAAGGGCTATATAAGTGTCATTTATTATTCTCAAGCCTTAAATATGATTTGAAACTGATTGGGTTTCTTTTACAGAAGGCAAGAGCAAATGTTTGCCCCCTGATTATGGCCATGATCACATAACACAAAACACCTAGACGGTTTTTTGTTTGTTTGTTTTTAAGCTAAGTTATGAGTATTTGGAATCATGAAGAATCATGAAGCACGAATCACGAAAAGGATCTAGAGCTTTTTAAACTGAGTTGACCAGCTATTTTGTTGTATAGGCACAGCCTGGGTGGGTGTGACCTGTCACTAAATTCTGTATAGAGTAATTGTTAAGCTGTTAGGTCTTGTTAAATTTTAGAGACTAACGTCCCTTGTTACAAATCTTCAAACATATGTTCTGTACTTAAAATAATTACTGTGTATGATTATTTTTCATACAACAGATCAAGCATGTAACCACATAAAATATTTATACATCTTTAGGTAGAAAGTATGTCATCTGACTGAGTATTGCTAATGTTTAATTCTAGTTGATAAAAAATATAGTTGAGAATTAACTTTCTGTACTTCTCATGAATTAATGTTTTACTTTACCTGTAATTCATGTTAACACGTGAGTTTCAGAACATAGTTACACTTAGATATATGAAGATGAAACTCATTTTCCTTCCATGAAATTTTTAAAAGCTAATTTTCATGTGTACTAATCTCTTTCAGTAAGTGCTCCAAAGTAGTGAGAAGGGGTATAGTGGTAATTATAGGTTAAATGGTAAAACACTAAAGCAACTTTCAGCCTTTTTTTTTTTTTTTTTTAAAGCTTTGCTCACTGACATGGGCCTTAGTCTTAGTCATTTATTAAAAGTGAAAAAAGGTATAAGGTTACTGGGAGCAATATTTTCATCTGGTAGAAAAGTTGGTGTATATTATTTGTGCTTTATATATGAGAATATACAATTAGTTCAAAATGCACGTTTGCATTTAAATACCACATAGAAGAGATATGGGGGGATAAAATCCTGGGTTTGGAGTAAGGAAGATCTGGGTTCAGATACCTCCTCTGAAATCCTATGAGGCAGTGCTGGCCCCAAGGAACCCTCTTCAAAGGATTAAGTGGACAGTGTGTTGGTCTGGAGTCAGAAGATCTGGGCTCAAATCCTGCTTTTGTCACTTACTGGCTGGTATGACATTAGGCAATTCTCTTCACTTATAAAATGACAGTGCTGTAGTTGATGATCTCCATTGGCTCGTCCAGCTCTACGTCTGTGATTCTGTTATCCCTGGGACTTAGCTACTAAATCATACGTGGGCTGTTCATGATTGGCCTTGGTATCTCAACTTGTTATTTAAAATAATCTTTATATTGGGACCCAAAATTTAAGTAAGGTAAAGACTGGACCTGTGATTACAATGATATAGAGAACTCCCTGGGGGAAGAAACTAAACCAATGCAAGCCAGTACCTTCTTTCTGCAACTTCCTCTTGAAAGTTGCCTTAGGCCCTGGTGACTGGTGACTAAGTGACTAGCCCACAGCACTGGGGCCAGTAGGTTTCAGAGGGAGGACTGGAAGCCCAAGCTTCCTCCCTTCCTCCCTTTATAATTTTTCCACTAAGTGTTCATCCCTCCCTTTATCTCTGTGGTTCCAGTCAGATGAAGTTGCCCTTTTGCACTGATAATCTCTCCCATCTTTGTGTTTAAGAGGTTTTAAGTTAGGTGGTAGCACCTAAGCATAGGTGGGACTGGTATCTACTTCTCTTGTGTAGAACTCAGGTGAAAACCTGTCATCTGGTGGGGGAGGAGGGAGAGAGAGAGTGAGAGAAATAATGTAGTTTCCTCTATTTATGTGTGTAATATTTGGTGTTATTTGACCACACATGTATTTGTTTTGTTTCCAGACAATGTGTAAGTTTCTCTAGCATAAGCTCTACTTTAATCTCCACACTACCTGTTAAGTAAGATACTATGCATGTAAATGCAGTAAACATTATCTGCTGATATGCCTTGGGGATACTTTGTTTCATGTGAATTCCTGCTTTTTCTCTTCATCATTCACATTTAGGACAAAATTAAGTCTCACGTCAGTTAGCCATCCTCTTGTGTCTTCATTTTATTACACTTTGACATATCATCTTATAAGTGAATCCTTAAATTTTTATTACTAAGTGGCCTAAAGCAACGTGTGCCTAATTTGGCCATCATTATAATGAGGATACAATCTTTCTCTCTACCCCACTTTGGAGAATAGTGATTGACCAGTTAGTTACCTACTGATAATTTTTTTTTTTAATTTTTTTTTTTTTTTTAGGCAATTGGGGTTAAGTGACTTGCCCAGGGTCACATAGCTAGTAAGTGTCAAGTGTTTGGTCTGAGATCGGATTTGAACTGAGGTCCTCCTGACTTCAGGGCCAGGTGCTCTATCCACTGTACCACCTCGCTGCCCCCCTACTGATAATTCTTAAACTTTCAAACATTCCTTTTCTAGTTCCCTAAAAGATGTTTTACTTAGATTTATTTGGCTTAATATTTGTACAGTGGAAATCTATTATTATGTGCTCTTTGCCTATGTCCTTAAATCTTATGAGGGGGTTTATCTATTTTACCCCAGGCTGACTTGTATGTGAGTGCTCCCTCACACTTGTATGCTTTTGCTACTCCAGGAAGTTAGCTGCTGTGGCAGAATTGTATTTTTATTTGTTCTTTTCAGTGGGATCAGAAATGTAAATTTGAGCTTCTTGTTTTTACCTCTTCTCTTCATGTATTTTGTGTGGGGAGGGGAAGGCTATAATTACAATAGCTAGTGGTTTTAGAAACACGGTGGAACCTTATAATGCTAGGGTTGAAAAATAGGATTAACTCTTGTTTTAGGTTTGTAATACAGTCTACAGTTGTATTTTCAAGGATGTTATTTTTATAACCTTACCTGAGATAGTAGTTGAATATATATGACTGTTAATAAAAGTGGATACTATGCTATACTTAGAAAGTCACTATAGTTATAGTATTCTTTGTGCCCATTTTTCTATTGAGATAAGGGAATAAGCATTTATATAGCACTTACTGTGTGCTAGGCACTTTGCTAAGCACTTGACAAATGTCATCTCATTTGGTCCTCACAACAGTTCTGTGAGGTAGATGCTGCTATTCTCAGTTAGGAAAACTGAGGCAGACAAAGTGTAAGTGACTTGCCTAGGATCACCAAGCTGATCACTTGATTCCATGTCTGGCTCTCTAGCCGCTCTACCACCTAACTGCCTTTAAATATCTTGGATTCCGTTCTCATTTTAAAAAAGAAAGAAAGAAAGCTTTCAGGGCTCCCAGGTAGGTGCAAGTTTCTATATGTCCTTTCCTAAATTCCCCCTACCCTCACCGCAAAAGTCCCCAGGTTAAAATTTCTAGAACCAAAAATTAAATTTTGTTTAATAGTTTATACTTTGCTTCAGTCCTTTATAATTTCAAAACATGAGGATGATCTCACATAATTTGAGTCAATGTTGGCTATCTGAATTAGTGAAACCCTCTCTTTTTTCTTTTTTTTTTTTTTCAATTAAGCCCATTTGGTAGGCCCTTATCATTTTCTCCTGGACTAGTGTAACAGCTGCCTTATCCAGGCTTTCCCCTCACAATTCTGTCCTCCATGTAGCTGCCAAATTAATATTCATAATACACACTAGTGTCTTCCTCTTACCTCCAAAATAAAAGGCAAACTCTTTTACATTTTGGCTCTAACATCCCTTCCCAGGCTTGTTGCTTATTTTTCTCCTTCATGTACTGTAGCCAAACTGACCCATTTGATATTTCCCCAAGACAGAGGGGCATTTCCTGCCTCCATGCCTTTTGCACAGGCTGTTCCCCAGTGCCTGGCATTCATTCCCTCCACGCCATTACCAGAGTCCCTAGCCTTTTTCAAAGCTCAGCCCAGGCCACTTCCTTCTGAAAGCTTGAGCTGATCCTTCTAGCTCTTAGTGACCTTGCATTTTGTATCTATTTTGTATTGACTTTTTTTATGTATGTTTTTTCCCCCTCCCAATGGAATGTAAACTACTTGAGGGTCAAGATTGGTATCTCCAGTACCTTGCATATGAAAAATAGATTTACAGATGGGTGGGCTCCTTCAGGTCATGGGGTCTAACTTGAGGAAACTAAGGCACACAGAGGGGAGATGACTTATTTAGGGTAACATAGTAATTGGTAGAGCTAGGATTTGAACCCGGCTCCTCAGACTCTGAATTCAGCCTTTTCACTGGGCCACAATAGGTAGTTCATAAATACTTGTCAAGTATTTAATGACTAGACTAGATTAATAATAGCCTCTTCCTTATCTAATCTTCCCCCTCTCCAATCTGTCCTTCATTCACCAAGCTGCCTAGCTGAGAGTCCTAATGCACAGGTGTGCCTCGAACTTGAACCGTTAGGATCTTCCTTGCCTCTCCTTTGGCACCCTTGATCACTCTCCTCTCTTCTAGTTCTATTTGACTGTTCTTCCCTGCATCTTCATTTCGGTCATGCCCACTAACCCTGGGCCCTCTTCTCATCCACTCCCGTGGGGTCCATTGTCACCCCTGGGCAGATAGATGTTTTATCCAACCCTAGCCTCTCCTGAGTGGAGAATCTCCCATCTCCAACTGCCCCTTGGAACTCTGGAATTGTGTGTCCAGTAGACATCGTCAGCTTAACTTGTGTAAAACTGAACCCTCCCTGCCCCCTCCTGACTTCCCTCTTCCTGTCAGAGTGCACCCAGACTTGAACCTTGACTGCTCCCCCCTTCCTCCCATCTAATTTGTTGCCAGGTGCTGCCTTTTCTAGTATCTCATGTGCTGCCTTCTCTCCTTTGACACTGCTGTCCTGCTGTAGGCTCTCATCACCTCATGCCTTGAGCATTGCAGTAATCTTTGGATTGGTCCTTGCCTCAAGTGTCTCTGTTCTCCGGTTCATCCTCCATTTAGCTATCAGAGCGATTGATCTTACCAAGACTCAGATCCAACTGAGTCACCTTATTCATTGAACTCCAGTAGCTCTCTATTACCTCCAGGAGCAAATAGGAAATCCTCTGTTGTGCTTGTTTTAAAGCCCTTCCTTCCTTCTAATCTTCTTACCTTTGCTTCTTGCCTTATACTCTTGCAATCCAGTGACAAAAGCCTTCTTGCTGTCCTTTGCGCAAGTAACTCTGACACACCATAGTCCAGCTGTCCCCCATGTCTGGGACACTTTTTCCTCAACTCCACCTCTTGGCTTCCTGGCCTACTTCTGCAAGAAGCTTTTCCTCATCTCCCCTAGTGCTAGCACTTTCCCTCTTGATTTCCTCCACCTAAGGACTGGAATTTGTATTCCTCATACCTGACAGAGTCTTCCACATTGAAGGCACTTAATAAATAAATTGTCATTGTATGGAATTGAATGGGTTACCTTTTCAGGAAACATTGGAAGATACATACTTTGAAGCATTCTGAGGCTTAATCATTATGTTTTTTTTTTTTGTTTTTAGGCAATTGGGGTTAAGTGACTTGCCCAGGGTCACACAGCTAGTAAGTGTCAAGGGTTTGGTCTGAGGCCGGATTTGAACTCAGGTCCTCCTGAATTCAGGGCCGGTGCTTGATCTACTGTGCCACCTAGCTGCCCCTTAATCATTATGTTTTTAAAGGCAAGAGCTTTTCTTATTCCACTATCCAACTGTCTGTGGGATGGTAGCTGACTGTATCCTAATTAATTTAGAAAGAGTCTCATATACAATGAATATGTCAGTGTGATTGAATTAAACAGCATCTAAGTTATTCCAGGTAATACCATATTTTCCCTTTTTCTTCCTCCACTAAGTTTATGAATAAATGAAAGCACTAAGTGTTTTTACTATGTGCCAGGCACTATGCTAAGTGCTGGGGATATAGATATGAAAGAGAAACCATCTCAGTCCTCAAGGAGCTTCTCTTCTAATAGGGAGAGACAGCAGACATAGGTGGCTGAGGAAGACCTTTGGTCCCAGGGATGGCGAATGAAGCCAAAGCTGGGGCAGTCTTTTGACATGCTATTTCTGAAAGCAGTGGTGGTGGTATTTTGATCACTGTTCCCAGAGCAAGAGGAGGTGCCCACAGGGCTGTCCAGCAGAAAGACGGCCGGGGAGAAGCTAAGCCAAGTGTCAGGAGCAGGCTGGGTAGAATTGGGGTCTCACTTATCAGGACATTTTAGCTCCATGGGGAGAGTTCCAAAGCGGGACATTACAACAGGCATAGCAGTGGCAGAGTGTGGCAGGGATGACAAGGATGTTTATTAATAATCATAGCTAGTATTGACATAGCACTTAAAGGATTAAAATGCACTTTACAGGATCCTCGCAACCTGGGAGGGAGGTATATTGGTTATCCCCATTTTACAGATGAAGAAACTGAGGTGAATAATTTAAATGACTTGTCCAGCATCACATAGCCCGTAAGTGTCTGAGGCTGGATTTGAATTTAGGTCTTCCTGACTCCAGATTCAGTGCTCTATCCGCCGTGCCACCCAGCTACCAAGATGAAGCCAAAGCAGGGAAGGGCTAGAGTTTGAGAGCTAAGAGCCTTAACTCCTACTAGGCTGGAGGGAAAAACTTGTTGAATAATATTCTAGTCCCAGTCCTACCCCCAAAACAGCAGCTGTAGTCCTATATAAATATAAAAATTTCCATTAAAGGGAGCGCGTGCTGTGGGTTCACTAGCATTATAGTGCAAGGGCATTAGGTTTGGAATCAGTACTTAGGTTCAAATCCTAACTCTCTTGCTCCCTTTGTTATTTTAAGCCAGTTGCTTAACAACTCTGGTCGTCCATATCCTCGAATGTAAAACAAGAAGGCATTGGACTAGCCTAGCTCTAAGGTCTAATCTGTAAGTCTTTTCAGCATCATCTCATCACTGATTTCTTCTCCAAGCTCTGGTGGTCACCTGGCCTCACCCTCCCTTCATTTCCCTGAGCTGGAGATACAGGGCTGTCAGCAGTCCCCCATACGCGTCCAGACCTATGGGAAGACTCAGGCACTGGGAGCTGGGGCTGGCTGCCAGGCCCAGAGTTTCTGAAATCCTAAACTTGAAGAGAAAGGAAAGTGAGAACATAAACTTTTAAATTGCCTGCAGGATAATCTTTGATTTTCTTCTGGTTAACTTGCTCTTTAGTAAGTCATTGTTATTTGAGATGCTCATCTCCATAGCTATTGTAGATTAGTAAACCTTCCTCAGCAATGCCTCTTTCTACCCCAGTACCCCCTCCATTCCCTTAGTGGTATTGTGGAAATAGGCTGGATTTGGAATCCCTCTAGGCCCACTTATTTGCTCTGTGACCTCAGTTGTGTCACTTGACCTCGATACTAATGGATATAATCATATTTGTCCCATCTACCTTATAGGAGTTTTGTGAAGCTACAAGGATCATGATTTATGTGAAAATGTTTGGTGTTTAAGCAGTGTGCTTGCAGATCATGCCTACTGCTTCTGCCCTTGGCCTCAGAGATGCTTTTTTCCCTCTTGACAATAATCTTACAATATAATTAGCAAAACAAAGAATACATAAGTCAAACTGCTAGAAAAAATTTACTGGGATACTTAACCTCATCCTCATAAACAAAGATAAATAGCTTGCCTACCCACCACCTGTTGGGCACATGCTTTCCAAGAGTGCACTTCCAATACCCTCTCAGCCAATTTTGTTCATTTGTGTAAATGAGGATTTGCCTTAAGTTAGACGTATGTTCTGTGACCATGAGAACAGTTATGAAGTAACTTCTTAATATGTAAAAACGCGGTAGTACAGAATGGAGTAAATCAGTGCTAGTAAAGGAAGTTATCAGTGTAATGGAGTTAATCAGGAAAAGCTAATATTAAAAGACATTGTTCTTTATGGTGTACACCAACGAAGAGAAGCAATTTATAGATCACACTTTCATTCAGACATGTCTGGACATGCCTTCATCTCATTCAGCTTTCTTCCAAGTAGCAATCAGTCAGTCACTAAGCATTTATTAAGAGCTTAGTATGTGCCCGGCACTAAATATTAAAGCACTGGCCCTACAAAGAAAGGGGAAAACATTGTCCCTGCTTTCAAGCAGCTCACGTTCTAATGGGAGAGACAAACATGCAAAGAACCGTGTGATTAATGAGATAATATTTGTGAAACATTTAGCAAAGTGCCTGGCACATAGTAGACATTAGGTAAATGTTTATTCCTTTCTCTTTCCTAATCAAGATATACGTGGGATTTGAGCTGGAATCAAGAAAGTGAGGTAAAGAGGTAGAACATTCCAGTCATGAGGAATAGCCAGTGAAAAGGCAGAGTGGGAAGATGGAGTGTCCCTTGGGAGGATCTGCAACAAGGTGGCCAGCATCCCCGGATTGTGGAGTATGTGGAAGAGAGTAAAGTGTTAGCGTGTTGGAAAGGTGGAAAGGGCCCAGGTTGAGATTTTATATAGAGAGGATTTTATATTTGATCCTGGAGGTATTAGGGAGCCATTGATGTATTGTTTATTGATTAGGGGCATGACATGGTCAGACCACTTTAGGAAGGTCGTCTTGGCAACTGACTAGAAGATGGACAGAAATTGGGAGAGTCCAGTGGCCGGGAGGCTCACCAGAAAGTTATTTCGGTATTCCAGGTGTGAGATGACAGTGGGCGTACGCCAGAGTGGTGAGAGCATTTTAGATGTCTGTAAAATATGGGATGGTTTTTAATTGAGTAGTAGAGCTATTCAGGAGAATGTTTGGGGCTGGTGAGTGGATTATTCTCGGTGTGAGAGATATCCAATATGTGCTTATTAAATAAATGTTTATTGATTGATTGAGTCAATATGACTTTGGCTTCTTGTCCTGCCCCAGCTACCCTTCCTCTTCCACATCAGTCCTCAAAAGTAGAATATAAAGTAGGAACTAGTAGGTGCTAAGAACTTCCTTACCAGCATTTCCCAGATAATCAAGGAATGGTAAATGTTGGGATGCTCTGAATAAGGAAGATGGCAAAGGAAACGTTGCCAGAGCTCAGTATCCAGAAAACTGCCTGGTACCTATTGGGCTGATGGAAATTAGCCATATCAAAATATTATATAAAGAAAGTGTGTAAAGAGTTAGCATTGGTGACTTAATCTAATTGGAAACTTGGGGATTCTTTTATCTTATATGAGAAGCAGCTAGGCAGCATATTGGACAGAGGGCTGGATCTAGAGTTGTTTGTCCTTTGTTTCCAAGAGGACTATGACATCAGGAAGGTGATGCCAAGACTTGCAAGTGAATTGGATTTAAGTGAGGGAGGGCTGTGCAAAGTCACCACTCTTACTTCTTCCTTCGGAGCCATCTGGGTCCTGAGCAAGGTATAGATCAGGACAATTGGAGATGGTTGTGAATTCAATGGGAGACCTCGGCCTTTTAAAGCTAAGGTCTTTCCCGGTTCTCACTTTGACTGAGGCGTCGCCATTCAGTGACCATGGCTACATAAAAAAATGAGTCAAAGAATAGCCTCTTTTACTTAATTAAAAAAAAATCAACCAGTCTTGGGAGGGGAGGACCCTCAGGGTTTCTAGCCAGAACCAAAACAGTTGCTATTTATATTAACTCTGAGCCATTTGGGCCCAAACAATGACCAGGTGGGACTTGGGCTGGGACCTATTGTTGGCCAACCCATGAGAGCCCGAGTGATTTGGGTTTAAGGCATGGTCTTTAAGAAAGAAATGTAGCCTATAAATCCCAAGATATTTTACGGGTTTCTGTGGTCAAAATTTACATTCCTTTGGGCAGAGTTACCCGCAGGTGAGGGCATTGTAATCTATATGGACCGAATCTAGAGTTAGAAAGACCTGAATGCAGATCCTGCCCCAAACACTTATTAGATGGGTGACCCTAGACATGTTATATAATCTTCTTGGGCCAGTTTCCTCCTTGGTAAAAATGAAGGTGATAATTACACCTACCTCCGAGGGTTGTCCTAAGGATCAAATGAAATAGTATTTGTAAAGTGCTTTACCAGTCTTAAAGCATTATATAAATACTTATATATACATCATATAACATAATTAAACACTTGTGTATAAATTTTGTACATAAATTATGTTTTATATCATTATTCTCCTGGAGTTAAACTGGCTATACTCTAATAGTTGTCCTTTTAATATGATCAAGAACATTTTAGCACTTTAAAGTTTTAAGGGAATCGTCTGTTGAGAGCTGGCAGGGAGACTCTAAAGGCCCCTTAGTCCAGCCCCCATCCCTCTCCGGGGAAGTAGAGGGCAGTCAGGATGTGAGCACACATTATATGTGAGCAAGCAGACGTTCTCTTTTTCAACCCTAGCACATTTCACTGTATCAGGCTGGTGATAATAGCTTGAGACTGTGGGGGCTTAAGTCAATAACGTGACTACTTCACCATGGTACACAATAAATTTAGGGGAGTATTTTGAACTCAAGTCTTTCCTGACTCCAGGCGCAATGCCCTATCCAACTCTGCCATACTGCCTTGTCTATTCTAATGTTTTAGAAAGCACTAGTTAATGATAAGAAAATTTATCCTCAAAAACTGTATAAAGGATGTTTGCATTTTAGACTTCTGTAGTGGGATGGTTTTGAAAACAAACCTTTATAAAGAGAAAATAGATAGCTTAAAGAAGTATAACTGTGTAGCAAAAGATGTGTTTTTAAGGGTCTTAATATGAAGATGCTAGGCTGCCTTGGTAAAGGGAGCTTCCTCTCTGGGATTTCCCTATACCTGTGAAATCACAGGTCCAATCTCTTTCCCACAATAGGAAATTATTTTTAGTGGGTTTTCTTTTTCCTGAAGCAGTGATATTATCTTGTATATGAAAGCATAAAAATTTGATAATAATTTTGTAGATTGGGGGGAAAAGGATCACTTTTTTTGTTGATCATATATATATAGTGAAATAGAACTATGGCCTTTATATCATCTTCTTTCATCTGGACAGTTATAACAGCCTCATGGCCCCCCAACCTTCCTTGTATACTATCTGTGCTTCAGTAAATGACCCCAGTAGTCAGTTCTTTATCTCAGGCTCTCTGTCAAAGTTAGTCAACAAGCATTTGTCTAGTACTATTTGCCCAGCACTGTGCTAAGTATTGCGGATATAAAGAAAGGAAAAACCATGGTCTCTGCCCTCAAGGAGCTCACATTGCAGTGGGAGAGATGAGATAAAACAACTGTAAGCTCTGTGTTGAGTACATGGATGGTAATGTCAGAAGGAAGGTTCTAGCTGTGGGGCTTTTTGAGAAAGGCCTCCTACAAAAGGTGGGATTTGAATTGAGTCTTGAAGGAAGCCCAGAGGCAAAAGTGAGGTGAGAGAAAGTTCCAGGCATTGGAATAGCCACTGAAAAGGCATATTGTTGGGAGATAGAGGAACAGCAAAAAAGGCAAGATTCGTGAGTTTGCAGAGTAAATGGAGGGGATATAGTGAGAAGATTGGAAAAGTAGGAAGGATTTTAAAAGCCAAACAGGATTTTTTGTTTGATCCACAAGGTAACAGAGAGCCACTGGAGGAAGGGGGGGCAGGGGCTGAGGGGCTGAGGGTCAGATCTACACTTAGGAAAATAATTTTGTCAGCTGAGCCGATGGATTGAAATGATGAGAAGATTTGAGTCAGGGAGTCCAACCAGCAATTGTTGCAGTAGTTCAAATGTGAGTTGATGAAGGCCTGCCGGTACACCAGGATGGTGGTATGCGAGTCTAATGAAGGGGGTGAATACAAAATAGGCTTCCAGGTAGAAACGGCAAGCCTTGGATGCATTGAATATGTAGACATTCCCTATTTTGCTTGTCTTTAAGATAGCTTCTGGAATTCAACTTACTTTATTAAGTCTTTCCTAAAAAATGAGGAGAAAAGTACCAATTTCTGCCACCCTATACCTTTCTTCATTCTTTTCCACTCAGTGTATTTATCCCCTTTTCTAGAATTAACACATACATTATTTCAGTATTCCCATCCTTTTCTGGTATAAACACTAATTTTTTAACATCGGAAAGATTCGTGGATTCTATCCCCTTATCTTCCTACATGATGGTAGTTATACTGTTGGCATCCATTGTTTGAGAAAATATGTGACTACAAAAAGCTGTTATGAACCTAGTGATACTTATGAATGTATTTGCATTAATGACATTTACCTATACATATTTGCAAGATATTAATTGTCCAGTTAACTGGGGGGTATGTTCATTTCTAATAATGAATCACAATACAGATAAAGATAAAAATTGCAGTGTTTAATGTACATAGGAATTGCTAGACCCATTGCAATAACTTTGTAGTCCTCCAGCTCTTAAACCTGCAGTTTATTTAATGCTGCTTCATTTGTTTAAAAGTTGCACTTTCCTTAATGTATTGTGATATCCCTAGTTTTCAAACTTTTATTTTCTGTAAAGTTAGCTATGCTAGTCAGGTCACATGACCACAAGACAAAATTTACAGGTTCCCCAACTACACAATAATTGTTCAGAACTCAATATCGTTAATCTTTTGGTATAGCATTATTTTTTTTTTAACTTTTTTTTTTGGCTAGGCAGTGGGGTTAAGTGACTTACCCAAGGTCACACAGCTAGTAAGTGTTATGTGTCTGAGGCCGGATTTGAACTCAGGTCCTCCTGAATCCAGGGTTGGTGCTCTATCCACTGCGCCACCCAGCTGTCCCTTGGCATAGCATTATTAAAGGATTTGGGAGTTGAAAAGAGCCTTGACAGCCATCTAGTCCAACCCATGTGTAAAAGGGACCGGAACACCGTAGAGTAGAAATTAAAATAAGGGAAAAGGATATTCTTTGAAGAAAACAGCTGAATTCAACTCATTTTTCATTTGGTATTCTTTACCAAAATGACTGTTCTTTTAGGCTATAGAATATGAATAGCCAATGGTGAATTGACATCCAAGATAAGGTGAGTGTAAGAGACAGCCTGAAGTCACTATGCCTAGAAATGTGGATCCTCGGATACTGAAAGAATTTGCAGGTGATGCTGAGCTGCTTTTGTCAGTGGTGATTGAAAAATTGTGACACATGGGAGGGGTACAGTAAGAGTGAAAGTGAGCAAATGTTCTTCAAAAAGGAAAGAAAAGTAGACTCTTCAAACTCTAGAACTCTGCTGTCAGACTTTTAGAATGAATTATTAATGGCGTGGCTTTTTGGGAGCATTTAGAAAGGGAAGCAGAGAGTGCTATGAAGCAAGGACTAGTCATGCTGGGCTAATAACATTCTGTTTTTGTTTTTGACATAGTTACCAACCTAATAGATCACTGTGATTGAGTTTGTCTACATTTCAGCAATATTTGACAAAATCTTTCCTTGTGAGCAAAATGGAAAGATGTGGGATGTGTGAAAGCAGTTAAATAGAATCAGACCTTGGTGAATGTGTTTTTAACCTGAGGTCCATGAACTTGAAACTTTTAATATTTTGATAACTATTTAAACACAATTGGATTTTTGTTGGGGGGAAGGGTGTGTGAGCCTATGTATTTTATGTATTTAAAAAACATCTGAGACAGGGTCTGTAGTCTTCCCCAGACTGACAGTCCAAGGGGTCCAGGACACTCAAAAAAAGGTTGTTATCACAAGATTCTGTCCTTGGCCCTATTCTGTTCACCTTCTACAATTAGCACCTAAAAGGCATGGATACATAAAGGCTCATTTTAATTATAGATGGAATACTTAACAATTTCAAATAAAATGAGATCAATAATTATTAGAAATCAACAATTTATTTTTTTCTTTTTTAGGCAATTGGGGTTAAGTGACTTGCCCACGATCACACAGCTAGTAAGTGTCAAGTGTCTGGCTGAGGCCAGATTTGAAGTCAGGTCCTCTTGACTTCAGGGCTGGTACTCTATCCACTGCGCCACCTAGGTGCGCCAGAAATCAACAATTTAAAAGGGAAGGAGAGAGACCACTGATGAGAACTAGCATTTCCTAGTCAAGCACCACGATCCAAGTATAATCTTCTGTGCAGGTGTAGGGATCAGAGGAGTCCAGGGTGGTTTTGTATTTTAACTCAGAGGTAGCTCAGTGTATCTCAGTGTGCTAAGGATAGCTAACGTATTGAATGATAGATCTGGGATCTAAAAAAGATACAGACAGCCTAAAAAATGGGCCTCACCTATTAAAATGAAATATAAAGTTCTAGCCTTCCTTTTTATAAGTTTGAGAAAATTTTGTTAAATTTTTTTTGACACAGTACACATCTGAACAAAACACATACAATCCCTGAAAAATAGTTTACTGACTGTTAACAAAAGAGAAATATGTCTCTTTGACAATGTGGTATAAAGTCCTAGATTTGTGCAGTTGATCTTTTTCATAACTTAAACATTATATGTGAAAGTGACCTGAGGTTTTTAGCAGCCTACAAGCTCAATGTAAATTAAATATGATATGCAACCCAAGAGCCAATACTTCTTTGTCCAGAATTAGGTAGATTGTAGCTGTATTTTGCCCTGGTTCAAACACATTTGGAATATTATATTCAGTTCTGAAGAAAGACATTGATGAACTGAAGTGCATCAAGAGGAAGGTGATCAATATAATTAGGGGACCTGAAACCATGAAAGAATTGGGCAAGTTTATCCTTGAAAAGAGGACCTTACAGGTGTTTGAAGAGCTGTCTCTTGGAAAAGAGATTAGACTTGTTTGTTTTTCCTCTGAGAACTAGAGGAAACATTTACAAGTTAGAGAGAGGCAGATTTTGGCTTGATGTAACAAAAGAGCCACCTAACAATTACAGCCATTTCAAAGTAGATTTGGGCTGCTTTGGGAGGCGATACATTCCTCCTTATTAAAGGCCTTCAAGAAGAGACTAATGACCACCTTTTGAGGAGAGTTGGGGAAGAGATTTTTCTTGAGTCTGTGATGGCCTGTATCGGAAGCCTGGGATGGACTGAAGGGCAAGTGTTAGAAGTAAAAGACTCCTGGTAACTCCTGTAGAGGAGAAAACCTCACTCATTCTCCAGCCCAGTCTTTCTTGCATCGCTCAACAAACAGTTATGAGGTGCTTTCTCTGTGCTGGGCACTGTGTTAGAGATGCAAAGACAGAAAGATGGCACAATCCCTACTCTCAAGGAACCAGGAGCCTGTGAGGAGAGACAGTATGAACATGTTTAAATTCATAGGATCATAGTCCTGGAAGTGGAAGGGACCTCAGAGGCTGTCTCAGTGACCCCATTATTTTGCCAGTGAGAAAACTGAGGCCTAGTAAGGTTAAGTGAAGAACTCACGGTCACACAAGGAGTAGGGTTCTGACCCAGGTCAGTCAGGAAGAGTTTATTAAGTGCCTGTTATGTGCCAGGCACTGTGCTCAGCATTGAGAACACAGAAATAGTCAAAATAGAATATTTCCTGCCCTCAAGGACCTTGTGCAGAAGAGTACATAGTAGAGAATGAAAGGAAGGGAGAGCACTGCTAGTTGGGATCGGGAAAGGTTTCATGTTGAGGGTGGTGCTTGAGTTGGATCCTTCTTGAAAGAAGCGAGGGACTTTGTGAGGGGGAGTTGAGGATGGAGTGCATTCCAGGCATGAGGGACCGATGGCCTCATGGGAGGACATGGGACTCAAAGTGCTGTATTTGAGGAACGCAGCAAAGGCCGATTCAGCAGAGCTGTAGAATGGGGGAAGAGGAGTTATGTGTAGTAGGGATGGAAGGATAGGCTGGCACCAGGTTGTGAAGGGCTTTAAAAACCAAACATGGGAGTTTATAGTTGATCCTAGAGTCAATGAGAAGCCACTGAGTAGGGGAGTGATATGATCAGATGTGTGCTTGAGGAAAATCATTTTGGCAGTTTGGTTGTGTTGTAGTGGGAAAAGACTTGAAGCAAGGAGCAACCAGGCCGTTGTAAGTTGAGGTAAGAGGTGGTGAGGGCTTAAATGTAGTAGTTGGTGGTTAAGTTAGCAGAGAGACAGACTCACATGTGAGTGATGTGGTAGGGAAGGAGACAGCAACATTTGGCAACTGGTTGGAGATGTGAGGTGAGGAATAACACCAGGTTACAAACCTGGGAGACTAGAATAATGATGGTGTTTTTGACAGAAACAGGAAAGTTTTATAGAATGATGGATTTGTGGGGGAGACAGTAGGCTGTCTCTTTTAAACATGCCTTCTGTTGCCTGACACTCCTTTTTTTTTCCCCCCCTGGAATTTTATGTGCCTGGAAAGTTTCATACCCTGTGTAACTTCACTTATTGGTGCCTCCTTACCTGTGACATCACAAATGGGAAACCAGTCAGATAACATCTCTGTTACACTTTGACTCTCCCTATAAAACCCCTTGTGCTTGTCAGTGTCACTGAACTGCCTTCTTTTATGGGATAGGACCTGTTTGTTACCGCACTGGACTAGGAGACCTTGTCATAAACTAGGTGCCAGGTGATAGGTGCAGCTCTCACAGTCATTGATCCCTTTTCTTCTCTGGCCATGTCTGAAGAGCATCTTACCTGAGGGCCATCCCTTTACTGGTTGAGTCTTGCACATATTTACAGACATCTGCCTATGTCTTTGTCTCTCTAGTGGTTGAGATATAGACATCTTTATTCTGAACACCTATTCCAGTGCTCTCTCACCTTATGCTTCTAAGTGTTCCAAGTTAAGCCACAAGTCTTATGTTGCTTTCCATCATTACTCACTGGTCTGCCTCTTCTGTGAAAACCTCTTCAAGTTCCAAAAACCAGTGCAAGAGTCTGGGACAGTGACCATATTTATAGAACTACTACTGTTACCAGATCAATGTTAGTAGTGCTCCCTCACTGTTGAAAAATTCCCTACTCATAAACAATACTTTTGAGTTCCGTTCCATAAACATTAAGGTCTTGCCGTTTGTGGCACTGATGTGTGAAGCGCACTATTCTAGGCTCCAGAGACAGATAAAAACCAAAATGGCACCTGACCCCCAAAGACTTTCACATTCTCCTAGGGCAGAATAACCTGTACACAAATACAGTGTACAAGAAATTTGAGGCACAGCAGACAGAGCACTGACAACTTGGGGACAGAGGTGGGGAGAAGGCCCGAGATCAGTGAACTTTAGAAGGAAGCTGGGCCCTAAAGGTTCAGAAAGTTGGACCCAATAGGAAGTAAGTGCATTGACCACCCTACCCCAACAAGAATTTATTAGACACTGACTGTGCCATGGCTGGACATGCATACTATGCTAGCCACTGAGGCTACAAGTACAAAGAATGAAGTCATATCTCCTCACCTTCTAAAGGAGAGGCAAGTACCTATAAAAATATACAGCATAAATATAAAGGAATCCAATACAAGGTCTTTTGGGAGGGAAGGCATAGGCAGGTGAAGTCGGAAAAGACTTCACATAGAGGATGATGCTTGAGGAAGAGAGGGATTCTGTGAGACAGAAGGAAGGAAAGAGCTCATTTCAAGACAGGAGGATGAAGGAAGGGAGAAGAGGGACAGAGAGAAGGCTAGTTTGGCCAGATTACCACTTGGAGAGAGAGAGAGAGAGAGAGAGAGAGAGAGTAAGGAGAAATTGAGGCCTGGTCTTAGTACTTTCACAGCTAAACAAGTTTGTCTTTGATCCCAATGGGAATAGGAAAGCACTGTTGATTGAGTAGGAAAGCGTCACATAGTCAGATATGTCAAGTGCTTTGCAAACCTTCAAGTGTTAATATTAGTATTATTATTAGTGTTCTCAGAAATGGCGGGCACACGGGATAGAGAAACACAATTTTCTGCCCACTTGTTTTTACAATTAAGAACAGAGAACATAAAATATTTACAAATACTATATGCCAGCATTATTTTTTGTTGTTCACTTGTGTCCAACTCTTTGTGATCCCATTTGGGACTTTTCTTGGCAAAGATGCCGGAGTGCTTTGCCGTTTCCTTCTCCATCTCATTTTACAGACGAAGAAACTCAGGCAAACAGTGAAGTGACTTGCTTGGGGTCACATAACTAGTAAATGTCAAGGACTGGATTTGAACTCGGGAAAAGGAATCTAACTTCAGCGTATTGCACCATATGCACTATGGTGCCACCTAGCTGCCCCATTTAGCATTTTAAAAAATCCTTTGAATGGGGAGCATGGGGAGCATTTTTATGATTTATAGCTGGAAAAAATTGTGCTCCACGAGCTTATGATTGTATGAGTTACTCTTCAAAATCCTAATCCCAACCATTTCTACTATCTCTCTTTGTGCCTTCCTCTGCCCCGTCTCAGAGGTGACCTTTCTCCTTGCCAATCCCCAGCCCTTCCTGACTTCCACAGGAATGGATCCCTTAGTTCAGATTCTCCAGGTGGTGCTGGGGATGGAGGTACTGGACTTGGAGTCCAGAAGACCTGAGTCCACATTCTGCCTCAGACATTTCCTTAGCTATGGGACCCCAGGCAAGTCACTTAACTTCTTTCAGCCTCAATTTCCTTATCTGTACTATGAAGATAATACTAGAATCTACCTCAAAGCGTTGTTATGAGGATCGTGTGAGATAGTATGTGTTAAGTGCTTTGCAAACCTTAAGGTGTTAACAGAATTGCTAGCTATTGTTATTTTCTCCCTTCTGCCTCTTCACTCTCCATGTTTCTAGGTTCTTCTCTCCAGAATATTTTCTCTAAAACTCTGGTCCCTTTGGCCCTAGAATAAAATGCAGATTACTCAGCCTGGCCTTTAAAATCCTTAAAAATCTGACTTTACCTTCTTCATTTGTTTTTTGCTGTTTTTATGCCCTAATACATAAATGGTTAATTTTTATAAATGTGTTATGCATGGCAGAAGAATATGTAAACCATTTTCAGTGATCACCAAAGATCTAGCTGTCTAACTTTTCTAAAAGTCTTTCTAGGTCTTTAATTTCTTTCTTATTTATCTTTTTGTTAGATTTATCTAGTTGTGTGACCATACTACTACTTTTTCTGATATATTTCTTGGTGGCAGCATTATACAGGATAAAGTTAGGTTTGAATCTTTTCTCTCGTTTATTGACTGTGTAAACATGAGCAAGTTTACTTACAAATAAACAGGGGGTAATAATTCCTGTTGTACTGATCTTAGCAGTTGTGATGGGGTTCAAATAAGATAATATATGTGAAGTATTTCACAGCCTTAGAGCAATATATAGATTTTAGATATTATTTCCCCGTTATTGCTAGGGTGCTTTCTGTTCTCAGATCACCTTCTATCAGACTGAATTTTGTGTATGTTGTACCCTTCCTGTAGTTCCTTGAGGACGGGGACAGTGTTGTTTTTCATAGTCAAACTCCTAGGAAGGTTGTCCGGACTGAATGCATCCATTTCTTTGCCTCCTACTCATTTTTAATTGCCCCTTGCAATCTGACTTCTGATCCCAATATTTATCTAGTTGTTGTCTTTCCAGCTTCATAGCAGCAACTGAAATAGGGTGCTTTAAAGTTTGCAGAATGCTTCACAGAGGTTACTGATTAAGCTTCACAACCGTCCTGTGAAGTTGTCGGTATGGGTCATGTCCCCATTGACTTAACTGTCATCACCCAGTGTCAGAGGAAGGGTTTAAACTCAGGTCTTCCCTCCTCCAAGTACACACCATGCCATGCTGCCTGTCATTTAAAAAATAAATTATCTTTAAATACCCATGGGATGACTTGACCTTAAATTGGGTTTCATGCTCTGCAGACTTGTTTTCCTTTCCAGGTTCTTCCCCCTTTTTGTGAGTTAAAATAGCTAGTGTTTATATGGCTCTTTATGGTTTGCAAAATGGGGAAACTGAGGCTGAGAAAGGTTAAGATATTTGCCAGGGTTACCCAGCTAGTAAGAAAGTGTCTGAGATGGGATTTGAATTGAGGTCTTCCTTACTTCAGGCCCAGTGCTCTTACCAACCACCTCACCCATTTGGTCTCATTGCCACTTGGCAAAGAGATCAGATTTTGCTGTCTTGTTCTTTTGGCTTTCCCCTTGGGCAATTACTTATTAAACTGTAAGAAATGAGGGTAGTCCACATCTCCCTTCCTTATACTCTTCCCATTTTTTTAGCATTGCTTGTTTACGTAGTATAAGTTACAACTATTATAATTAGATGAAGTGTCTTTTCATTTTTATACTGTCTTTTAATTTGGAATTGGTTTTCCCTTTTGCTTTAATTAGTCCGAGATCTAGCTACCCACAGACAGTTGATTCGAAAATGACCAGTTTCCCGTCAATGTATGTAGTCAAATTTATTTTTGTGGTGATCAACTGTTTACCAAGTGGGGACACATGTTTGTGATGTGAGACTTTTCAGTAGGCTGCAAACCATCACCCTAAAACCATATTTTCACCATTTTACCCTTGTTTATCTTTGTCTTGTTGTTAACCAAGTATGAGTATATTGGCATTGGCCTTCATTTGGAGGCCATGTGGTGCATTGGTCAGGGTGCTAGGTTTACAATTGGAAGCACTGGTTCCGCAAAACAAGCCTCATCAAGGAGATGACACCCCAGAGAAGTCATGATAATGAAAAAAGCTACTGGTTGCTCTGATGATAACACCTCAGGTCACTCACTAAGCTGGAGTGAGTCATTCTAGACTGGAAGAACTGGTGAAGCATTGTGCCACCGCCGGGGACAGTCAAAGATCCTGAAGAGGGATGTGCCGGAAATGGGGAAAGGCTGTAGGTCCTCTGCCCTAGAATCTAGAGTTCAGATTCTGGCAAGCCACTTACTCTCCCTGTTGTCATTTGTTAAATGAGGCAAATGACCTCCAAGGTCCCTTTTGCCTGGAATCTAGTGACTTAGTCAAATTGATTTTTTACTGCATACACTTCCTCTCCAACCCCCACCCACCTTCCCTCCACTTTATTTGTGTCTTTTATCTTACTTTTTTTTCCCCCAAAGAAGGGAAGAACCTTGCTCAGACTCTGGAAAATGGGAGAGCATGTGAAATCTTATTTCTCTTATATAAAAGTCCTCTTTAATGTAGTAAGGCCCCAGTCTTGTGGAACTGTGGAACATTACCACCAAATACTTAAAACCAACATGAAGTATTCTATCTTCAGAATCACTGTCATAAATAAGTTTTCTTCACAAGTGATGCTTCAGACTATCCCTTATTCATATTATCAGGAAATGTTCTTTTATTAAAGAAAATAAAGGACCTTTGTTAGAAATATTTGTGAAAAGTTGCTTTCCATAATAGTTGATTTAGATGTATCAGAAGTTACGTTTATTCAGAGGAAATTCTTTAGCCTCAGTTTGTACAAAGGAGGAACACTCATAGAATCTTTTTGACTGAAAACTTACTTCTCTTGTTGATGATGGACACATTTCACATATATTGAATCATGCTTTAATATTATATGACATCTGGCTAGGGAACCAGCCTTAGAGTACGAAGAGCTGGATTCACATCCTCCCTCTGACACCGCCTGGCTGCGTGCCTTTGTACAAGTCACTGAGCTTCTCCGTGTCCCAGGGAGCTCTCTGCAGAGTGGAGAGCCTGATTTTCATTTTTCATTGATAGAGAGATTTTAATAATTGGAAGTTCATAGACTGGGTCCAAAAAGAATACCACAGCTACTGGAGGCCTCCTGTCCTGCCCTGGGCTTCTGGCTGTGCTTAGGAAGACAATCCGACCACAGGCACAGGACTCTTTTCAGTTACGGCTCCTCGTGAGGACAACGTGAGGAGAACAGGGTCGACAGAAGCGAGTGCGCTGTCTTTCAGTCGGCTGTGTCCACACCAAGGAAATCACCACAGGCTTTGAAGGAGGGCTCAGTGGTTCTGACACTTGGTCATGGGTGGTTTTGCATGGACTCAACTCCGAGAGGCCTGAACCCGTGGCACAGGCGACTGTTTTATTGATGGTTTTAAATGTCAACTCTCTTTCTCTGTCAAGAACAATGCAGATCACTTGAACCTTGGGGAAAGAAACATGCAAAATATTCTGAACCCAGAATATTTCTTGATAGCTATCCTTTGGGGAAACAATACGAGTAGAGTTAAGAGGTTGTAGTCATAATTACAGGGTTTTTTTCTTCTTTTTAACAGACTATGAGACGACAGCGAAATGAAGTTGTTGTTGAGTTAAGGAAGGTGAGTCTGAATAAAATTATGCCTCCCAATCCAGTTTGCCTGAATGAATGAATGAATGAATGAATGAATGCATGCATGAAGCATTTAGTGAGTGCTGTGCTAAGTGTAGAGGACACAGTTAGGAAAGTCAGACAGTCCCTCCTTTCAGGCAGTTTCCATTCTAATGGGGGAGACACCCCATAGGGAAGGTTTCAGTTGCAAGTCAGAAAAGTCTCCTGGTCCTTAAGGTGCAGCAGTTTAACAAATATTGCTCCAGTAAGGTTGTAGCCATATTTTTTTGTGTAATGATTATAACAGCATTACGTATGTAAGTTTTTAATGAGAGGCAGGAAGCATGGTTAGAGGGGTTAGAGTGCCAGCCTCAGAGCCAGGAAGACGCGGGTTCAATTCCAGCCACTGACGCATGCCAGGCAAATCCCTTCCCTCTTACTGCCCCAGGCAGCCCTCTCAGACTCTTAAGACCAGTGCTCTGCCTCAGCAATGACTATCCCTAAGCTGTTCTGGATTGTCATGAAATGTGGTACACGTATAAAAGTGACAGAGGGAATGCATTGAATTTGCTGTTTATAGATCTGAGACTTAAGCCAGAAAATAGTGGACACATTAAGAAGAAACATTACTGGTAACTTTCTTTTTAAAGTTTTTGTCATCATTGAGTCATTTGTACATGTATGTCCTGGATTAAATGATGGCTATTAAAATGACCTTTAATTGCTTCTTCCAAAAGAAGATGTATCTTAATGTGTAATGGTTAAATACTGAATAGTCCACTTACTAGTCTGACTTTTAGCCATCTCTTCATGAGATACATGAAATAAATACTGGTTAATGAGCCTGGAGGGTGAATTAGGGATGAGAGAGCTGGTCTTAGAGTCAAGAAGACCTAGTTCAGGGCCTGTCTCAGCCATATGCTGGCTGTGTTGACTCCAGGCAGATCACAGCAACTCTCAGTTCTGGGCAACTCAGTAAGACCATAAGTTGCAGGGAAGGTGCTTGCCTTTATCGCTCCAACAAGCTTCCTAATCTAGGGTTTCTCCATGTCAGTAAAAGCATAGGTCCATACCTATCTCTGTATTTGTCCTGCCTGGTTCAGTAATTTAAAAACATCTTTCCTATTTTAAATATGAAACACAAGCATATTTTTTTAAACTCTCGGTTGGTTTCATGGTTAATTTTTTTATTTGATTACTTTGGAGTTCAAATTAGTTTGATTTGTCATGGTTTCTGTTTTGTCTTTTATGAATTTTCTTTTACAAGGAATTTAATGTCTTAGTTAATGTAGGCATAAAGTTTTATATATTCTGATTCAAAAAGTGTTAGATTTTAAACAAAATTATTCTACCCCCACCTTATTTTTTTTAGAACAAAAGAGATGAACATCTCTTAAAAAGAAGAAATGTACCACATGAAGATATTTGTGAAGATTCTGATATAGATGGTGATTACAGAGTGGTAAGTTTCCTTATGTTTAAGACTGCAGATAAAAAGAACTACACAATTTCAGAATGACTTTTTACTTAATACTTTGTGTAATTTTTGTTTTCTAGCAAAATACCTCCTTAGAAGCAATTGTGCAAGTAAGTTTTTTTCTCTAGTCATTTTTTTCCTTGAATAAATGTTGTTACTATATTATAAACCATTTGTTATTTTATCATAGAACGCTTCAAGTGATAACCAAGGAATCCAGCTAAGTGCTGTTCAGGCTGCTAGGTAAGTTTTACATTGGCGGCCTTTGTAGCTTATATTTATATGAGTTAACTTTTTGAAACCTCACAGTACGTAGTTTAATCAGATGAGAAGTTTCAGGCCAACTGATGTCATTCAAAAAATATTTCTTGAGTAATTTTTATAATTAGTAGGGTTAAAGTTGGAAGCATTCCTCCCCCTTGTGTTTTAATGTGATATATGTACAAAATAAAAACTTTTAAAGAAGGTTAACTGTATGAGACCATAGCCCAAAAAGAAAAAAAAGATAGCATAAAACTCAGTTTTTAACTAAATTTCTGTTGTGTTTAATTGTATACAATTTCTGATAACTTTTAGTGTAACTAAAAACTCTCCCCATCTCACTGCTATTCTCGTGTTGATTGAGCAAAATCTCAAGGCTACAGGCCGATAAATTCATCTGTCACACTGCTGCATAAATATTCTTTCTAAAGCACAAGTTTGACCAGTCATGCCAATGCTCCAGAGTCTTTGATTGCTCTTTCTTCCTAAGAGGATCAGATATAAACTTCTTAGTTTGGAATTTAAAGGCCTTTAAAATGTGGAAGATGGTGCATGGGAACAGCAAGGAGACCAGTTTGGCTAGGATGTAGAATGCATAAGGAAGGTTGGTAAACTTGGAAAAGTGGGTTGTTCTCAGTCCACTACGTCACGCTCAGGATTTTTGGACTTTTCTGTCCCCATTTCCCTTCCTTTGCTTCCTTCCTCCAATTGCCAGAGACTATCTAGCCTTTTCTGTTTGTGCCCCTAGTGCTTAGCACCTAACCCTAAATGCTTTATTATCAAACTGAATGATGTGATATAGGTAGAGTAGGAAGACAGAAAATGAATGAAGGCTGAAATAATCAGTGAAGACAAGGACAACCTGTATCTGTCCTTGGAGGACAGTGAGGATCTACACAAAAGCAGAAGGCCATTCCAGGCATGAGAATTAATGTTGCTGTGTTAATAGAGCAGCTTCACTGGCTAGATGGAGGTTGCATGTTAATAACAGATTTGAGTTGTAAATAGAGCACCCCAAAAGCCAACAGATTAATTTCAACAATGCCATAGGAAATAGAGTGGCAGAGGTTTTGAATCAGGAAAGTCACATGATGAAAATGTGATTTTTTTTTTTTTTTTTTTTTAAGGCAGTTTGCCCTTGGAATTTTTAAAACTTTTATAGAGGCAATTGTTTTCTAAAATAACCTCTTTGAGTAAACTAGTTGTCAAAACTTCATACATATGGGAATATTTATACCATATAGCAATACAATAAATTTCTTAAAATTCCACTGTGTAACATTCAATCTAATGAGTTTTTCTTTGTCTTATTTCTCATAGAAAGCTTTTGTCCAGTGATCGCAATCCACCAATTGATGACTTAATAAAATCTGGAATATTACCTATTTTAGTCCATTGTCTTGAAAGAGACGACAAGTAAGTGCTTTTAAAATTTTGATTGTACTCTAAACAGGAGGAAATGTCAGATTAAAAAAAAAGTGGATAATATTGGGTACTGATTTAAATGAAGACACAAAGTCTTCTTTTTATTAATAGATGGTAAATTCAATGGAATTAGTTCATGTGTACTATTAATAATCTTTTAGTCTTTTCAGGAGGGAGTATATATGGTGAATAGGATAATTGTAAATTAGAAGAGACTTGTATGCTGGGTTCAAATAAGTTACTACCTTAATGAAAAGGATAAGCAAAAGAAAAAAAATTTAGTTGTGAACTGCTGATTTGGGGAAGAGATTTTTAATATTCACAACCTTGACCTCAAACGACAAAATTGGCACCTTCCCTTATTTGGTTTTAGCCTTAGAAGCACTTTCTTACAGACCCACCAATTTGCTGTAGTCCTTGTCCACTGTGTTAATAGCAAAAATAAAGGCGAAAAGATAGAATTAAATTTAGTAGAAAAATGTCAGACTTGTTACCACAGGGAGAACAGTTGTTTTTAGTACCGGCTGTTAGGGTGAAAAATCTTGGAGAGATCTGGAGATGTAGCTGTTGAGAAGAATAAGAGATTATATACAGAGAATTGAATCTGAATTCGGTTTGGTCCAATAATAAAGAATTCAAGCTGGTAAAACTTTTGTTTCTTATAGTCCTTCTTTACAGTTTGAAGCCGCATGGGCTTTGACAAACATTGCTTCTGGAACCTCTGAACAGACCCAGGCTGTAGTTCAGTCCAGTAAGTTGATTATTATTTGACAATTTTAATTGCATGCCTTGTTATTTGTAAAAGTCAGTGTGAAAAAAAGCTAAAGAAGTAGTTATTTTCCTTCAAGAGTAAACCTGCACTTCAAGAAAAGAGCCTTCCACAAATATCTCAAGGTAGTTGACAACAGACTAAGTGTAAGCATATTTTAAACTTGTCAGTCTTGAGAGAGGGCTCTGATTTGATTGGAAGAAAAATCTTAGTTTGCATTTTATGTTTCTTTACTAATTTTGAGGTAATCTCTCAATAATTCTTAAAAGTCCTTGTATATGCCTCTCACAGCTGCCCCTTTCAAGAGAAGACAGTTGATTAGACTTGTGTCCTAAATAATGCTGCATAGATGCTAAGCTCGTGCCTTTCTTTTGAATGTTGCAGATTAGGATTTTCTGTTTCTTTTTTTATAAGTGCTCAGCACCCAGCAAGGGGCGTTGCACCAGGGCCTTCCTGTCAGTGTTTGCTAAACTGGATTGTGCAGTTTTTCTTCTCTCTGATTTTGGAATTCATAGGAATACTATAAGGATAGGGAGTAGATCTCATTAATATGGGAAATCCCAAAAAAGCATAACACCTTCTTCTCTGCAGTTTAGTCTTAGAGAGCTGCCTATACCACTGAGAGAATAGGGCTTTGAGTAAAGAAGACATGAATTCATGGCAGCTATGTGGTCCAGTAGATAGAGCGCTGGGACTAGAGTCAGGAAGGCTTGAACTCAAATCCAGCCCCAGATACTAGCTGTGTGACCCTGGGCAAGTCATTTAACCTTTGTTTGCCTCAGTTTTCTCACTTGTAAAATGAGGATAATAATACCACTTACCTCCTGGGGATGTCATGAGGATCAAATAATATGGTATGATATATGTATAGCACTTTGGCACAGTCCTTGTCACAAAGGTTCTGTGTAAATGTTAGTTATTAATATTATTATTATTAATATTCTGTGACTGACATAGACTATCTGTGTGACCCTGGGAAAGTCCTTTGTGTCTCTCAGTGGTATACCTAAAGAATTTTCTTTGAATGTAGAAATGCTTTATCTGGCCAAAAAACTGATTGATTTTTCTCAGGTGCTCGATTAAGTAGATGTGAACATACGCAGGTATTTAAGAGAACTGAGTCTATTTTACAAAATCTCTTAGTAATTTGAATTTCAAGTACTCCCTTCAATGTTTAATAAATGGTAGTGAGACTCTCAAGGATGGAAAGGGAAGAACAAGACTCAGATATTCAAATAATCGCTGCCCTTGAATCCTTTGTTCCCCTCAGCTTTGGAGAGATGAGGTACATGTGAAATGATTCAGGTCAGCCTCATCGCAGGGACCTGTGGTTTTCAGTGTGTGGAGCGGGAAAGCTCTTCACTGAAGCAGCTTCTTAGCTGGCATGAGCACTGAGCAGCTAAGTCACTAGCATGTCACTAGGAGAGCAGGACTTGTATCCCAGGTCCTCCTAACTCCTACTTCTAACCCTGATTCTGACATTCTTCATCTGTAGACCGCCACCAGCCTGCCAACATTGGTAGCTGATAGCATATAAAATCCTCGACCTTATATACTTGGTACTTGGCACAATGCTTTGGCAGATAGTGCTTAATAAATGTTTGTGGATTAATTTTACAGTAATATCAAGAGATATTTTTGTTATCTGCAATAGTAGTAGATAAGATCAATTAACAAGCATTGCTAACTCTGCTGAAAGACTGTATTGCTTGTTTGTGAATGGACACTTGCCCACAATTGAAGAATAGCCATATACATAAAATGGAATTAAAATATTGAAGTAGATTCCAAAGCCACATGTGAAAGTTCATCTTGTTATTTTATAATCAGGCCTGATAATTCAGCTTTTTTTTTTCCCTAGCACTTTCTGAAGTGCTAGGAGAGGCTCAAGATAAATGTAACATGGTCCTTCCCCCTAAGGAACTTCTGTCCTAATAGAGGAACTTATAGTCTAGTACTTATATAAAGTGATTCTACTTTAATTTTAGGTAGTTTAAAAATTTTATTATTCCAATTCCTTGTATACACAAACATACAGAGTGATTTCAGGGCTGAATAATCTGCTAGTAATTTTTCACAATAAAATTTGCAGATGAAAATTTGTCACAGAATAGAAACATTTCCAGTTCTATACTAAAGAAAATTAATTTTATTTTCCAGGGACTGAGGTTCTAAGAGAAGAAAGAGATTTGCTTGTTGGGCTGGGATGCAGAAACCACTAATACCTGCAGTTTTCACTGCTCTTTTTTTCTCTCCTAGATGCTGTGCCACTTTTTCTGAGGCTTCTCCATTCACCTCATCAAAATGTGTGTGAGCAAGCTGTCTGGGCATTGGGAAATATCATAGGTCTGTATTAAGCTTTTTTTTTTTCTTTTTGTTTTTTTTTGGTTTTTGGTTGGGCAATGGGGCTTAAGTGACTTACCCAGGGTCACACAGCTAGTGAGTGTTATGTGTCTGAAGCCAGATTTGAACTCAGGTTCTCCTGACTCCAGGGCTGGTGCTCTATCCACTGCGCCACTTGGCTGCCCCCAGTATTAAGCTTTTTATTAACAACTAAAAAGCTGTCAGTGTAAAGTTTTAATACAAGTAAAATTAAATACTATTAGACATGTCAAAAGGAAGGGAAAATAAAGCATCCTGCTGGTTTGTCACACAGAGGAAGGTTTGCATATCCTAATACCACCAAAATAGCTTTTGGGTTAGCTTATGAAAATTGGTTTGAAATAGCTGGTAGATGCAAATCACAGCAAATAAGATGAAAATTATTTTTAAAATATTATCCATGTACTTCTATATATACAACTAAGTGTGTGCGTAATCCAGATGCCTTCTCCATTTGTCTTTTTTTACTTGTGACTAATTGTTCATTAGTTCTTGCCATAGAGAGTGTGTAAGAAGAGAGGATGTAAAACTGAGTCACTTAGAGTTTTTTCCTCATTAGCAGTTCCGTTAAAAGACTAAATGAGCTCTTTAGATCTCATCTATATGTAACTGACCTTTTTCCAACAAGTAAACAAACAGAAATTTCTTAGTTCCTCTGAGACGGAGTTCAGCGTCTAATGAGGCAGCATGTTGTAGCTCTGCCCTTGACTAGCTGTCTGATTTTGGGCAAGTCACTTGTTCTGTATGGTCCCTTGTAAACAGAGTGGATTGGATTCAGTTCCATTCCTGATGTCCCTTCCAAATATCTAGACACCTTCTGTAAGTTTAGAACCTGATCCCAAGTATATTTCTGTCAATATGTTGACTGTCTGCTTTCTGAGGACTGGCCGAGGTGAGTGCGGGGAGGTCCATCTCCAGGAGACCAGCCACTTGGAGATGAATTCTTTGGCCATGGCAATGGCAAGAAAGGAATGGAGTTTTAAATCTGTCTGTAATCATTTAGTGTTTGTACTCTAAATGTAAGATCTCAGGCCATCGATTAAGGATTGGAGGAACTGAATCCTGTCAATCTTAACATTCTTCTGTAAACAAAACCAGAGCACAGAAGAAAGTCAAAGCTAGGTGGAAGGATACAAGTGGGACCCAGCCTGCATGTCTCTCTGTTTTGTCTTGTAATAGAGTAAGTTACTTCTCAAGTCTTGTGGAGTTGGGACTCTTGGTTGACAGCTCATAGTGTCTCCTTTGTGCGACAGTAAAAGTTACACATTGATCTTATCATTCACCCAAAGGGCAAGGGGAAGGGAACAAGTTTTCATATAGCACCTGCTCTGTGCCAGGCACTGGGCTGTTACGTACTTTGATCCTCACAACAACCTGGGAAGTGGGTACTATCATCCCCATTTTATGGTGGAGGAAACTGAGGCCAGGATCTCCCAGCTTGTAAGTGTCTGAGGTAGGATGTGTGTTCAGGGTATTCAGGTCTTTTTGGCTCCAGGACCAGCACCCTGTGCACTATGGCGCCCCCTAGCTGCCTCAAAGGCAACAGGAAACATCATTTAAGGGACATTTGGGAATCTTATTAAGTGCTGATAAATTTTTGCAAAAAAAACTTCCACGAAAATACATACCTTATACCACCTATATTATCTATCACACAGAAAGAAAAGGTTTAGAAATTGTACAAAGTCCATGGAACAACCCTTCTAACTACTTTACCCCGTATGTTGCTACTTGGGGGCTTCAGTGCCAAGGCAAAGATACTTTCTTTTCTTTTTTTTTAATTTTAATTTATTTTTAGTTTTCAACATTCACTTCCACAGGACTTTGAGTTCCAAATTTCCTTCCCATCTTTCCCCTCCCTCACCCTATGACAGCGTGCATTCTGATTACCCCTTCCCCTAGGCTGCCCTCCCTTCTATCACCCCCTCCCCCCTTTTCTTATTTCCTTCCCCTTCTGTTTTCCTGTAGGGTAAGATAGATTTCTATACCTTTTTGCCTGTGTATCTTATTTCCCAGTTGCATGCAGAAACAATTTCTAACATTTGTTTCAAAAACTTTCTGAAAGTTCCAAATTCTGTCTTTTCCTCCCTCCCCACCCACCCTCATTGAGAAGGCAAACAATTCGATATAGGTTATACATGTATAGTCATGCAAAACACTTCCATAGTATTATGTCATGAAAGATTAACTATTTCCCTCCATCCTGTCCTGCCCGCAGTTTATTCCATTCTCACCTTTGACCCTGTCCCACCTCAAGGGTTTGCTTCTAATTACCCCCTCCCCAATCTGCCCTTCCTTCTATCATCCCCTCCCCCTTATCCCCTTCCACCCTACTTTCCTGTAGAGTAAGATAGATTCCATACCTAATTGAATGTGTTATTGCCTCCTCAAGCCAAATTCGATGAGAATAAGGTTCATTCATTCCCTCTCACCTCCCCCCTTTTCCCCTTCACTGTAAAAGCTTTTTCTTGCCTCTTTTATGTGAGATAATTTATTCCATTCTAGCTCTCCCTTTCTCCTTCTCCCAGTACATTTCTCTCTCACCCCTTAATTTTGTTTTTTAGATGTCATCCCTTCATATTCAACTCACTCTGTACCCTCTGTCTATATTCCCTCCAACTACCCTAATAATGAGAAAGGTCTCATGAGTTACAAATGTCATCTTTCCATGTAGGGATGCAGACAGTTCAGCTTTAATAAGTCCCTTATGACTTCTTTCTATTTATCTTTTCATGCTTCTCTTGAGTCTTGTATTTGAAAGTCAATTTTTCTGTTTAGCTCTGGCTTCACAAGTATGCTTTAAATTCCTCTACATCATTGAATGTCAATTTTTCCCCCTTGTTGACTACACTAAGTTTTGCTGGGTAGGTGATTCTTGGTTTTAATCCTAGTTCCTTTGACCTCCAGAATATCATATTCCAAGCCCTCCTATCCCTTAACATAGAAGCTGCTAGATCTTGTGTTATCCTGATTGTGTTTCCACAGTACTTCAATTGTTTTTTAAGTTATCTTTCCTGGATCTATTTTCCAGGTCACTTATTTTTTCCAATGAGATATTTCACATTGTCGTCTTCTTTTTCATTCTTTTGGTTTTGTTTTATAATTTCTTTATTTCTTACAGTCATTAGCTTCCATTTGCTCCATTCTGATTTTTAAGGAATTATTTTCCTCAGTGAGCTTTTGGACCTCCTAGTCTATTTTTTAAGGTGTTCTTTTCCTTTTTTTCTTTTTTTTTTTTTTTTTTTTTTTTGCTAGGCAATGGGGTGAAGTGACTTGCCCAGAGTCACACAGCTAGTAAGTGTCAAGTGTCTGAGGATGGATCTGAACTCAGGTCCTCCTGATTCTAGGGCTGGTGCTCTGTCCACTGTGCCACCTAGCTGCCTCCAAGGTGTTATTTTCTTCAGGGTTTTTTTTTTTTTTTTTTTTTTGGTCTTCTTTTGTTTGTTTGTTTGTTTTGTCTCCTTTAGCAAGCTGTTGACTCATTTTTCATAATTTTCTTGCATTGCTCTCATTTCTTTTCCCAATTTTTCCTCTATTTCTCTTACTTGATTTTCAAAATCCTTTTTGATCTCTTCCATGGTCTGAGACCAATTCCTATTTTTCTTGGAGGCTTTGAATGTAGGAACTCTGACTTTGTTGTCTTCTTCTGATTATATGTTTTGATCTTCCTTGTCACCAAGAGTCTGTAGTCTGAGTTTTTTCCCACTGTTTGTATTTTCCCAGCCAGTTACTTGACTTTTAACTCTTTGTTAAGGTAGAGCTCTGTTTCCAGTGTGGAGGGTGTACTGTACCAAACTTCAGGGGTTTTGTGCAGCTGTTTTCAGAGATACTTCTAGGGACTTGTGAATTTTCAGTTCTTCCAAGGTGGTATGATCAAAGGCGAGGTGTTTACTCCTTTTCTGGCCCACAAACAGTCAGTCAGGTACATGAGGTGAGTTCTGAGCCCAGACCTGTCTCCAGAGCTGGTTCTTTTGATGTTGAAAGTCATCCATGATATCCAGTTAAAGCTATAGAACCTCAAAAGGATATAGTCTGCCTACAGCATTTCTCTGTCTTTAGATCAAAGTAATAGTAAGTATTACTTTGCTCATTGGCTAACATACTGCAACTGTTGAAGTATCTTTTGTTTGTTTTTGCTGGAAGAATGTATCCTGAATGGGCACCGAAATTGGGCCCAGAATTTAAAGGAAGGAATATAGCAATCTGGATCATGTTTAGGAAAATGTACAGCCCTTTCAACAATTACAAGATTATGCCATTACTGAAACCTCCATCATCATAGCATCAGTGTTCATCCAGTGATGCCATGTGGCTTCCTCTCATGCCACAAGATGCCACAGCAGCTGACGAATCACATTTGTGGATGATCCAGAGTGTGATGGAGACACACAATAGGCATAAGGAGGCCAACAACGTAGCCCTAATGATGAATTGCGTGCAAAAGTGGTATAAAATATTCAGGAAATGTATGATCATAAAAGGAAATGAACCATGTCCAGGGAATAATAAATGGACAGGTCACTTAACTGCTCTGTTACCTGTGAAGGGGAGGACCTTCACTTTATTGGGATCAGCCTCTGCAAAGGATTTATGGAAGGACATGGGCAAAAACTGTACCGAATGAGAAGTTATGGATGGGTTTTTGGTCTCTGCTGTTGAATGGAGCACCTTCATCATTGAGACGGTCAGAATAGACTAAAAGAAAACAAGGGAATCCATAGCCAGAATCACCTGGAACTGGAAATAAAAGTACAGAGTAAACTTTGAAATTGAGCCATTCTTCTTCAATGTTGTACGCAGTGTGTTTAATGCCTGCAGCTTCCAGGACAAATTCATTTTAAGATTATCGTAAGACATTTTCTGGAGGTTTTTAATACTTTGTAATGTTAGGTCATTAAAGTCCATGAAATGTTTGAGATGCTTTGTCTTTAGCAGGATTTTAGAATATTTTCTCCACTTTTCTTGAATTCCTTTAACTATGCTAATGAAAGTCACTCGTTGATAAAGAGAGCAGAAGAAACTGGTGCTTATTCTTGTTCGAAGTTAAATGTGTACTTTTTCGTATTTTAATGAAAAGGATTTCATAAACAGAACTGTTGAATATCTGGGAAAGTGTAGTGTTCATATAGATCTATGTCTTGTGTTGTTTTCCTTCACTCTGAGGAATATTCCTATTTCCATTTTTCTGTCATTACCTGATATTGTGTCAGGAGAGGCTAAGAAATCTCAAGTAAAAAGAAAGCCCAATGGGGTGTGTGTTGGTCTTTATAGAAATTGTATTAATGTGTTGGAAAAAATTGATCTCACAGGTGACGGGCCCCAGTGTAGAGACTATGTCATAAGTCTTGGGGTTGTGAAGCCTTTACTCTCCTTCATCTGTCCGTCTATCCCCATAACGTTCTTGAGGAATGTTACTTGGGTTATGGTCAACTTATGTCGCCACAAAGACCCACCACCACCCATGGAAACCATTCAGGAGGTAAATATTTTCCTCCCCTTTTTAAAAATACACTAGAAACAGTTGAATATATATTCATTTACAATTTTTATTTCTGTCCTCAGATTCTTCCAGCCCTCTGCGTTTTAATTCATCACACAGATGTAAATGTGAGTAAAAGTTTTACGGTGTCTGTCCAAGGCTGTTCAGATCACACAAAGGCATACAGGCCTGTTGGTAGTGGTGCCAAAAATGTGTCTCACAAAGCAAAGCTTGTGTGGTGTACATTGTCCGTTCTGTCAATTCCCAGATAAGTGGGGAGCATGGAAGTGTTATTAAGTATTTACTGCAGTTCTTCTTACTGTACTTCAGGATGGATTTGATGAAGAGATAGAGAAGTTCAACTCGGGGAGGCCCAGTGTCTTGGGACTGCCTCTGACATGGCTAAAGGTAGTGAGTGATGTCTTGGCCAAAACCAAGATACTTTACATTGGATCTGAACATAAGCGTTTCTTTTCTTCTTAAGACTGGTTTATGTAAAACCTGAGCAAGTTCTGTTTTTCATATTTCTTCTTAGTATGTGAATATATGTTTTCTTCTAAAGATAGGTCTTTTTAAGGTGTTAACCCTTAAAATATCCAGGGTATCCACATTTAATCTTTGAATACTCTGGTTTAAAAATTATTCAACAGTTTATAAACTTTGCATGTCTCCTTGATGGCAGTATGCAGAAATTTTACTCCTTTTTTTCTCTCACCACATTACATTATTGTTTTTCTAGAGTTGATCCTACTTTTTAAAGATTTAATTCAACTCAGTAAACATTTATTAACTAGCTTTTGTGAGCAAGGCCTTGAATTGTGTACTAAGAAAACAGAGAAGTAAACTCTGTCCTCTGCAGCCTTGATAGAAAATTTTGTGCAGAGATATATCAGGAATGAAACCTAGGCCCACTTCATACACATGAACTCTGGCACAAAGAATAATCTTATCTTTTTAACAGTTAAATGTCATAAACATTTGTTATATATAAATATCAGCTGCTCATTAAGCCTACTTTTATTCTCCTGAAATGATTACTCAGTTAAGCTAATGTTTGATGACCCAAACTAATGGAATTCAGCTGTAGTACAGCTCCTGTTCTACCTGCATTCACTCACCAAGTGACAAATGAAGAGAAAACCCGAGTGTGAGGTGGAAACAGTCCTTAAGCAGAAGGGGGAGCAGAGCCAGTCTCTAGAGTCACGAGATAAAGCCTCTGTCTCCCCAGGAACACTGGATCCCAGAACAGATTGGGGGCGGGGTGATGTGGTCACCAGTGAGAAAACTGAAGGCCCAAGGAGTTATGGACTTGGTCAGTCATGGAAGTAACAGGCGACAACCCTATTTACATGTACTGTCCATTTCTCAAAATCATTACTCTAAAGGTTGTAGTGTGACGCTTTCACATTCGTGATCTTCTCACAGAATGTGGAATGTAATCTTAGAATTAGGCTGCATCAAGAAATTCAGTGATCTCTGAAGTTCTTCATTAGGTAAACTGTGCCTCAAACTAATCACACTTTAACCTGCACAACTTTAGGACAAAGAGACTATTTTTAATGTCTTAAGACATTCATCTTGTCGCTGTGCTACATCCAGGACGTAAAAAGATTGATAGGACTCACACCTTGTTCTATACAGAAAGATATGATGCAAGGGCCGGGATAAGTCCAATCAGAAGCTTGAGAGTGGGAGGATGAGCACCGTGTGGAGGTGGCCCCTCCAGTGGGCATCTGAGATGAAAAGAGTAATGTGAGCAGAAACCTGGAAATGGGAGCGTACACATGAGAACAAAGTCCAGGAGTTGTTACCTTGGCAGAGAGTGAGGGACCATTGGAGGCTTATTCATAAAAGAGTAGCGTAGTCAGAGTAGTTTGTTTTTTGAATTCAGCCTGTGATTGGGTTAGAGGAAGCTCCCAGTTAGGAAATTCTGTCTGCCGGTAAAGAGTAGCGCCTGCTCTCCCACTTGGAGTCTCGGAGAGTTTGCGGGGGCAGATTTGCCCTGGGTCATTCACCCAGTAATCGTAAGAGTGGGTCAGAAGCTGAGCTTGAGCCCAGGTTTTCTTGACCCCGAGGCCGGAGTCTATCCACAACCCTACCCTGCCCCCGCCTCTGTCTTATTACAAGAGCAGCGGTGTGGAAAAACAGATTGCAGTCTGTTAGACTGGTGGCAGGAAGACCAGACAGGAGTCTGAGGGGGAGAGGAGATGATTCACGAGAGACTGCAGAGATAGAGTCCACAGTGGCTGGTAGCTCATCAGCTGTGGGGTCCAAAGAAAAGACCCAAAATACAGAGGGAAAAGTGGAGTGAATGGCATCCCTTAAGGAGAAGAGCAGAACCTTGACAAATTAGGGAAGAGAGGGAGCCTAAGTAAGCCTTGGTTGTGTGGTGGAAGCCAAGGGAGAAGAGACCACAAGCCCTGTCAGATGGCACAGAGTTAGAGCCCAGGATTTCAGTTGGGAGGAAAATTGAAATTAGTGGACATGAACTTGGCTTCTCTAGCTTTTTCATGCTGTATTTAAAAAAATAAATAAATCTCAGCTTTTTAAGGTTTGACATCTGCAGAAATCTTTTCAATTCTAAGTGTTCAAAAGGCAACAGTTTAAAAACTTTACATCTTACAAAGTGACATAGAGATGTGTGCTGTGCTCCTCTTTCCTTATTTCTAGCTCAGCCTGAGCATGCTAAGACACAGTGAAGAATAAATGGGAAGAAGTTAACTAAAATTTTAACTCCTTAGTATTTATGTGTTACTTGGCTCAGCAAAGTTGTTTGTCTTATGTGAACTATTTTGGGCATATGTTGTAAGGTGAGAAGATCTCGGTCATTTGCAAATTGAAACTGATCATATGCGTCAGTATAGTCCTGCCGTGTATTCATGACACAAGCGTGCCCATGAATGTTAACATTTGATGCCACTATCTTTTTCCTTCCATGTTAAATACTTTTCACTTTGGAAAATTTGCAGAGGAATAATGTCAAGTAACTTACCTCTTTTTTCTTTCTTTTTTTTTTTTTTTTTCATATAACTCAATTTTTTCCTGAGTTGCCTTTTTTTTAATAAATCTCCTTGAACTGGAATGAAGATTCTTTGTAGATTAAAGTCTTGCCTATAATATTGTAGCATTTTTGTCAAGCATTTATTCAATTTTTTAGCCATAGTATCTATTGCAAGTTAAGACTACAAATGACTTGCAAATGATACTTTGAAGTAAATCAAAAAATGCAGAATATTTATCGTGATTCATTTCTAGAATAAGACTATTTAAATAGACATATTGGTGCGGAAGAACTATCAGTTTATAGCGCTCCCAGGTTGATAGATCCTCATGTTGCCTTGATCTGTAGCTTGGAAGATTTTCATTGTCAGGCAAGGGGGGGTGTTCCTTCAGAGGGAAAAATCTGATGTTAGGGAAGATTATCAGCTATTTAAAGTGCTAAGATCAGATTGACCATGCAGACATGCATTTTTGTTTTGCTCAAACCATTACTATACCTCTGATGATCAAGGCCACTGCCATTGTTAATACATTCGTTACATCTGTTTACCCAGACATCCTTTTGGACTTAGTACTGCCCCTCAGCATCGAGAAGGGAATGCAGATTTATATCACGCTTCCTATGTGCCAAGCACCGTTCAGAGCTTTGGAAGTGGTCAGGAGCATTTATACTTGCTACCCCCTGCTCAGTGCTGTGAATTGTGGTCTTTGGGGGTCACAGTGAAGCATGATTTGATGGTGTTTATTATAAAGGTGAAGTTGAGGGAAAGATTCCCAGTGATTTACAAGGAGAAGAAGAATGGGTAGAGGGGGCAGTGGAGGCAAGACAGACCAAATGATTCTGTGGGACAGGAGCAATAATTAAACAAAAGTCTGAAAACCTTGTGGTTCAAAGAAACCTGGGTGCCATGACAGAATTCTTTTCAGTGCTCGACAGTATGTGGTTTCACTGGTCTTAAAATATTGTCTCCTCACCAGTGCAAATTAAGACCCCTCCAGACCTTACTAGAAGATGCCTTTATGAGATGTTGAGGCCAGACCTCCCCCCAGCATCTGCTCTTCTGGAAAAGTATCTCTGAGTCAGTATAGCTAGGCCAGATGTGACGTATCTAATGTTTTTGTTGTTATAGATACTGGTCGACACTGTCTGGGCCCTCTCTTACCTGACTGATGCTGGCAATGAGCAGATCCAGATGGTCATTGACTCGGGCATCGTCCCTCATTTAGTCCCTCTGCTCAGCCACCAGGAGGTGAAGGTGCAGGTGAGTATGGGATGTCTTGGGGTAATGATGAGACACAAGGGGTATGGTTTGTTGGGTGGGTCACGCAGCATCTCGTCAGCACCCCAGGCCCCAACCCTGACTCCAGATGAGCTCCTTCTTTCCTGATAGCCCAAAGCTCCCTGTGGCACTTGTCATTACCTCATCCCCTGCTGCTCGTTGCATGCTCAAGTGATCTCACGTGTTGACAGGAATGAGGAAAGACCGTGTGCTGCTGAATGTTAACCCTCAAGCCTTCCTTCAGCCATCCGCTCCTTTTTGAGCTGCTGTACCCAAGAGTACAAGAGGGTATTCATCTGTGCCCTCCCTTCACAGGGATCTTTGGGGAGGTTTGGGTCCTACAGGCCCTCAGTTCTTAAGTGTATTAGGAATTCCCAGGGGACAACAGTCCTTGCTCACAAAGAGAGAGCATTTGGCTGGGGGACGGTTTGGGCTGGGAGCAATGTCCAGGGAGGCTGGAAAGTGTTGTGGCTACCAGTTTGTGAAGGCATTTCAAGGTTAAACAGCGGAGCTGAGATTTTATGCTGGGGACACGAGGAACCAGGAGTTCATTGAGTATATCTGCTGTTGATGCAGAGTCTCATGGAGGATGGCCTAGGGAGGGGAAAAGAGGAATATGAAGACAGTTAGGAGATGGTGGCAGGAACGCAGCTGAGCTGTGGGAAAGGCCTGCACTGAAGTGATGTGGTACCAGGGGGGAACAAGAGAGGAGCTGGCCTGGGAGGGGGGTGCCCCCATTGGCAGGGGAGCACATGCAGCAAGGCTTTGGGTTGTTTTGGCTTTGACAAATTCTTTTTAATCCAGGTAATAGGGATTATGAGGTGAGAGATTAGAAAACTTAGATTCAGCTTGGAAGGAAAGTACTAAATGAAGCTGGGAAAAACTTAAGTGATTAGTGACTGCTAATTAGTGATTAGTAATCAGTTGATTAAAATGAAATGTTATTTGAACCAATAGTTATTGTGTCACCTAAAGGTTATGGTATGCAATTGATAACTGTTCTCAGTGTTTTGGAAGTATTTTGGTGGATTTTTTATGTTTGTTTTGGTTTTTTTATCCAAATGTAAACAGGAAAAGATTGACTAAAACAATGAACAGGGAGGACAGAAATAGAACTGTTTGCAGAGCATAGTTCACACACTTCTCCTTTTTAAGATGAGAGTAAAGATGAAAATAAAGATGAGAGTTTGGGGGTCCAATAAGGATACCTAAAGTTTTAGGAGACACTACTAAGATTTTGTTAGACTTACTACTTCTTTGAAGTATTGAAGTGAAATATTGCATGGAAACCTGATAGACTGGGCCATAAAACAAAGTTCCTTTCATCTAAGTTAACCAGTTGGATGAGTATCTTATAAAGATTAACTGGATTGCCTAGTTAACCAGGGGTTCCCTGAAGTATTCTACTTCAGTCTGAAAGAATTTATTTAATGCAAAGCAAGACTCAAACGGGCATTCTGGAAATCAGTTGAATTGATTCTCTTATGCCTTTTATGTATACTATGTACTATATAAAAGCCAGGAGGATTAAATTTTAGAAATACATTTCAGAAAAAATTTTGATGACCAATGTTGAAATCTTTTCAGTAAGAAATTAGGGAACAGAACACCTTCCCTAAACATTTTGGTTAGTCATAGTGAACCAGGAGAACCGTTACGCCAATAGATAGTTGTAACATGAAATACATTGAACTAGAAGGTTAAGGGAAAGTGGGAAACCTGATTCCCAGCTGCTAGAATCTTCCCTCCAAGATTACTTTCTGTCTATCTTGTTACATGTTGTGTGTACCTTTTTTTTACATGTTGGACTGTGCGCTTCTTGAGGGCAGGGGCGATGTTTTTCTTTTATTTGTGTCCCCTCCTCTGCACACATGCACGCACAACCTCCACAGTGCCTGCCACATTGCAGGTGCATAGTAAATGCTTGTCCGTCCTTTCTAGGCACGAGGTAACATTTGGGATCTTTCCATGCTTACAGCCAGAATGTTGTTTGCATTGGGTCGTGTGTACTTGAATGAGAGTTCAAGGAGCGTTTGTGTCTTTCAGACGGCTGCACTCCGAGCTGTTGGCAACATTGTCACCGGTACTGATGAGCAGACGCAGGTTGTGCTGAACTGCGATGCTCTTTCACACTTCCCTGCACTTCTGACACATCCCAAAGAAAAAATCAATAAGGTGGGTGCATATTGAGTGCCTTAGGGCTTGGCCGTTGAGTAGGAGGGTTCAGACCACTTCAAATATCTTAGGTCCTTCCATGCTGCTGCCTTCAGCATGGCTTACCCGGCTCCTTTTCTTTATCAGACTGTTTGCTGTCAGCTCCCTTCACCTCCATTTCCAAGTGTTTGTCTTCTGTGGTCTGTGAATCTAGAGCACTTCGGTTATTATGACTGTGAATAAAACTATTTGGGGTAATTAGGCCTTTTTGTTTTCTCCTTTAAAAGAACCATTTGCCAAGTTAGCTGAGGCTCCTGAGTTTTAGGGAAGAGTTGCAGAATACGTCTTCTTAGTAAAGAGATGATTACCAAATGTAAAAATTTCCTCAAATACTGACAACAAATTGAATTTGAGAATTTTAATTTTCCAGTGTAAGTACGTCATAAAGTTTTACTGGTGATGCAGGCCTTAATATCCTAGGAAGCACATTGTAAAATCAGCCAGTGACTGTTAGAAGTGTTAGGATGCGTGGAACCTCATCATTAGTGGTTTCCTGATTCTGCCTTGTTTCTAGTGACTCTAACTAGACAAAAGATAGTGCTCATCTTTACTATACAAATCTTTGAGTTGTTTCAGTTTGGGAATAAAAACCGTGTTCACTAAAAAAGACTTGCAAATTCAGCCTGATTACTGTAAGACCCTGTCTAAGTTCATTATCCTCAGAGCCGTACAGAGAATGGTCATTTTTCCCTTTGGTCGACTTTTACTATTCAGATGCAGTGTATTAATACCCCATCCTGCAGTGGGTTGTCAAGGACCAGATAATTGATGATTTTGCTCTGCCCTTCTTCCTCTGAAGGCTACCTTTGGGTTAAGTCTAAGAGGATTACGTATTGTGTTAAAGAATTAGCCATGTATCTGTGACTTAATGAGGTTGAAAAATTTTAGCATAAATCATATTACAGCAAGATAGTTTTGACTTAATATAGGCATCTGCTGTGTAATTTTGCTTTTAATTGGAAATATGTTCTCAAAGTGGGACTTGAAAAGCTTCTCCCATTGTGAGTAGGTTTGCAAATTCTCTGTAATAAGAAATTCAGGTTAATTTAAGTTGTTTAGATTTCAAATTAAGGTAAAATACGGTGTGCTGTAGCATGGGTTTGTTTGTTTTTTCTTAAGGATAATTTGCCAAATAAATACATAAAAGCAGTTGTAAAATGATTTTTAAAAACTAGCTCTCTTGGAAATGATGAAACAGAGATAACTGGGTGCATTTGAATGGTGTGTAATTTGAGCATTATTAAATTTATTATCAAATTAAATAAACATCTAAAATGGGCGGGGGGGGGGGAGGTGGAGGGGTGTGTGTATGTGTGTGTGCACGGGTGTATACATAAAGGCTAAGGAAAGGGAGCCCTGACTGACAATGCAGATATCGGAGTGCATCTGAGGCTGTTGTAAAAATACGTGAGTGTTTATTACAGCTTTGCCAATGATTATAACTCAGGAACAGCTCACTTACCTGCCTGACACCCTACAGTCTCTAACAGGTTCATAAATGTGGACCTGTGATCTGATCCAGAAGAGCTAAGTATTCATTGATTACTATGAGTCGTTTATTTTTGGTATAAAATTTTCTTCCCCCTCTCACTCCCCAGCCCCATCAGCTAAATGAATAGACAAGTATACTTTTTTTTCCTTCAGGAGTCTATAAATTCTAGTAACTTGCTGCACAGGTATTTCCCTTCTGCTTAATGTAAGAGCAGTGGTTTTAGTGGGATTTTTTAAATGGTTTTGGTAGAAGTGATAAAAGAATCCTCGCCTTTGTCACAAACAGAAACAAAATAGCCAATCAAAGAAAACAGTAAAGCAGGAAACTCCTTCTTCCCTATTATTCTTCCTGCTGGTCCTGATTCTTGAGGAGAGAAGGCACAACAAGACCTTCTAAAATAGATTTGTTATTTGTCTGTCGGCCAGAACTTGGAGGCAGAATGGGACCAAATACCAAGAGTTATCTTGAAAGAAGCATGTTTAAGTTTTGTACCTGTAATCAAAATTGTGATTGCGTTAAATCTTTTAAGTAATTGTGAAGCCATCTGAGATACTATTATTATGGTAGTATGTCACCTGAGTTGTTTTGACAGTATTGTAAAGGTTATTAATTTTGTTAATAATTAAATATTTTAAAATTAATCCTATCGATTATTGAAGGGATTTTTTTTTTTTTCTAGGAGGCGGTATGGTTCCTCTCAAACATCACTGCAGGAAATCAGCAACAGGTTCAGGCAGTGATTGATGCCAGCCTTGTGCCCATGATCATACACCTCTTAGATAAGGTAAGGGAGCATTCTTGTGGGTCAAAGTGCTGTCTTCATAGTATTCATAGATTGCCACCAGCCTCATGACCATGATCCATGCACCTTTTAGACAAGGCAACATTCTCTGGGGTCATGTTGGGTCCATCCTCATGTTTAGTAACTGAATTGGTTAGAGTTTATATATTATGAAATTGATAGCATAGTAATAGTAAAACATCAAATGTGGTAGACTTTGTTATGGCAGACTAACCTTATGAACAAATTGTTTTTTAATATGGAAAACATTTTCCCTGGCTTTCATGTATAACTGTTCTTGCATAGATTTTAATTATTCTTAGAGGCTTGTTAAAAACATTTTAGTACAAAGAGGTAGGAAAGGGACAATTTAAGATATTGCAATTACAAACATATGAGAAGTGTTTATCAAGCACCTATTGTATGAATGGCAGTGATGAGACCGGCACAAAAACCTAACAGGCTTTGCCCTCAAGGTCCATGCCTGCCACTGGAGTGTTGACATTATCAAATTTCTTCTGAGCTTCATTGACTCAAACAAAACATTCTTTTCTCTGAGATGCTGAATTTTCTGAGCATGATACCTTTCTCTTTGTCCCTCTTGAATGTATTGTTCATGCTGTGGTGGTGCAGCCCAAAAGAATATACGTGACAGAGTGACCGCATCTTGCATAGAGCTCTGATCAGCTCTGCTATCCTTCCTTCATTCGTGCTACGTTGGTGAAGCCATCGGTTTTGAGTGCACTTGGATGGACCTCAAGAGGGAAACCAACTGTCCCTGTTCAGCATTTGGTCGTCTCTAGGTCACTGGGCTTTTAATTAGACTTTTTGGAATGGGAGAAATGATAGGTTGTTGGCAGTCGTCATTCTTTGAAGCAGACCTGAGTTAGCAGACCTTCTAGGTCTGGTTTGTTTTGAAAAGTCTCAGAGTGCCTGCTGCTTTCTTCCAGGGCGATTTTGGAACTCAGAAAGAAGCTGCCTGGGCCATAAGTAACTTAACAATCAGTGGAAGAAAAGACCAGGTAAGCAGGGCATCCGTGCTCTTCACGCCCATTATTGGGCCTCTGCCGGGGAGGACTCAGGGGACCCCAGGGTGAGAGGCACACGCCAGAGAGAAGAGGAGGAAGTGCTGCAGAGTATTTAGGCCCGACTCCTTCCTCCAGAAAGAGAAGCTTCAGCTTGTTTGTTGCCTCTGACAGGCCAGGCCTCAGGCTTTATGTAAGTTTTCTTACACCATTGTTAAGAGAAGTTTCTTTATCAGGCAGCACTTCCCTCTGACCATTTTTTCTGCCCGAATTTCATTTTTGTTGTGTTGGTAACGTTTATCACCAATGAATTTGATTTAGTTTTTATCATGTGGAGTATAATACTCTGACCCTCACTGACAGTCTGTGCAGAACCATACCAGCTTTCCTTGAAAAGAAAAGAATGTATTTAATTGCTATATAATTGGGCCTTCATTTAATTCTCACGGTAATGCTTTTAAAAGCATGCAAACATGCTTTTAAAAAAATAAATGTTACAGAGGGGCAGCTAGGTGGTGTAGTGGATAGAGTTCCAGCCTTGGAGTCAGGAGGACCTGAGTTCAAATCCAGCCTCAGACACTTGACACTTATTAGCTGTGTGACCCTGGGCAAGTCACTTAACCCCAGTTGCCTCACCAAAAAGCAAAATATATATACATATAATATATATATGGAAGCCTTCCCAAGTTTCTTTGAATTCCTCCCATTCCCATTTTCTGTGATGCAACAACTCTCACATTCCACAGTTTGTTCTGTTCATTCATTGCCCAATGAATGTGCAGCTATTTTGTTTCCAGTTTTTTACTGCTGTAAAGGGCTCCTGTGATTATTTGGGAATTTATTTGCATCTTTCCCTTTCTGTACTTTTTCTTCAACCATTTGACAAATTTCTACATAGATCCTTGTGTCCTCCAATTGTATTCATTTAATTTTCATCATAATATCTTCAAAGAGATTAATAGGAACTATGGTGTATTTCATTAACATTTGGGTCACTGTATTCTAATTTGTTAATCCAATTAGATATTAGTTTGCATTGAAATTTGTAAGTTTAAAAATCAGACATATTTTAGCATAAAGTCACAGTGTTACATACATAGGCCTTGTTGTGTGATGGAAAGAGTCAGAAGACCCAGATTCTGTCATGGTTCTGCTGCTGCTTTCTTAGTACTGCTGCCAAGGAGACCATGCCAACTCATTGAACTTTCGGGGGCCTCAGGCATCTTCATCTGTAACGTGAAGCCCCTCCAGCACTAAGCCCCTAATCCTCGTTGACTGTGTTCATTGCGTTCTCTTTCCTTAGGTGGCCTACCTTATCCAGCAGAACGTTATCCCACCCTTCTGCAACTTGCTGACTGTGAAAGATGCTCAGGTTGTGCAGGTGGTACTCGATGGGCTAAGTAATATATTAAAAATGGCTGAAGACGAGGCCGAAACCATAGCCAACCTAATAGAAGAGTGTGGAGGTGAGCTCAGTGTTTTGGCAAATACTTCACTAAGTAAAATTTGTCTGTTGCCTTGAGGAATATCACTATATCTTTACTTCTCATATATGTGCCCTGTCGTTTCAAATATTAAAGTAATTTTGCTAATGTCTTCTGTTTTATAAGTTAATATATAAGATTTCAGTTCAAAAACTGAAATTACTTTAAAGATAATTACATGTTGGAAAGCATGGACCAATTACATATTCTCAGAGTGGATATTACAAGTAATTTAATAGTCTTTTGGTAGAAATACGTGTTTTTTTTTCTTGATAAATGATCAATAGGCTGATTAACATTTGAAGGCAAATACCTCCTTTTCTTTGATTCCGTTTTCAAGTAACATAGTTATACCATGTAGAACTGTGGTCAGAATGAAATTTTGTGGGGAATTTTCTCTGAGTTAACACAAGATTTCAAAGTAGATCTAATTAACTACTTTGATGGTCATTACTTTTTCATATTAGTGTGGTTTTTTTTCACTTAATAAAATGGTTTTTTGCAGGCCTTGAAAAGATTGAACAGCTTCAAAATCACGAAAATGAAGACATCTACAAGCTGGCCTATGAGATCATTGATCAGTTCTTCTCATCAGATGATGTATTAACTTTAAATTTATTTCTTAACTTAATTCTGTTACTTTTGACGAGGAGAGCTGAAAGTGGGGATTTGAGGGGCACTTATTTTTTTTTCCATGGATGGAACAAAATAGCAAAACAGAACACCAGCTTCTTGGCTATTTACTTCAGGTTGTTGAAAGGCTGATTATTCTAAAATATAAGATCATTTTTATTCTGAAATTATACTTAGCAGGCAAATATTTCAACTTCTTAAAAATCCTTTCAAAATTGTAAGTGAATGGTATAAATACTTAACAAAGCGAAAAGTGTAGGCACTCATTTCAGATGTTTTCCCTTATGGCCCTAGTCTTGTAATCTTCATACACAAAAATCTAACATGCAGTTCAAATAGCAAACAAAGCTTTAAAGTATCAGATGGCTTGTGCTGCAGTCATTCCATCTAATTAAGAGTAACCATTTTGCCACAGTTATATTCTTGAATCTGTGAATCTTCCTTCAAAAATAACTCACATCCCATAATCAATACTTATAGCTACCATATTGCCAAATATTATTCAGTAGTTGAAATTGTTAGCTAAATATCTCAACTTCAAGAGGCAGCTTGGCAGATTAGATGAAGATGCAGCTTCAGCATTAAGAAGATGTGGGTTGAAGTCTTGCCCCTGATCCAGATGACTTGTGACCTTGGCCAAGTTACTAAGTGCCCACAACACCAAAGACCATGAATTGCACAGCAGTTGGAGATTATCATTAGTAAAAGAGGGTTGTCTCACTTGGAGTTCTATTCCCTACACCAAGAAAATCACTATCTGGACAAATATCCCTTTTATCACCTTTTCCCACAAAATTCCAATTAGAAGAAAATTACTTTAGAAATTCTCAGCATTGTCCTTCCAAAGTATCAAAAGAGTACAGAGCATGAAGCACTCAGTATAGAGTGTACAGTCTTCAAAAATATTGAGAAGTTTTATGAGGTAAATAGGGAAAATAAAATACCAAAAGTACAGCCCTGTATTGCTTATGAACACAAACATGGAAATCCTAAATAAAATCTTAGCATAATTTTGGCTAGTCTTTTCCCCTGGAAAGATTGTTAAGAGGAGTAAATGTGTCAATGCAATGCATTGCATTAGCAGAAAAAAAAATATTAAGAAGCCTATTATATCAAGAGAACATGAAATATCAGGTTTTTAAAAGTTTTATAGTTGTAAAAATTGTCAAGATATAGATAAACATGTAGGACCAATTAAAACCCCCAGGGGAAGAGGATTTCATGGAATTAAAGATAATAAAATTCACCTGGAAAAAAAGATAAGAATGCCAATATTTTAAAAATAGTATTGATTTAAAAATAGAAATTTTGATCAGAGGAATAAAGATTCCACAAATAGATTCAGACTAATATAATCAAGCTAATATTTGATTTGTAATATAAAGTGTAACAATAGTGGGAAGAAACGTTTATTAAATGTTGTGACAATTGGATCATAATCGATCAGGGTTCAGGCCTTGTGTTTGTAATGCCCAGTGAACTAAGAATGGTTTTTACATTTTGAAGTAAAGTTTTATTGTATTTTAAAATGTAAAAACCATTCTTAGCTCATTGCTATTCGCCAGCCACTGAGCTAGATTATCTGCATTCTTGCAGATTTTTTAAAGTGTCATAGAATATCTTTAAAAGGGATCATTTTGATGTAAAATCTTCTGAAATTATGTGAGATTTGTATTTAAGATGTCTAGCCTTAACCTTTTTTTTTCCTTTCTCTCCTCCCTGCACCTACCCACACCCCTTTTCCAGATTGATGAAGACCCTAGCCTTGTTCCAGAGGCAATACAAGGGGGAACATTTGGTTTCAATTCCTCTGCCAATGTACCGACGGAAGGGTTCCAGTTTTAGAAAGATGTTGTGGAAGTGTTGGGTACAATGCAGCACTGATATATATACATATATATATATATAAAAAAGGTTTGATCCATCAAGCTTGGCTCATGGGATCTGCTGCTGCATTAAATCGGGGAAAGAGAACGTGAAGATTTCATTTGGAATCACAGAAAGCCCAAATGAAGTCAAGATGGCGAGTGGGTGCGAGTGAGAGTGAGTGGCAAAATGTAATGAAAAACTTCACACGAATGCTTATTTAGGTCGTTCAAAAGAAAAGGGCTCAGGTCACTGGCGTGCTGGGCCTCAGAAGGAACATGGACTAGAGCTAGAGCAACAGGGTGTGCGGAACCACCATCTTCCAGCCTTGTAAGCATTAATAAGAACAGGGTGCCGGCCGAGCCCGAGGAGAGAGAGCCCCGGTCTTGCTGTGACTTCAGCCCTGTGTGAATGGAAGACATGGAGCAGGCTCTGACCTCCGTGGTGGGGAGCCCGGCTCATCTTGCAGACCCAGGGCTCCTCCCTCGGGGAGCAGACCCCGGGTGTGGAGGGGCGCGTGTGCGAGAGTGTGGTTGTGGTGCTGTATGGGGATGTGTGCGAGCTTGATTCGCCTTCAGGGGCTGGGGACAAACCTGGGAATCATCAGGGGGAGACCCTAAGTGTTGGCATACACTGGACATGGAAATAAAAGACCGGTTTAGCAGCAGACTTTGGTTTACTTCTGCAGCCTGGGTTTCCTTTCCCTTTTTCTTGGACCTTTTTTTTTTTTTCCTTTCCTTTCTGTTTGTTCTTTCTCTTTTCATTCTTTTTTTTCCCCCCTAATTACTTTATCTAGTATGGCTTTATTAGTTGCTTATCAAGTCAGATAACTTTTCAGGAAAGAGTCCCTGTGCATTTGCACCAGATGAATGTTTGATGTTATGAAAAGCTTTCCATATCATCAGAACTAATTTGTGTAGACTTTTGCATGAAAAATCAAAATTTCCCTCCAAATAGACTGTGTTGCAGTACACAAGTTGCCATAATAGTAAGAAACAGTAAAATGTGCTTTCTCAAGCCATCCTTTTCATTTTCAAAGATAACATGAAGCTCTTTGCATGTGGTAATAATCTACAGCCTAGTTCAGTTTTAGATTTTGTTGAGTCCTGTAAAGAAGAAAAAGAAAAAAGTTTTCAGTTGTGGTAGAATCCCGTGCTGTGTTTAAATGTTACTTGCTTTCAAACTTTGTTTTCTATGAAAATGATATGGAAACTTCTAAAATGGAATTTGGTGCATATGTACTACCGAATAAAGACCGATGACGAGGTGTGAATAGATGTACAAATCAAGTAATGGTTTGAACACCTTTAATAATATGCCTAATGTTCAATTGTTTTAGAATCTTTTTATCTTAGATGTAGGCAGCCATGAACAATCTATTTTGAGCCACTTTAGGGAGAATACTTTGTATTTCTAAAACTTGCATAAAAGGCATGCAAGTGGTTTTTATAAATTGGAATAATACCTCAGTTTTGAGGTTCTGCACACTAAATTAAATGTGACACAAATAAATTTGTACAAAAAGGAGAACTCTTTATAAGGTGGCTCATTGTAGGAAACCCTGTGCCTTCCCCTTCGAGCACACGTGTTGCATGAACAGCGGTTTGCTATAAGAAACATACCAGATTAGCCACCATTAGCATCGTTATCTACTTTGTGTTTAAAAATCAACTGGTAATTCTGAAACACTGTAGAATGGATAAAGATTATTTTGTGATCATAACTCTTTGTTGGACTAGAGTATTTTTGCAGCATTCCTTGTCATCAGAACATGGTTAAAGTTTAAAACTAGAAGCAGCAGAAAACTAGCTTGTAAAATTTATCCAAGTAGAGTGCAGGCTAGGCTGTCTTGGGGAAATAAACATTAAAACTTAAAGCAATGTTTTACACGGGGTGTGGTGTGTGTGTGTGTATGTGGGGGGGACGACTTTCTATTACAACATAAGGATTCAGCTTATTAAAGTTCGCTCACCTTCTTACCTCTTAGACTTCTGACCTGCCTCAAAACCAAAACAATACAGGAAATTGACTTTTTATCAGCTTAGTTGTATAATTTCATTTCCTCATGATGTGACAATATTATTAGCCATTGAATTTGCACATAAAAACCTATGTACTCTTTCCCCTTTCAAATAACCGTTCCCCTGAGAATGATCTTAAGAATGGCTTCAACTCTATTTAGAACCATACCCAGACAGCATTGGTATATGTCAGTATCACTTGGATGATGGGTTTTGTACAAAAATAGAATTTAAACATCACATTTGGTAATGGATGTTTACATAGAAATAGGCTAAATGCCTTAAATAATTTCATCAAGCCATAAGCCCTTTTTTTTCTTCCTTTGGTAAATATGACTTAAAGATAAAACTGGCAAGCTTATTGCTTAAATTTTGTTATGGAAGCCCACAACATCTCATTAAATAGAAGGGTTATTTCATACTTCAAACATATTTCCCCCTAAACCCATGGCTTTAAACCTTTTTCCTCCCCCTCCTAATAGGAGATCAATGTCTGTGTTCTCTTTCAAGTTTATTTTCTCTCAACATGTGTTAATAGTTAACTGATCATTTTTGTATTTAAACAGTTAAATACTTAAATGTTAGCCAATGGTCCAGGAAGTTGGCTCACCCAAAATTGGACTTCATTATTTCTCAGTGAAGGAGAAGTGGATAAGCAAAAACTAAGAATCTTCTTCATAATTTTCTTCTCTCCCTTCACCCTCATCCCCAGTAAAAATACTAAATTAGAGTCATGGGCATAACTCTACATTAGAATTCACCTTCTTGGTTGGGGACGCGAGAGCCAAAGAACAGTTGGAGAGGTGAAAAATAAATGCCTGGTTTCTACCTAAATTTTTAAGAGATTGCCACTGACTTTTCCTCGGGTGTCATGTTAGAATGAGTACATTTCACCCAGCTCAGAAGGAAACCAGGGATTGTTAAATGTAGAATCAGGTTCAGGGAAAATTGGTTACTGCCACTTAGGTTTTCCTTAAACTACAGAAAGTAGAGTTGTGACTCCAGTTCACATCTTAGTTATAGGCATGAATTTGCATTAAAACAGTAATGTACAGGTAGGCCAGCCTTTGGCCTTCTGAGTAATAGCATGATCTCTCCTTAGCCTGCCCTTCCTGCTATCTTCCCCATGTGGGGGAGGGGAGAAGAGGGGTCCTTTTGGGGGGAGGGGAGAGGGAAAGTCAGGCATCAGTTTTAGCCTGGAAAAAGCTGAGTTTGTGAATGAAGAAACTAGACCTAGAGGAGTGACCACTCATTAATGGCAGAATCGGGTCTAGACTGCTAATTAGGATCGTGCTGTCCCAGATGGATGAAGAAATGTCTCCTCTGATTTTTTTCTTGTCCCTCAAAATATGAAAGATATCATGCTAACCTCAGCTTAGCAGAAATGTGTTTATTTTTGGAATATTAATCTAAGGGATGCTTCTACTTCATTTCAATGGCATCATTTTTGGAAGGGTGTTAAAAGTAGATTCCTTGAACTACAATCTCATTTTCTTTAGTGTTGTGATTTAATGTCTCCCTTTTGGTAATGGAAGACAAACTAAATGATGGTAGGGCCAAGACTCCAAGCTAGCATCCTATATAAATAAAATGAATATTCATTCTGAATTGTCATGGTTTGGGCCCTTGCTGAAAGTTGATGCTTCATTTGCTTAGCTTAAGAATGGAACTGTGGCCTGTCCTCTGTGTAGGAGGGAGAGAATTTGGGCAAGACCACAATGGCCAAGCATATTTGGGGCCTGGGCCAGCCAACCTTGCTTTTTTAAAGTATTTTTCATCTGCTCTGAACCCACATCAGTCAGGAAAATTCCTGGAAAGATAGATTGATTTCTACCCTTAGCAAACCATGGTGATGATGTATGATGCCCAACTAAACCAGTAATTCCTAGACACTGGATTAGGCTTCTACCTATAGAAGTAATGAATGTCATTGAAAAACTTAAAATGTGAGGGATCTATTGTTCTCTTAAGAACAATAAAGTTCTTGAAATGTAACCCCACTGGTAATATGTGTGTTATTTCTTAGTATTTTTGCTCATTTTAAATAGTACAGAAAGCTGTTGCTATACTGTAGTTACTCAGTGTTTCAGGAACATCTCGTAATCAAGTAATAAGGTCCAGTGGCCTCTGCCCAAGCACCATTAATGGAGTTGGAGGTGGACAGACAAATCTAGGTTTTTTTCTCTGCCAAGATTTTTAAAGCACGGGGTGATTTCCTGGCTACTGAATTCCAGGGCTCTTCAGGGTGCTTCTTCAACTGTGAGTAGGAGTATTTGGATCCTCTGTTAACAAAAACCGTTTTGTGTATGGGATCTAGGCTCTAAGGAATGTCAGAGTTCCACAAGGTACAGTGGGGATTGTGGCTGATGTCATGATGAGATAATGTTGGGTTCAAATCAGCATGTCTGCATGAGGACATTTGGTTTGCTTGAGGGAACACAAGAAATGCTACAGCGTCCCTCTGTCTGACCCACTTCTCTCTGGAGAGCTCTCCTGGGATGGTCAGCCTGACTTGTAGAAACTACTTAGCTCCTCACTTGCCCCCTTCTGGTTTCACTGGCTGCCTTACCACCTCTTAGAACAAAAAGAAATGGATCTCATTTGTCAAGGCTTTCCTCCCAACTTGGATTGGTGGGGTGCTCTGCAACCTCCCCATTTTTTGTAACTCCAAACTGTTTTCCTGGGAATCCTGCCCCTTCTAACTTGGGTGAGTTCTGGCCTGCGGTCCTGGCCCCTCCATCTCTTTATTATTCACCTTTGTTTCCTGGGCTTTTTTTTTTTTCCTTTCCAATATGCTCTGGTCACCTAGGGTCTTTTAAAAAAAAAAAGAAAGAAAACGACCTCCCTGAATTCCCCTCACCAACCAGAGCACTCTGGTTTCCCTATGACCTGTTCAGTCTGTAGATTTCTCAAGTTTTTACTGACAGATCACTACTACCTTTTTTGTCTCATGCTTGACTTTGAGCCCCAGGCTGATGCCTGATAGATACACAGGGATTTGAGGTTTGCAAAAGCCCCTATATCCATCGGCTCATTTGAATTTCAAATGGCCCATGAAGGTATTTCAGGTGCTAATTAGCCCTTTTCATAGATGGGGAAACTGAGATAAAGAAGCTGGGACTTGGTCCGTGAATACAGCTGATATTTCAGATTCTGCCTTCATTGTTTTTAAATATTTCCTGGGAGGGGCAGGTAGGTGGAGCATTGGATAGAGCACTGGCCCTGGATTCAGGAGGACCTGAGTTCAAATCTGCCCTCTGACACACAGCACTCACTAGCTGTGTGACCCTGGGCAAGTCACTTTAAGCCAATTGCCTCACCAAAAAAAAAAAAATTACCTGGGGATTTCTCCAGTTCCCCTCCTCCCCCTTCCCAATTCTCTCTCTCTCCACTCTGCAGGGAACACTCAAAATGAGTTTGTCTCATGTTCCAGACATCTCCTTAACTCTCAGTCATATCCTCAATGTTTCCATCCCCTTGTGGTTAGATTGGTGGAGTTGAACATTTTTAGGAATTCAAAGGAACTCTCCAGTTTTATTATTGTTATTATATTATAATAGACAAGGAAGTGGCCTCACAGTTGGGATGACGAAGCCAGTTTCATGTTCATCTTTCTAGCCAACTATGGTGAATTCACCAGTCGGGTCACTAACATTTCTTGGGAGCGCCTCCCTGACAGTTTGTTCCTCTTGCAAACTTCACCTGCCATTGGACGTCCGAACCCTTGTCACATCACAGCATTTGCCTCCGTCCTCCAGTGGTTCCCATCGGATCTCAGTGTAAAGTTTCACCAGAACTCCGAGAACATCTGGCATGACCTGAGCGTCTGCCATGGAACAACAAGCCAACAGCTGATTGGGCTCGTTTATCCTTTTAACTGCTAGGGATCTGCGAGTGTCCTTTATTGTCTCTTAACTCTTGTTGCAAAGAGAATGGTAAGTTTAGACCTGGAAGCAGCCTTAGGTGATGCCACTGAAAGGTAAAGGACTTGACCAAGAGTCATAGACGTGTGATTGAACCTTGGAGCCCCTGGCTCCAAATCCAGCATTCTGCTGTACCAGCTGCCTCTTGGCCACCTGCCCACCTGCCCACCTTGGAGGGCCTCTTTTCCTGTGTGTCCTGAAGACATCTGAAACTCCACACATCCAAAATAGAATTGATCCTCTCCCCACCATTTATAGATTTCTTATTTCAGTTGAGGGCATGAAGTCCACTCAATTACTCAGGTTCATAAACTGAGTCATCCCCCCTCACCAGTTAACAAGTCTTGTTTAACCTCATGCCATCTTTTCAACCCAGTTCCTTCTCATGAGACACAAACACTACTCAGGTTCTCGTTGCTGACATTCTCTGGTTTGGACGACTGTGAGAGCTTAACTGGTCACCCTGCTAGGCTCTGCCATCCATAACCCAGTCTCCATGGCATTACTCTTGTGAAGCACAGTCATTCCTCTGCCCAGAAGCCTTCAGTGGGCCCTTAAAAACCAGCAGAAAGCACTCCTCAGCTTGGCATTTGAGGCCCTCTGCAGTCTGGCTTTCCCCTACCTTAATAGCCTTGTTCAGATCTGCCCTGCACGCTCTGCCTACTTTTCCATTCTCCCCCCTTATCTTCACAATTCAGTTCAGGTGCTGTAGCTTTCATGAAGCCTCCTCTTAGTTATTCTCTACCCCTGTAGGCTCTTCTCCCTCAATGATCTGCTCATCTCATTCTGTCAGTATGTGGAAGCCCCCGAGGACAGAGGGTCTCATTTTTTCTCCGCGAATCCTCACTGACCAGCATAGCACCTTGCATCTAACATCTGTTTTGTTGAATTGTCCTCAGGAATGTATCTTAAGGCACATTTGAAGATTTGGATCTGGATATAGTTCATTGGAAAGTGGGCTGAATTTGTGTCTGAGGACCTGGGTTCAAATCCTGGCTTGTATTTAATATGATTTTGAATAAATCTCTAGGCATCAGTTTCTTTATATGCAAAATAAGTCTCCAGGATTCCTTCTAGCTCCACAGATAGGATCCCATACTACTTTCAAATGGTTCACAGTGGGGCTGTAGAAAACAACTTTAAAACAAGACTTTTTTTGGCAATTGGTGTTAAGTGACTTGCCCAGGGTCACACAGCTAGTTAAGTATCAAGTGTTTGGTCTGAGGTCGGATTTGAACTCAGGCCCTCCTGACTTCAGGGCCGGTGCTGTATTTACTGCGCCACCTAGCTGCCCCCCAAACAAGACTTCTTTCAACCCAAACAAATAGAGCTCATACTTATAGACTACACGCCTCTCATGAGAGCCTCCCAATGACTCTTATGAGGAGGACACTAGAAGCATTTTTATCCCTATTTTACCAGTGAGGAAACTAAAAAAGAGGTTAAGGAATATATAACCAGGCTCACACAGCTATTAGATATCTGAAGCAGCATTTAAATCTGGCCCTTTCAGACTCTAGGCCTCTGCCCACCACCCCAGAAGTCTCAAAATATACCTCCTTTGGGCCCAAGGATGGCCAGATTGAAATAAAAGCCTAATAACATTTTGAAACTATGTGTAGGGATTAGTGGCCCCATTTCTATCTGAGTTTAATACCACTGCGCTATCCCACAGTGTTTGAGGAGTGGTCTTGACGTCTTCTGTTGCTTCACTGAAATAGTTACGGCACAGGGCAAAAGGGATCATGATGGTCTCCGACTCCTTGGCACCATCTTGTCACAGCACCTTCTCTTCATTGCCCTTTCTTCCTTCATTCTACATTTCTGTTACTACAGATGTTGATCTCTTTGGGGTGCCTTAACCCAGACAAATCCAACTTGCCACTCTTACCCCCCCTTCCCAAAGCCTTTCCTAATCATCCATTTGGTGGTTATAATATGTCTGTAGTTATAGTACATAGCCTGTGTTGTCAATGCACTGTCCTATGCAGTCTTATTCCTGGACATGTGTCATATCTGTTCATCCATTTTTAAATTCCCCACTAGATTGTAAGTTCCTTGAGGGCAAAGACTATTTCAGAGCAAAACTGTAAATCCCATAGCACCAAAAAAGGGGTGTCACGTGGTATTCAATAAAGCGATAATAATAATGAGAATGTAAATGTGAATACCCACTTCCTACAACCATTCATCTCTCATTTAGAAGCTAGTCACCAGCCCTAGTTCATCTCATAATCCTTCATCACAAACATAAGATAAGCTTTCTTCCTTCCCAGTCAAAGATGCATTTCCCAGGAACACTCTCCTTTTGTATCCATCTATTCACTTACCCATTCAACAAATAAATAAGTTGCCTACTGTCCCAGGTGCTAGCGACCATACACAGTTGAAATAAGGCATGGTCTCTGCTATCATGAAATGTACAGTGATGAATTTTAAATGAAGGGCATGAATTTACACCAACTTAAAGCACTAGATGTAGTCACTACAGATCTGGGAAGTATCTTCATAGAGATCATTGAACCCGTGGATGCTGATTAGATCAATCAAGTGGGAGAAGAGAAGAGCCTTGGACAGAGCCTGGAGAGATCACCCTTGGTTGGTGTTCATGACATAGATAGAAAGTTGAGCCAACACGGTGGAGCAGAAAAAGAGTGGGTACAGTACCACATTTAGTCATCTGGGTCAGAATATTCATAAACATCAGGATTAGTTTGATGAAAATGATGGGGAAATATACAAGAGTAATTTCCAAGGAAAGACAGTCCCTCGAGTGGGAGGACCAGGAAACAAGATTCAAGCTGGGTCTTGAAGGAAGCTTGGAAGTGGAAAGAGCAAAGATTCCAGGCAAAGGCGACCGGACAGCCTCTGTGATGAAGTTTCTTCTTGTGCAAGGAGGTCAGCTTCTCCAATCACAAGGTCTTAGAGTATGTGGAGAAAACCAAAGGGTAAGGATTCTGAAAAGATAAGAAGGGGCTACTTTGTGAAGGACTTGAAAAGCCAAATAAGGAGATTTTATATCTAATCCTGGAGGTTACAGGGAGCTACCAGAATTTATTGCATAAGGGAGTAACGTGGTCCTACCTGCACTTTAGGAAGATCATTTTGGCAGCTAAGTAGAGGATAAACTTGAGTGGGGACACACCTGAGGCAAGGAAGCCAACCAGGGGGCTATTGCAATAATTCAGGGGTGAGGCAATGCATGGTAAGGTGGTGGCTATATGAGTGGAAGGAAGTGATATAGAAGATAGTAATAAAATAATAATAGCATTTATATAGCACTTTAACATTGACAACGTGCTTTACAAATCATACTTCATTTCATCTTCATAACAATCCTGTCAGCTAGGTGCTATCATTAATCCCATTAATCCCATTTTACAGATGAGGAAATTGAGGCAAACAGAGGTCAAGTGACTTTCCCAAAGTTACAATGCTAGTAAGTATCTGAGGTCAAATTTGAACTTACATCTGCCTGATTCAGGTCTAACGCTCTATCTACTGAACCACCAAGATGTTATGAAGGTAGAAGATTGGGCAACATTTTAGACATGTGGAGTGAGTACCAGTGAAGAGTCGAGAACAACCCTGAGGTTACAAGCCTGGAAGATGAGGAGGATGGTGTTTCCCTTGATGGTGAAAGTGAAGTTTGAAAAAGGAAGGTTGGGGAAGAAAGATTATGAGTTCTGTTTTCTGATAGGTTGAGCTTGAGATGTCTCTGGGACATGCAGTTCAAGATGCTCAATAGGCAGTTGGTGGTACACATCAGGAGAGGGTTGGGCTAGATAAACAGATCTGGTAGAAATGGTAACTGAACCCATGAAAGTTGATGAGATCACCAGGTGAAATAGTATGGCGTGTGAAGGGAAGAGAGCCCGGGGAAAGAAACTAGGGAGCCACTCCCAGTCAGTGGATCCAGCAAGGGTTACTGAGAAAGAACAGTCAGTCACATAGGAAGGGAATCAGGAGAGTGAAGGGTCCGAAAGCCTAGAGAGGAGAGAATGTCAGGGAAAAGAGGGTGGTCAGCAGTGTCCAGAGAGGTCAAGGCTGAGGACTGAGCAAAGAACGCTAGACTTGGGCTTTCATTTACAGTCTTCATCTGTTCTATTTTGCATATGAAAAGATTCGTTTTATTTGGCGTCTGAGATGTTTAGGATTTTAAAAAATTTAAGATGCTTGAGACAGGAAAAAATAAGATTCAAACAAAAATTTAAATTCATTTCTCCTTTGCCCACCTACAATGCTAATAGCATTGAGCCCAGCTGTCTCCTTCTAGAAAGTAGCTAAGACCTGGGTTCAAGTCTCACCTCAGATGCTAACTAGCTATATAACCCTGAGCAAGGCATTCAATGTCTCTGAGCCTCATTTCTCTCATCTGTAAAATGGGGATAATAATAGCACCTACCTCTCTGATTATTGTGAGGATCAAACAAGATAATAATATAAAGTGCTTTGCAAACCTAGGAGCATTATATGAGATTATCAGATAATCTATATATTAATCTGATATAATTATATATCAGATCAATTATACAAATGTAAACTATGGTAATAGTTATCATCGTCGTCATCATTATATCCTATGTGACCAGAGGAAGCATTTATCATAAAAATATTATTCTTTGTACTGATTAAATTTTTTCTTTGACCTGTCTTCTGGGTAGGTTTTTTTTTTAATAATCATAGCTAGCATGTACAGGTAGGGCTTTAAGAATTTGCTTAATATGCTGTACATATATATATTTTCTTATTTAGTCTTTCCCACAGTCATTGAACCATATCCCAAATCCACTGTTTTCTCTACCCAATAATGCACCATCCTGCAAATAGATCTAAATAACCACCTGTGTCTGGCCTCTCTCTGAACTATTATAGTCAAATAAAAGAGGGATTCGTTTTCATAAGGATTATATTTCACACCTGTAAATTGCATGCACAGATTCTAAATAATAGCCGCCACCTGTAGGAAACACATGGCCTGTTTGGCCCTGAGCTCAGGGCCTTTGTCCAATGAATATTCACAGCCTCCCCTTGAATGGGTCAATCAGCTTTGCCAAAATCAAAGACTAGGAAGAGCCATTCAACATTAACATTAATGTAGGCAGACTTAGAGAGAAGCGTATTACACGTATGTGCACGGGCGCACACACACACACATAACCAAAGGCTATTTGTATTTGTAGTTACCATCTCCAGAGGTGACAAGTACACAGAAAACCTAAATTTACTAGAAGGGACTTAGCTGCTTTGATGAGTCTTAGAAAGGCGGAGAAGGACAACCAACCATTTCCCTTCTGATGCTGATGCTGTTTATCTGGTTGAAATGGCAACGACCAGGCCATTGACAGAGAGCCCAAAGGGCCAGTTTCTACAGCCTGCAGGGCGGGCCCCTAAAGGGCCACTGTACTCAAGAGACACTTCTGTTGAACGTGGACTCAAATTAATTCAGTCCCTTTTCGAACAGATGCTTCGAAGGTGACTGCCCGTAACCATGGAGAGGAGTGGGATCTTGGTGACCTTTCTCTTTCCTCTTTATGAAGTGCACAAGTAACTCATTAGCAAGACAGAACATGGTAAGGGCCCCAAAGGAAGCTTAAAGAACAAGCCCAGGATGCGGAAGCAGAAGGGACCTTAGTCACCATCTACTTCGACTCTGGTGATCTGGCGGAGAGATTTGCCCGAGGTCACACAGGCAACAAATGGCAGATCTGGGAGTTGTGTGAGAAGTTGGGAGAGGTAGAAACTGGGGAATTATGGACGACTTGATGGAAAGCGGTGTACCTGAGCTGGGCCGTGAAGGAAAGGAGGGATCTCAACAAGTAGAGGCTGAGGGCCAGAGTCCCTTTTAGATACGGGAAGTAATATGGGCAAAGAAAAAGAGGGGAGAGACAGGTGGGCTAAGCCAAACCCTGGTGAATAAGTAGTCTAGTATGGCCGGAAGGCGTGAGAGAAGGAGCTGGAGCATGGCTGTAGGGGGATGCCCACGTCCAATGCCAATGTAAGGAGTTGGTAGTCGTGCAGTGAGCAGCGGAGGAGACAATAGCAAGGTATGGAGGTACATCAGTAATTCAAACCGAGTTGATGAGATAGTTGTTCTCAGAACCAGGGACACCAACATGAAAAACACCACCACTCATGCCCTTAAGAAGTTTATTTTTGTTCCTTTTTTTTTAATTAGTCAAAATCCACCTTCTCACTCTCCCCTTCTAATACCGCACTGAGAATACAAAAAAAAATTTACAAAAGTGTATAGTCAATCAAAGCAAATTTCCTTAATTACTATAGCCAAAAATATATTTCTCTAATTCTGCATTTCAAGTCCCTCACTTGTATCAGGAGTTGGGCAACATGTTTCATTATTAGTCCTGATTGGCCATTACTCTGATAAGAGCTCAGTACAATAATATTCCATCATATTTATGTACCATAACAAGTTGATCCATTCCCCAATTTATGGGCACCCCCTCAAATTCTTATCCTTTGCCGCCTCAAAAATATTTTTGTATATCTTTAGAGCATATTCTGCTTAGGACCAATCTCTCCCTTAATCTACCTTCTAATTCTCAGCCCCACCACCACCACCGTTTCCCTTTTCACTCCTCTTCCCCTGTTGAGTGAAATGGATTTCTATACTCAACTTTGCGTGTATGTATACCCTTCCTTCTTTTGACCAGTTCAGATTCCCCTCTACCCCTCTCCTTGTTTGTATAGATGTCTCCTTGTGCACCTTGATTATGTGAGATAATTTCCCTTAACTTTCCTGACTTTGAGCAAGTGACTTAACCTTGTTTAAGTTTTCTGGTAGCCTTCTTGCCTTGGAGCCACATCTTTTATTGAATATGAATATTTAGCTTGGAGGGGATAAGTCTATGATCAGTCCAGCACTCTGTACCACACATCGCCTTCATCAGTTTCACACCCTGTCCGTTCTTACAATGACATAGTCTATTAAGTGCCAGTGTTTGCTCCAAGAGTGCACTCACAAAGTTTTATCAGATGACAGTGTTGGTGATGAGGTTATGAGATACACAAGCCTTCAGTAGTAAGAGACCATTGCTGTTGCTGTTTCCAGAATTATAAGCTTGTCTTCTTTTAGCACATTGATCACGAGGGTCTCCAGCTCTTCATAAAATTTTTCTTTGACCTTATCAGGGTTCTTCATGATGGGAAGTATATATACTGATGATGGTGGCATGGCGCTTTCCTGCAAGTGGCAATCACATTGTCATGAGCCTGTCATTCACTCCTTTTGGGAGGCATACAAGCTTATTAGCTAGATTAGTTTTGATTGTGAAACCTATGCTAGCTTCATGGCATTCCTTTCACTGCAACCACTCCAGAAGGTGTATCCACCTTTAACTTTGGTGAGCTGGCCTTAATTTGCCAGCCTGGTTTCACTCAGAGCTGCTCTTTAGATATGATACCTACTGCACTCTCTCACAACAAGAGCTGTTTGACTTTCAGGTCTACTGGATTTTGTGTTGTCCATAATGTGTTGTACACATTCCATGAGTCGATGGTGAGTGGAATCATCTTAGTGAAAGTTTTTGTACAGCTCTTTGTGTTTTGACCACAGGGCGGGATCCCCACCTGCTGCAGTAAGCAGGCCAGGGTTGGGTCAAGCAGACAGTTCTTTTCTAGCCCCTTCCTCATGCCAGGAGGTGAGCAGTGTGATCCTTAAAAAAGGCTGCTCAGACACCCAGGGGCTGCCGAATTCCGCTGCTGCTTCAGTCCAATGAGAAGACGACCCTATGCCCCGGGCTGCCTGCGTGCAGGGTTGTGACTACTGCTCCCAGTGTATCCGCACCTGCTGCTTCATCACTTTTCCATTGCCACAGGTCTTTGAGGAAGGTAAAATGGTATGGGCAATGTCTTTTTTTTTTTTTTTTTGGCAATTGGGATTAAGTGACTTGCCCAGGGTCACACAGCTAGTAAGTGTCAAGTGTTTGGTCTGAGGCCCGATTTGAACTCAGGTCTTCCTGACTTCGGGGCCAGTGCTCTATCCACTGGGCCACCTAGCTGCCCCTGGCAATGTCTTTTTTTTTTTTTCAAACATATTTCCACATGAGTCATGTTGTGAAAGAATGAATAGGAACAAAAGGGAAAAACCACAAGAAAGAAAAAAAAGAGAAAGAGAGAGAAAATAGTATGCTCTGATCTGCATTCAGACTCCATAGTTCTTTCTCTGGATCCGGATAGCATTTTCCATCATGAGCCCCTTGGAGTTGTCTTAAATCATTGCATTGCTAAGAAGAGCTAAGTCTATCAAAACCTAGTCATCGCACAATGTTGCTGTTACTGTGTACAATGTTCTTCTGGTTCTGCTCCTGACGTCTTCTGATTCCTGCATAAATTGAATTTAAGTAAGGCAGAGTTGCACAAAGTGTTCAGCCTCCCTCTCTCTTCTAGAGCCTTCAAAGTCCAGTGGTAAGACAAAAGTCAAGACAACTGGGGATGGCTTGGGATGCAGCGGATGACCTTGGCCTCTTCAATGTCTAACCAAGCTCTAAGCATTCCATAGCACTTACTTCCACTGCCCTCATGGCCCATTACAACAAATTGTTCACATCTACCTATTCCACTTGGGAAGTCTCCCCATGCCTGGGGTAGACACCCCCATCCCAACTCACTGACAAGTTTGAGGCCCATCAGTCAACCCGATCTAGCTCATCTGCCAAAATGGTTTTACCAGCCTAGGGCCGTTGCACGTGCTACAGCTTCTTGGAGCTACAGGTGAGAGGCGGGTGCCAGGTGTACCCCAAAAGTAGATGAGCAGCCCTGTAAAGGGCTCAGCAGCCCTCACACCAGAGGTGCTAGTCCACCCTGAACACCCCAACATATGTATATCACAAGTAGATATTTATACAAAGAGGAGGGTAGGGGAGAGATTGACACTTGAACCTCACTCTCATCTGAACTGGTCAAAAGAAAGAATACACACACACACACACACACATGCAGAGTTGGGTACAAAAATTAATTCCATTCAACAGGAAATAGGAGGGAAAGTTGAGAAAGGGGCTGGGGGAATTAGAGGAAAGGTATGTTAAGGGAAAGATTAGCCCTTAGCAAAACAAACTCTAAGGATATACAAAATACTAATAACTCTCTTTGAGGACGCAAAGGATGGAAATCTGAGGGAATACTCATAAACAGAGGAGTGTATGAACAAGTTATAGCATATAAAGGTGATGGAATATTATTATGCTGAACTCTTATCAGCATAATGACCAACCAAGACTTCTGGAGGACTAATGATGAAACATGCTGCCCACCTCCTGATCGAGAGGTGAGGGATTCAGAATTCGGAACGAGACACATTTTCTTTTATTCATGACCAATGTGTTTTGATTGAGTATACATACTGGCAATGGGTTTTTTTCTCATGTTCTCAAGGGGACAGGATGGTAGAGGAGGAATTTGGGGTAGGAAGGTGAGAAGGATCTTGACTGATTAAAACAAAATATTTCTCAAGAATAAACAAAAGTGTTTGTCTTTATGATGTTACTGCCCAAATTGTTTCCCTCTTTTTGTTTACTTCACCCTTCATCAGTTCACATGAGTCTTCCCAAGTTTCATTGAAACCATTTCTTTCATCATTTCTTATGGCACAATAGTATTGTATTGCATTCATGTACCATAATTTGTTTAGCCATTCCCTAACTGATGGGTACCCTTTGAGTTTCCAGGGTTTGTTTGTTTGTTTTGTTTTGTTTTGTTTTACAAAAAAAATTGCCACTTAAAATACTTTTGTACATATGTGTTTTTAAACTCTTTTTTTTTTTTTATTTCTTTGAGGCCTACTAGTGGTATCAAGGATATGCAGAGTTTAGTAATTTGGGGGGCACAGTTCCAAAAAGCTTTTTAGAATGGCCAGACCAATTCACAGCTCCAACTAAAGTACACTAATATGCCTGTTTTCCAACAGCCCCTCCAACACTTATATGTCATTCTCTATTTTTTGATCAACTTTGCTAATCTGATGTGTGGGAGGTGGAGCCTAATTCCTAGTGATTTGGAGCCTTTCTCATATGCATGTTAAGAGTTTGGATTTCTACCTACTCATCTCCTTTGGCTGTTTATCAGTTGGGGATCCCATTCCCTTCTAGGCTCCTTGCAGTCTAGCTTCTGACCCTATGACTCAATAAAAACCTCTCTGCAAAGTGGACAGATGATTTACTAACTGCTAAAGCCAAAAGCGTTTTCTCAGTACTTCTTCTTGACCTTCCTGCTGCTTTCTAACCCTACAAAGCCCTCCACCCCTCCTGGATACTCTCTTTTCCCTTGGCTTCCATGATGCCTCCCTCTCCTGATTGCTCTCCTAAATGTCTGACAGTCCCTTCTTTCTTTCCTTTATTGGCTCCTCACCAAACTCCCTAGGAGGATAACCCTCATGTCTCTGTCTCTCCTTGCTTCTCTTTCCCTTGGCCATCTGAAGGGGAAGGAGAAGGGACAAAAGGCCCCATGTGTCCAACAAGTAGATGCCATGGACAGTACTTACACCATAGAAAGAATAGCAGTATAAAGGCTCAGTAATTCACATAAGGTGAAATCCAAGAAAGGAAACAAAAATAGAACCCTTAGCCTCAGATCTTCCCACACCAATGCACAAAGTCTAGCTGACAAGAAAGGCAAAGGAGATAGAGACTTCATGGGATGCCAGCTCTGAGTGGGTTCTGCAGTAACCTGAGCATCTCTTGGGTGGTCACAGGAATTCTTCTCATCCTCATTTTTACCTGACTTGTCATCTCATAACAACAGCACACCCAAGAAAAAGTATCCAAGGAAGTTGTATTCATTTTATAGACCCCTTTGCTATGCCTTCATTGTGTAGAATCTGAGATGAATTGTTGAAACTGGTCTGTTTTATTGCTTTGTCAAGAAATTCAGTGGCAGCTAGGTGGTGCAGTGGATAGAGCTCCAGCCTTGGAGTCAGGAGGACCTGAATTCAAATCCAGCCTCAGACATTTGACACTTACTAGCCGTGTGACCTTGGGCAAGTCACTTAACCTTGACTGCCTCACAAAAAAAAAAATTCAAAGCATCATCACATGATAATCAGTGTTGTCTCTGTTGGAGTTAAAATAATGGTCAGCTCTTTTCTAGTTCCTGTAATTTTCAATACTTTTGTATTTTTATGCCTCCAGTTTATAAAGTAAATTCTTTGAGTTCTGATCTTTATTTTTAACATGCCTTTTGCATCATGTGTTTATGATAGTGATGTTAACGATACTTTATGACTCGTGCCACAAACTGAGCTGAGAGATTACATTATGCCCGCAAGCTTGTCACTTGGAACTCATCGATGTGATCTCGAGCCATCAACGATATGAAAAAAAAATGCACCTGGGAGCAAAAACCCATAAGTAATGTCAGGCTTTATTGTCTAGTTCTTTGCTTGTTTGTTTATTTTTTAATAAAAGATCTTCCTTTTCAAATGAGGAAATTAGTTTTAACTTCATTTCCAATACTCCTTTCCTCACTGAAGCTGTTGCTCAAATAAGTTATTTTAAACCAGTGGTCCCAGATTGGATTTTCTCACAGAAGTCTTTTTTCTTTCTAATTTTGTTTTTGCTTTTGAAAAATTTAGGAATACCTAGTGAGTAGAATGGCATTAAAGTATGATTTAAATTTTTACAGACCAACTTACCTTTTATTTTTGCTGTTGTGAGAAATATATCGAGTCAGCCAATATGTTGTACTCTTGTTGTGTGCAGGGGACCAGGCAAAGGGAACACAAAGGTGAGAGGGGGAGCTTACCTGTCAGTGGGAGAGACAATACGTACAAAGATTAAATATGAAGCAGTTTAAGGAGAGAAAAAGACTATTAACTGAGGGATCAGTGGTACATGTATATATATATATATATTTATATATATATATCTAAAACATATATATATACACATGTGCTGGTACACGCACACACACACACATACACACACACTGAAGGATCAGTTATATATATATACACCCACATATATACATATATGTATGATGAATGTACATATATCTATGTCTACACACACTCAGTTCTTATGAAGGCTGATGATGAATCAATAAGACATGAGCAAAGGGAGAGGAATAAGGAAAGGGTGGCATCATGGAAGCCAAGGGAGAAAAGGATATCTGGGAGGGTGAAGTGCTCTATAGGGTTAGAAAGCTGCAGGAAGGTCAACATCTATATATAGGTATATAGATAGACATGGAGGTAGAGATGAAGACCGAGACAGGGATATACAGGGTGTCCTGAAAATCTAAGCTATTAAGCTATTAAAACTTAAAACTACACTGAGACTATTGGAACACCCTATATAATGTATGTATGTATGTAGGTATACACACTATATATATATATAGCACAATGTATATAGCATATGTATGAAATGTGTACAATAAGATATATATGTGGGAAGTGTGATAAGGAGGCAATCAAGGAAATAATACAAGGATTGCCACATACCAGAGAGGGTCCAGCTTAGGTTAGGCAACAAATTTGTAGTGAACCAAAGGTGTTCAGCAACATGTAAGTTGGCATGGAAAAGGGTAACGAGAGTATTCCAAGACTAGGAATTGGTGAGGCAGGAGCAGAAAAAGAAGTAGGAGAAGGAGGCAAAGGATTGGAAGGAAAAAGAGAACAGGGTGTAGCTGAACTGGGTAAGTGGGGAACCATAGGATCAAGTCTACAGAGGAGGGAAGGCATGTTGAGTTGGAGAGCAGGCACTTCTCTTTTGAGAAGCTGTGGCTCTTCCTAAGAAGGCCCTGGAGTAACTTGGGGGGAGGATGTCGCCGGCAAACGGGAGTGTCTGCGGTACCACGCTGTCGATGAGAATGGCGCCTTCACTTTGACTGTCCGAGACATCCTCCGCGAGCCAGCACCTTCATCAAGCTTCATTCCCCTGTTGGGTGCTTTGGCTGATAGTTGAACAAGCTCAACTTTCTGGTTGTCTGTCCAATGATATTATGATTTTCCATGTGCAGCCTAGGTCTTTTTTGGCTTTTGGCTCCTCCCTGCCCCTGCCTCCTCGGCAGTTTGGGGCCATTTGGAGAGGGGACAGCAAAGCTCAGGTGACCGATCCTGTGATTTGTCAAATGGGTACCCTCAGGAGGACTGGGCAATCAGCATTGCCAGGTATTGCTTTTACCCATTTCATATGGGATTATAACTGCCTTGGGGGCAGAAACTGTCTTATCTCATCAATGAATCTCTAGGCCCTGGTCCAGTGCCATGGTCACAACAGGCCCTTCATCAGAGCCTGTGAATTGAATCAAATATACTTCTCTCCCCAGTTAGATCATACAGCTTTTCAACATCATTGACCATACTTTACATCACCTTCTGCTTTCCAAAGAATTTAGCATGGCGCATGCACACAGTAGGCACCATCAGGGTTCGCATTCTCATGGGATGGGTGCGTTTTCAGGCACACCTTCTTGGCGGAAGTGCAGGGAGAGGGACCTTCTGTGATGCTTCATCCTTCAGAGGCTGAGAATTTGATTCTTATCAGAAACATCTAGTGAACTGAAATTTCAGGCTACCGTAGTATAAACCACAGTTGAGAGTACAGTGGGAACCATGCTACTTTTTGTTTCGTAGGAGACTAACATCCCCAGACTGGAAGGGCAGTGACCACTCAGGGGCTCAGCATGAGAGCTGCCCCATTTTTCTGACCTTACTCCTGCTTAGGCAGCATCCCCACTCCCACTTCCTAGGGTCCACCATCTTGGTGCCAGACTTAGTGAATACACCCAATCACCTTAGCGCACTGCAGTGTACAACTCCTGGACTCAAGAGATCCACCAGCATCAGCTCCGCAGAGCCAGGGATGATGGGTGTGGGCTACCAAACCTGGCTGAGAATCTGTTAAAGGTAAAGGATTTATATTTGATTCAGTGGGATTAAGGTCTTTAACACAAGTCAAAATAATAGGAGAAAAATCTATTCTGTGATTCCCAGAACATGAAGGGACTGTGGTGAAATGTTTTCTTCTTAAACCCAGAAAGTGTCGGGGTCAATTTTACAACCTGGGGCTGAGAAGATTAAGAGTCAGAAGACTTGGGCTCTATTGATATGGGCACAGCCCACACTTCCTGGCTTTGTGCCCTGAATACATGATTTTGTCACTAGATGGCGATCCCCTCCCTGCCAGAAGTTATCCAGGACACACACAGTGACTTTCCCCATTGCTCACCAAGGGGGTAGGGGGTGGGATGTGAGCCCACAAGCTCAGACTACTTCTTTCTCCCATAGCCTATGGCTCCTGGACCTTCAGTTACACCTCCAGGTTCAATATAGATCTAGGAATAGGGTCTGTAATAGGGATGGGGGCTGGACTTAAGATTTCGCTGGCATAGGGAACTCCTGGGTGTGGAAGCTCTCTACCAATATAGGTTGCACCTTCTCTACAACTTCAATCACTGAAAAGTTGAGTGACTTGCCCGGGGTCGTACCACCAAGCATGTGTCAGAGTGGGGTTGGAACCCAGGGCTTCCAGCTCTCTATCCAATTTACCCAGTGACCTCTCATGGCCTAGTTTATGTTCCAAATTGACTAAAATAAGAAAATCTCTTATCTCCACTGTCCACACCCAACCACATGTTTCAGAAATCTCTTGCTCTTTTGCTGACTAACCTTATTTATAAGCCTTAGATGATGGACTTTTCAGTTGCCACATGACTTATTTAGAAACAGCAAATAACTATGAATGGAACTGTGGCAAAATAAAACTCAAGTGGCTTTGCCCAGTTATCTCCCTTCCCCCACAAGTCTCCTCCCAGCCAGTACCTGGGAGAAATAATAAGGAAGGGGACTTCACACCTGGAACTCACCAGAACAGCTTCGAAAGCAGAGAGGGCACGGGAGAAGTGCTGCACCCGCTACCTGCCCAGTCTCAGCCCCAGTTGGGTTCCACTCAGTCTGGCTTTGAACACCAGGCCATCTTGCATCACCCACACATTGGCCCCATCTCTGGAAATTGGCCACCATCACCCTCACAGCAATCCAGGATCCTTCGTGGCTCCTTCACGGCAACCCCAACAATCACGTGGCAGGAACTCTGAGCACCAAGCAGCCGGGGGCTCCCAGTGGGGTTGGCCATCCCTCCATTTCTGGCCACACGGACAGAAAGGAACGGGAAAGGGGACAGAAGCCCCTCTCCCGTTGTCCTCCCATAGGCAGAATCCTGCTCTCTCAGCCTCTGAGAAGCTCCAATCCAAACTGCAATTCATCATGCCTGAGTAGTCCCACTTTTTGGAGGTCCCACAGACTCAGTTTCCCCTGTGGCAGTCCTTGGGGCTCCTCACATTGCTACCGAAAAACCTAATACAGCTGCTTTGCCAATTAACTTGAACTGCTTTCCACCTCTTCAAAATGGGGAATAATCATATATATCTTCACCATACCCAACGGGTGTGCTGGAGCCAGCTCAAAGTGGCTTAGAGAGTCAATCATTAAATTTTCAGTGTGAGCATTTTCACCTTGGAAACCTGTGAACCCTAAAAATCAGGGCTTGATTTATTGTTTTGTTGTCTACACTTAACATATTAGTGATGCAGATTAAACCTAAAAGTGTGTCCTGCTTACATATTTTTACAGAGAGATGGTTGTTAAACATCTGCTAGCACATCCCTGCCGTATCCACGCAAGACATCAAAACCTGTGTAAACCAATAAGCCCCATGCAAATTGCAAGGTATTTTTATTATTACCCCAGCAAATGCAGTAGCTTGAGAAAGCTGAGCTCTTAGGCAGGTATGTAGCAATGGATAGAAGACAGATACCTACTAGTAGTGTGATCCCTGACTTAACCGCTTTCTGCCTCAGTTTTCTCATCTGTAAAATGGGGATCATAATAACACTTTCCTCCCAGAGTTATTGTGAGGATAAAACAAGATGCTAACATAAAGTGATTGGCAAACCTTTAAAGCTCTCTATAAATACCAGTGATTAATAATGATAATGCTGAGCCAATGGACTGTCTTGGAAAGAACAATCAACTTAATGACCAGGAGATGGAGCTGTAATCCTGACTCTGACACTCCCTTTCAGGGAGATCTGTTAAGACCTGGAGCCAGTCATGCTTCGAGCCTTTCCTCATTTGTACAATGAACATGATTCTTGTACTCTGAGTAGGGAATTCGTGAGGTAAAATTTTAAAATGCTATATAAATATCAAATTTCTTTCTGGAGGTCACTTGGGGCTACATAGGGCACTTTGCACAATTAATACCCATGTTCTGGGTGACTTAATCCGCTCGCCACTCTGGGATTGTGCTGTCAGCTGCTGAAACAGCCATGCCCTCTTGGTCTAACTGGCCCAGATGATGTTTCTCATCCCATGCTGGCCATCCACCCTGCTGATGAGCACACCCCACCTCTCTCTCTCCTTCCACCTTTGTTCTGAGGATGATAATCAAATCATTGCTTTGGGAAGGGGGGTGTCCATTGATTCCCTCATGATGCCAGTCACCATGCCTGTGACTGTCCAAACCAAAACACCCTTCCCCGGCAGCCACTCCCTTATGTGTTATCTCCCCTAACAAGAACGTAAGCTCTTTGAGAGCGGGGACAGTCTTGCTTTTTGTTTGTATCCCTAGTTCTTAGCACAATCGTAGACACTTATAAATACTTCTCATTTCATTCATTTATCCATTCATTGGAAGGAAGCTCAGAGCTCATTCTGTCTAACCTATACCTGACTAGGTGTATAGGGAGTGTGGGGTGGGGTTGCTTTTTTGTTTGTCCATATAGGTTGTGTATGCCCACATGGGTCTGTCTAGATATGGCCCATGGGGAGACAAGAATAGATATTTCTAGCATCTCCTCCTCCCACTATTCTCCAAGGACAGCTTTGATTCCTGCCAGGTAAGGAAGCAGGAGATGGGCCAGCCTCTGGCCAGCCTTTCTCTGCTCCTCAGAGAGAGAGGAGGTACAGAGTGAGAATCCTATCTATCTGCTCCCTTAAAGTCTAGAAGAAATAATTTTTAGATTAAAGCTCTCCTCCTGACTACCATTCCTCAATGGGAAAGGAGGGTCCCAAGATACATAGCCAAGGCATGACTTCCTTCTCACCAGAATGAACATAGACATAGCAAATAAGCCCATTTATCTAAAGTGATAGCAAAACAGAAATCAGAGAAAGGATACATATGAAAACATATGCCAGACAATACAGATGGAATGAGCTCTCCCTTTGTGAATGAGATAACTTGGCTCAACAGAGAGACAGTGACAGCGACAGAGACAGGGACACACACACACACACACAGAGAAAGAGAGAGAGAGAGAGAGAGAGAGAGAGAGAGAGAGAGAGAGAGAGAGTCCCAAGTCTCAACCAAAACTAAACTCCCCCAAGCAAACTGGGGGTAGAGACAGCATAGAGATTTTCAGTTTCTCTACATGTCACCTCCTTCCCAGAGTCTTTTTCCCTTCATAGACATGAAGACAGATTGGAATTGTGGGTCTCCTTGATGCTGGAAGTCAGAAAAGCCTGGATCTCTCTTTTCTCTGGCTCTCACCCATTCTTCCCACCTCTCATGCAGGTGCAGGGCGCTGACCTCCACCAATGAGGTGATAGTCCCATTCAATTGGCCCTTTGAGCCTGACATTCCTGGGCTGAAACTCTGCAGAACCTGAAAAGATCAGCTAAGTTTGAATGTTTGCGATAATACATTTTGAACTAAATATTCCTTTGTAAAAGTAAACTGACTGTTAATAGGAGATGGAACTGGGGTGCAGGGGATGCTAGAGGCATTGGCAAAGGGCCGAGACACCCCCAACCCCCCATGATGGTATCAGATGGGGGACGGATGAAATGGAAACACCTCTTCAGGGCTGATAACCTCACAGCCTTCATGGGAAGGGTGCAGGGTGGTCAGCATTACAGATGTAATAAGAGAGTGGGCTCCCATGGACCCTACCCACAGTTGTCCCTCCTGGTTCCAGCTGACCACATGGGAGCTTTGGGGCCTGTTTGCAGCCATTCACTGCTGAAAGACTTGCATTTTGAGAGGATGACACTATCACCTTATTGGCTGATGAGTCAAAGGAGCCCCTCACTCACTGGATCTTTTGAAAGGAGACACAGCCACCAGTGAGGTCTCATGGACCGAATCATTTGCTGTTTTTAGACCTTCCCTGTGAGGGAGGTGGCAGGATGTGTGGAGGGAGTGTGCTGCTGGCCCCAACCCTGCTCCCACGTGAAGTGACCTGGGCCTCTGCCCCTCTCTGCCTTTCCCTCTTCTTGCTTCCTTTCCTCAGTAGTTAATGACTGAGGATCTACCGCAGGGTGTGTCTAGGCTTAGTTTGACAGGTCTGCAGGGCCTGAGTCAATTGTGGGAGGCAGCTACTATCAAAACTAGCATTGTCCCAGTCTTGGCCTCCTTCAGCTGCCATCGTGTACCAGGAATTATTTGGGCATTGCAGAGATCAGCATTCCTGCAAGCCGCTTTATATTCTGATGAGGTTTAAGCATCTGCCCCCTCAGATACTGTAACAGAAGTCTTGTTAAATTACCAAATCCTGTTTTAAGTCATTGCATCAATGTATGCTGGTGAGAGTCTTTTGTGTTTTAATAGTTCTGGTGTGCATAGGAATAAAATATCTGTCCCATACCTGATTCACATTTGACATCGGGTACCCTCTTCTTGGGCAGACCAAGCCAACCACCCAAACCTTAAGCTTCAGGACCTAATGAGCCACAGAGAGTGAGAAAAGGAGAACTGATCCCTTTCTCCTTGGAAGCCAGACTCTCCTCGAACTGAATCTGGTCTAACCGCAAGCCTGGGTCCAGAGTGGAGGAGCTCCTTAGGGACAGGGGGTGGGTGCAGGACCCCAGCCTCTACAGGCCCCAGAGTGGATGCTTAAAATTAGACCAGAGCTGCCGATCTCTTATCAACAAATAGACGACATCCAGCTTCCTCTTGCAGACCTCCAGGGAGGGCACACCCGATACCCATGGCAGCCCATCGCACTGTGGGGCATCAGTCTTTTCCTTTTGTCAACTCCAAGTCTGACCCTTTGCCCCTTACACCCATTACTTCCAGTTGTGCCCTGGAGCCGGGTCATAGGCCTAACCTTTGTTCTGTGTGAGAGCCCTTCACTGAGGATGGAAAACATGCTCCCTCTCCTCCAGATGAAACATCCCTAGTTTCTTCAAAAAATCCTCAAATGGAACCATCTCCACGGAGCCTGGCCTGCTGGGTTTTCTGCTTGAAATACTTCTCAAACCCTAATTCTTCCCCTGCTGAGAAGCCTCATGGCGCCTAGTGGGAATGGGCCAAATCTCCATGTTGGGTAATTTCTCTTACACGGCTATGTAGACACGGCCCCTTGAGGATGCCAGTGGTCTTTGTACCTCCCAGGCCCAGCACAGTGCCCTGCACATAGTAGGGACACAATAAATGCTCATTCCATCCATCTTCCATTTTCACCGTATACATCTTGTACACACCTATTATACACATGTTGTCACCCCATTAGAATATGAGCTCCTGGGGCTGCTAGGGGGGGCAGTGGAGAGAGCATAGGCCCTGGGTTCAGGAGGACCTGAGTTCAAATCCGGTCTCAGACGGGACACTTGACACTTACCACCTGTGTGAGCCTGGGCAAGTCACTTAAACCCAATAGCCTCGCAGAAAAAAAAAAAAAGAATAGGAGATCCTCAAGGGCAGCTACACGTTTTGACCTTTCTTTGCACCCTCAGGGTTTGCTTGGCACAATCCTTGGTGTTTAACAAGTGCGTGTAGACCGGCTTGTCTAATAGGAAACACGTGAGGCCAGAGAAGAAGACGTCGTCGATTCAGAACACTGGTGCTCAGCCTTCCGCTTCCTTAATTTACAGCTAGACCCTTCTTCAAGTCCCAGCTCAAATCCCGCCTTGTGCAAGACGCCTTTCCAGATCCCCCTTGGTGCTAATCCTCCGGTGATTATCTCCAGTGGATGGTGCAGGTATTTATCGGCTGTTTGCAGGTCGTCTCCAGCCTCGGACTGAGCCCCTGCGCACAGGGACTGTCCCCCGCCTCTCCGCAGCTCCAGCACGCGGCACAGGGCCTGGCACGTAGTAGGAGCTTATGCTTGTGGCCTTGACCTGCCCGTTGCTATAGAATCGGTCTCCTTTGAGCCCTGCGCATTACACTTTATCCATTTAAAAGCCTGGCTTTGCGAAGGGGTCCAGAGCACCAGCCGCGGGGAGAGCCCCTGGGCCGTGAGCAGCACGGACCTAGCTCAAGCCCTAAGACAGCTCATTTGATGGATGCATGGATTGATTACAGGTGCTGTTCCCTTCCTGCCCTGCCCCATCCCAGCCACAGGGGGCACCACCGGGCGGTCCTCGGGCCTGACAGCGGACCCAGCAGCCTAAATGAGGCGGTGCTAGAGCGGGTTGGCGGAGGAGCGGGGGCAGAAAGGGCTGGCGTTCCTTGCGCAGGCACACTCGCTGCCACCTCCACCCCCACCTTGGCGCCTGCAGTGACAGGACTCGGCTCAGGCTATCGGAGCTCGGCCCCGCCCCTCTGCCCTGGCCCCGCCCCGCCCCTCCGGGTGGGCGGTTGCCGGGCAGTTGAAAGATGCGGCGCCTGCGCAGTGGGGCTCCGGAGGGGCTGGGCAGGGGCTCGGGAACGAGGACGGGGGCGGGGCGCGGGCATGAGCCGGAGCTGGAGGAGGCCGAGGCGGCCGGGCCCCCCCGCGGCTCGGGGGAGGAAGGGAGCCGGGCAGAGGCCGGCCGACGTGAGTGTGTGTGCCGGGGCTGGGAGAGGGCAGGGGGCACGCCGTGGGCGGAGGGCTCCCTGGCTCCCCCATTCTCTCTCCTGCCTCCATCCCCCCCTTGCCTCTATTTCCATCCATGCCTCTATTTCCCCTCCATACTTGTTTCCCCTCCATGCCTCTGTTTCCCCGCCATGGCTTTTTCCCCCTCCACGCCTCTATTTCTCCTTCCATGCTTCTATTTCTCCCATGCCTGCTTCCCCTGCCTTTTCCCTCCCATTTCTCTGCCCCACCCCTGCCTTTATTCCTACCCCCTCTTACTTCTTATCCTTTCCTTCACACCCCTCTCTCCCTCCCAGGCCCACGTTCCTCTTTTCTCTCCAACTGCTCCTTTACCTGGTCTCTCCGCCCCCTGAATGCGCCCCCTCCCCCCGGTCCAGCAATCCCATCCTGTGCCTTAGAAAAGAAGCCCTCCGGGCTGGTGTGTCAGCTGAGCTAGCTCCGGGCTGGGGACCTTGTTCTAAGCAACTCTCTGTTAAACATTGACCAGCCCACTAGGACTTCCCTTTCCAGGGAGAGGCCCACTTTGGGGCAGGGGAGACAGGGCTGGACCTGGGGGGGATGAGAACACCTGGGCTCTGGACTCCCTGGGTGGCTCCTGCCCCCCAGCCCCCTTCAGATGAGAGAGGTGGCCTCTAGACCTTGGTTACTTACCCCTGGGAGCTGTGGGTTCATGGGATGCTGGACTCCAGGAGGAGGTTTGCACCCATTTGGTCAAGGATTGGGGGGGAGGGTCAGTGTTGTGGAAAACCAGGGACTGTGGAGTTTGAATCCAGAGGCTGCTCCATCAATACCGCTTGTTACCCAGTGCTTCCACAGTGCCTGGCACCCAGCAGGCGCTCAGCAGATGTTGATGGAATGCCCAGGACCTCCCCTTCCCTTTTCCTGCTCCCAGGGCTGGCTTCTTGGGGAGACTGGATCTCTGCCCTTGGGGATGTGGGACTGCCTGGTCTCCCCACTCAGGGCTGGTTCTTGAAAGCTGAAGATCTTGTATTTTCGTTTTTGATTAGGCATGTGAGGAGCTGAGAGGGGAGAGGCCACATGAGCACAGGAAGGCTCCAGCCTGGGTGAAGGAGAGCGTTTTAGGTCGGAGCTGTGTGAAGGAGGTGAGTTCTAGGAACCCCCCGGGGAATGCCAGTGTGTGACCAGGAGGGCAGAAAGTGTTCTGTGTCTGAGGGGGAGGGCTTAGGTTCTGGGTCAGGGCCAGTTTGGACCCGATGCCCAGAGCAGGGCTGCTGGCTCCTTTGCTTTGTTCATTAAAAAGCAGAACAAAATCTCGGTTTTTTGTCTGAATTCACTGTTCAAGTTTTTAGTTTTGGGTTTGTTTGATTTTTTTTTTAAGAGGAAATAAAGTTACAGTCAGATTCGAATGGAAAATAATTAAAAGGAATCTTGTGAGCAGTTGTTGAGTATGTTGGGATTATCACACTGAATGTGAGTAAGTGAAAACCAAACCGAGCCAGCAGCCCAGCAGAACTGTCTCTAAGGAGACCCTGGCAGAGCTGGGCAACAGTTACTGCCGAAAATGAGTTTTGTGATTCTACGTCCAGACGTCCCCAATAGAACAGTGGTCGATGGACAATTCTGAAGGGGAAAGCCTTGAGTGCTTTAGCGTGTGTGGGTTGAAGGGAGCAGGGTGTGAGCCCCAGTCTGGGGGTGGCATCTCCTGGGTCTGTTCCCAGGCCTCTTTCTTCCTCCCTAAATGTCCCTGGGCATTTCCCTGAGACTTTTAAAATGGGGCTGGTATCACTTGTCTTCCTCTGGAGGCTATAAAATTTAATTAATGGTTTATAACTGCCTACTTTTATAGATGAAAGGCAATAGAGTACTCATATATTAAAATTTACAAAGAAGTTTTACTCTGAACGGAAGAATAGGTAGTGAAATAATCTTGCTGAAGCTTTTTATGTCCATTAAGTTACCATCAATGAGTGTTTAACCATTTGCAGTGTGGGGAGGCATTACAATGTGTAGGACATCTGCCCTTTTGAAGAAAGATTCCACCTGAGGTTCTGATCTGAGAAATGGAAGAGATTTTGTCTTGGTGTTTCTTGGAGTGTTCGTAAGTTCAGAGGACTTACAGCTTAACAGAACTTTGGGATCATTTTACATATGAGAAAACACTGACAGCTAGGGAGGCTGAATCATTTTCTCCAGGGCCCACAGGTAGTGGCTAAGAATGGCCTGTGTTCAGGTCTTCTGGCATCCAAACTCCGAGCTGTTCGATGGGAAATCTTACACCACCAATGTGGGCTGGAAGAGAAGACATTTTTACACAGCCACGCTGAACAATTATAGAAACATTCAGAATTTTAAAGCAATTCTTTAACAGTCCCATAATACCTAGATGCTCAACGAGTATCCAACAGAATAGTTTAAATTTCCATGATGGCGTGAACAATTTGTATTGGGCATCTCTTTTTGAAACTGGTCACTGTTGTCGTCACGGATGGTAGATTCTCTGTCCATTTTCTTTAAGCTGTACGCTTGAAAAATCGCTCTCGGGAAATGTGGCTGCATGTCAGGGGCAGAGGAGTGAGTTTGAATGACCCTCTCTGGGGAGAGTGCTGGGTACCACCTTACTAATGGTCATATCCAGTACAAGTGACTAGAAAGTGTAGCATATCGTTCGTTTCTCAGGAAGAAGCTACAGGACCGTGTTATTTAACCCTAGAGTACAACTAGGCAAGGAGGGTTTAAAAAAAACCAAAAACCTCTTCACTCAGAAGCCTCTGGCCTTAAGTCCCTTCCAGCCCTGTGCACTCTGATTCTGGACCTGGTCGTCTGAGAAATTCGAGTTCTTCCAAATGTGATGAATTTACGTTAGAGGGAATTGTTAGGGATTGGTTGATGCCAGTTAACAGAGAGTTTCTGTCCCAAATTGGAAGCTTCATGGTGAGAGCTGTTTAGCTTTCTGAAGCCTCAGTCGGTACCCTTGTTAGCCCTGTTGTTTTTCTTTCTCTCTGCATGAAGTGAGAGAAGGCAGTGCAAGTGGCCAGGCTGAGTTTCTTCACAGGATGGGTTTTGTGGCCGCGGGGGTTCATGCTGCCGCTGCCCTGTGTTCGTTCTCTTGTCGGAAATGGATTTTAAAGGCAGGCGGCTTAGCACAGCCACTGACTCACCTACCTTGCCTTTTTTGTGCCGTATGGAAGGAGTCTAACAGAATTATTTGAAAACTAGACTCTGGCACAAAAGATTTTAGGGGTGTCTGTTCGCCCTTTTATGTCAGAGCTCTAGCAGCCCTGCTTTATGGACCTTTTAAGAAAGAATCCCTCTTATATCCCCAGAGCTATCATCGGAAGAGTAAGTAGGAAATCTGGAGCAAAAGAGCACAGTCCTGAGTCATAGGAGCGTAGATCTAGAGGGCTGAAGAGGGACCAGATCAGATCATCTTATTTTACAGATAAGGAAACTGAGGCCTGAGACAGGAAGTTGCTTTTCTTTGAGAGCAGGGCTATTTGTGATTTCTCTGTGTGTGTGTGTGTGTGTGTGTGTGTGTGTGTGTGTGTGTTTAGCTTCCAGGATGACAAAATCTTTCTTGAACCGAGAGGCAGAAACTTGCTTCTTCCAGGCCCAGGGCAGCAGAAGCTGTGTGTAGAAAGTGGCTCTTCTAGGGGCAGTGAGGTGGCGCAGTGGATAGAGCACTGGCCCTGAAGTCAGGAGGACCTGAGTTCAAATCCGGCCTCAGACCAAACACTTGTCACTAACTAGCTGTGTGACCCTGGGCAAGTCACTTAACCCCAATTGCCCCAAAAAAAAAAAAAAAAAAAAAGGAAGTGGCTCTTCTTACCCAGTAACTCCTGCCTGCTTGAAGTCTTTTGAAGGCTCCTCCCTGGCCCAAGCATCACAGGCTTGACTTTTGTAATGCTTTAATCCTCAGGACAGATGATAGGATTAGTGGTAATTGCTGCCTGAGGATCACTGCAGGATCCCCAAACTGGACTCGTTCCCCCACAATCAGGCCAAACCCAGGCATCTGAGAAGGGCTGGCACAGCCACCAACCTGCTTGGTTTGTTGTGGGTGGTTTCTCTTTGACGTCTCCGCTGTGTAGGTAGAGTTTCAATGGCAGTGTGTGTTAACTTGCAAGTCTGTGAACGTCGTATGTCGTGGTGCCCAGTACATGCCTTACAGAGGAATTGTGTCATAAGAGAACCTTGGGCTCAGTGGGCTCCTGGCTCTTTTGGAATGCGGATGGATCCTGTTGGTAGCTTGTCTTTTTTTTTGGCAAAGTATATTTTACTGCCTTTTAAAACCACCAGAAAGCTCATCTCACTGAACAACTCCATTGGGTCCTTATTTCTGGGACAGCCCTGATCTCTCTCCTTGGTCAGCATGTACCTTTGTGTTGACTTCCCAAATTAGAGGCAGAATGGAACCTTCTTGAAGGCAGGGACTGACCCGCTTTTTGAATCTGTATTCCCAACTCTTAGGACAGTGCCTGGCGCAGAAGAAACACTTAATAAATGCCTTTTCCTTCATTCACTAATTTCCCTAATTGAAGTCTTAAGAGGCATTATGAGAAGGTTAGGTCTTTATAAAAATGAGTTCTTTTGTAATTTCCTTTAGAACTTTCATTTTTCTAAATTGTCTCATAGAATTGATTGGTTGGCCTACACGCAGAGGTCAGCAGTGTGATTTTTCTCGACCAGCATGTAAATGTGGTATAGTAGTAACACCTCTAGAAATTTGACTGGCAAGGATGAGTTCCAGAAGCCACTTTTCAAAAATAAATTATTATTTATTTTTAACATTCTTTTCAAAAATTTGAGTTCTGGATTCTCTTCTACTCCACTCATTGAGAAGGCAGGAAATGTGATATCAATTAATTATACATTTGAAATCATGAAAAACATTTCTGTATCGGGGCAAAAAAAGAAAAGTCAAGAAAGTATGAAAAAAACGATGCTTCGAAGAGAAGCCACTTTTTTTTTTTATTTTTGCAATTGGGGTTAAGTGACTTGCCCAGGGTCACACAGCTAGTAAGTGTCAAGGATTTGGTCTGAGGCCAGATTTGAACTCGGCTCCTCCGGACTTCAGGGCTGGTGCTCCATCCACTGCACCACCTAGCTGCCCCTAGGTGCACCCTTTTGACTGAGTCCAAGTTTTGCAGAACAAATCCTTTTATTTTATTAAGTTTGGAGTCAGTCAAAGGGCAGCACTAGAGGACCTAAAGGTGTGGCCTTGAGACCGAAGGTTCTCCACACCTGGCTTAAGCAAAATGATTACTTTTGACTCTCATTGGTTCTTTCTAAAACCTCTGTCATTGAATTTATCCACCCCATTTGATCCCTTACAACAATCCTGGGAGGTAGATGCCATTATCACCCCCATTTTTACAGATGAGGAAACTAAGGCAAGCAGAGGTTAAAGGTCTTGCCCTAAATCACATCTTCCTGACTCTTACAGAGTTACATGAACTCTTACAGAGTTACAGAGTATTAATGATTAGGAAGTCTCAGAGTGGCCTTTGGTGACAATAGGCTCTGTCTGTCATTAATTGCTTGTTGTGCTTGGTTCTTATTAAATACTGTGTCTTTTAAATGATTAGCAATTGGGGGCAAATTCTGAAACTTGTTGAAATTAATATTTGCAAATGACTCATTAAAGTCAGTTGTTTTTTCTTTACAGGAAATGCATAATTTTGAGGAAGAACTCACATGCTCCATTTGTTATGGTATATTTGAAGATCCTCGAGTATTACCATGCTCCCATACGTTTTGCAGAAATTGTCTGGAAAATGTTCTTCAGACATCTGGTAACTTTTACATGTGGAGACCCATAAGAATTCCTCTGAAGTGTCCTAATTGCAGAAGCACAGTCGAAATCCCTCCCCCTGGCATTGAATCTTTACCTATCAATTTTGCCTTGAGAGCTATAATTGAAAAATACCAGCAGGAAGATCACCCAGATGTCATCACCTGCCCTGAACACTCAAGCCAGCCACTGAACGTTTACTGCCTGTTAGACCGCCAGCTGGTGTGTGGCCACTGCCTTACCATAGGCCAGCATCACGGTCACCCCATAGACGACCTCCTGAGTGCCTATGGGAAGGAGAAGGATGCCCCTCCTAAGCTGGTCGAGCAGCTAACTGACCATCACTGGATCAATGTTTGTCTGCTCATGGAAGAGCTGGAAGAACAGAAAGCTCACTTTGAGGAGATTGTCCGAAGTGACGAGGAAGTTGTCCTCCATTATTTTAAGAAACTTAATGATATTTTGGATCTGAAAAAAGATGCTTTTCTGTCTGCCTTGCGTGACGTTAGGACTGCAATTGATGAAGAATACTCCCCACAAATTGAAAGGATGAAAGAAATAAGAGAACAGCAGCTGGAATTGATGTCGTCGACTACATCTTTGGGGGAGGAGGAGTCACCCCTTAAATTCCTGGAAAAAGTCCATAGTGTTCGTCAGCGGGTACGAGACTTGAAACAAAGACAACTCCCTAACATTAAGCCTCTTGAAATTTATCCCCGAATTGGCCAGGTGTTGAAGGAAGAATGGTCAAGAACTGAAATTGGTCGAATCAAAAAACTTAATGTTCCAGAAATAAAGCTTTCCCCCCAAAGGACGCAATGTGCCCCTGCGAACAAGCAGGAGAGGAAAATGGAGTTTTTGAAGACTTTAAGCATTTTTATACTGACAGTTTTTTCAGGGATTTTGATGTTAATATTTTTGTTTAACGAACATATTATGCTGCCCATTTTTAATATGTATTTCTCAGAAGTTTCTCGATCTCTGTATCACACTTTGTCTGCCAGCATGTATACAGTAAAGGAAACAGTGTGCCACACTTATCATATGCTGAAGGGATTAATATGGGACACCCTCTCTTGTTGTTTCTGAGAATTCAGATCCAGATTAATTATGTTTGCCTCTCTCTCTCTCACCAATTCTTAATTAGCTGTGGGGAGTGGGGATAGTATGATAAAAAGCTTGGCCTTTTGCCCACGCTGCCAAAAATGGTAGAGTGTCACCTTTATTGCTCTGTCGAGGCTTGACGCGCTATGTCTTGGTAGGAGTGAAACAAAGGAGGGAGGAGGGAGGAGGATGAGAAGAATGCTCGCTCGGATGATCAGCTCTTGAGTTACTCAGAGTTGACTGTGGTTTTCTAATTATTTTGAATCAAGATTATTCAAAATTTACTCTTCTATTTTGGCTAATAAAGAACGGCTTTTGTATCATGGTGACCTTGAATGTGTCTCTCTTGAGATTGTTTCCCCTCGTCGGAATGATATGTCCTGAAGTCACCTTGTTTTCTTTACTGCTGTGTCATTATTAATGTGGGATCCAGCCTCGCCATCACCTATGGTTAGTTGGTCTCTTCCCATTCTCCTAGTCTGACCCCTGCCCGGGCCTTACTTTTCTCTCCCATTAGTCACAGCCCTCTAGTTAAGCTGTAAGTCAGCTAAAAGCTATTGTTACCTTGCCCCCTTCTCGTAGGGCAGCCCAACCTTGACTTACCTACTTTGTTCCTGCTTCCATGTCACTGCCTGGGGACGTCAGTCTAGAGCCGGGATCCCTCCCGGCCTGTCTAATCCCACTGTCTTTTTTTGACAGATGAGGAAATGAGACCCTGAGCGGTTGTGACGTACCTCATGTCACCCAGGTACTTACGAGAGGTGAAATATAAACTCAGAGACTCACTGCAGAAGCCAGGGTTCTTTCTGATTTATTCTAATCTGCCCTGGACCCTCCTTACTTAGTAGAAATCTTTCCATTTTCCCTTGATTGACTCTTATCACATTCCCCACTGCTATTGTTTCGATCTGTTTCTTCTCAGGTCTCCCACGTTCACCTCACCAATCTTATTGAGAAGATGGAATAGTCTTTTCTACTAGGTCTTCGCCTTAAAAACCTCCTTATTACCCTCACATCTTTGCTTTGGTCTTTGATGAAGTAGGTATATTTTTTCGATGAACAAGAGTCAGTTTTCTTTCCTTCCCCTATTGGAGAAAAAAAGAAAACAAAAATTCCTTGTCAGAAATACGTATGGTTAAGCAAAACAAATTCTTCCCACGTTGGCCGCGTCTAAAAAGAGAGATGGCTCAGACTGCATACTGAGTCCATCACCTGGGTCAGGACGTGGGTATTCTGGAATCAAGGTTGGGCTTTGTTAGTCTTTATTACGTCATCATAGTAAAAATTGTTCTCTTCTGCTCATTTCACTCTGTCAATTCATACAAATGTTCCCATGATTCCCCAAAACCATCCCTCTCCTCCTTTCCTACAACATAATGTGTTCCACTGTATTCACAAACCATATACTGTTCTCTGTCCTCCACCTGATTTGCACCTGTTTAGTTTTCACTTCTTTGCCACAACACAGAACTGCTAAAAACGTTTTTGTGCACAGGGGTCCTTTAACTCTTTCCTCTCAAGGATGTATTCCAGACTTTCTACTGAGCTGTGTGTGTTTGTATTCCCAGCTCTTAGCTCAAAACACTTGATAAATGCCTATTCACTAATTGAATGACTTTCTTTGAGCTCTGTAAGCCTGATAGAGGCATTTCTGGGTGGAGGGCCCCACAGTTCACTATTTCAGGGCCTACTTCCAGTGGCTTTCCAGAGGAATTCATAGTTCATCAATGTGCCTGTTTTCCTTCAGCCATTCTAGCATCAGTCAGCTTTGCTAATCTAATAGATGTGAGCGGGAACCTCGGAGTTGCTTTAATCTACATTTCTCAATTAGTGACTTGGAGCCTTTTTTCATGTGGCTATTACTAGCTTGGATATCTTCCTTAGAAAATTTCCTGTTCACAGTCTGGTATGCATATGTGATGGAATGCTGATGTACTCTAAGAACTGATCAAAGGGATAGTTTCAGAGACACGTGGGAAGACTTGTATGAACTGATGTAAAGTGAAGTGAGCAGAACCAGGAGGACAGTCTATATAATAACAGCGATATTTATAAAGGCAAGCAACTTTGAAAGACTTAGGAACTCTGATGAGCACAGGACCCACCACAATTGCAGAGGACAGGATGAAAGGGGTTAGCCCTCTTCTTCTGATAGAGATGTGATAGATTCAAAGTGTGGCTTGAGATCTTTTTTTCTTTTTTTCCCAGATATGGGCTATGCCAGAATTTGTTTTGCTTGACTATGTACATTTGTAAAAGGAGTTTTATTTTCCTTGTTTTCTTCATGGGGGTGGGGGGAGGTGACAAGAAAGGAGGGAATCTGGATCAGAAAACTTTTTAAAAAAAGAAAGAAGATTGTCTGTTGACCATTTATCAAGTGGGAAATGGCTTCCTTTTTTTTGTAAATTTGAATCAGTTCCATATACATCTCGGAAATGAGACCCTTATCATGGAAACTTGCTTCAAAGGTTTTTTTCCCCATTAACTGTTTCCCCTCTAATTCTAGTTGCATTGGTTTTGTTTGTGCAAAAACTAAATTTTAAGTAATCAAAATTGTCCATTTTCTCTTTTGTGATCCTCTCTCCTTGGTCTAGTTATGAACTTTCCACCTAACCCTAGATCTGAAAGGCAATCTCTTCCTTGTTTCTTTTGTCTTGCTGCTGGACTTTGATAACTTTGGAAGAGACACTGAAGCCCTCTGCAGCTCGGCCTCACTTAAATCCAATTCACTAGCAGGTCAACGTCATCGGTCCTCTTTGAACACAAAGGACAATTTATTTCTGATATCAACCTTTATGTCTATACCCTTTTGGAGCTTAAGGTGATATAAAAAGTGAGATGTTGGTTTATGTGTAATTTCTGCCATACATACTTTCCAGTTTTCCCGGCAGTGTTTGTTGAATAGGAGTTCTTACCCTAGTAGCTCAAGTCTTTGAGGTTATCCAACCCTAGCCTCGTGTGCGTAGTCTGAGATCTGGTACGAGGACCCCTTCTTTCCTGCTTTTTTTATTTTTTCCATTGAGATCCTTGACCCCTTCTTCCAGATGAATTTCATTTCTAAAGTTTTTTTTTCTAGTTCTATAATCCTTTAATTATATAATCCTATAATCTAGTTCCAAATCCTTTGGCAGTTTGGTATGTCACTGAAAAATGAAATGTAGGTAGCGTTTCAGTTTTTATTGTGTGGCCGAGCCTAGCTGTGAGCAGTTAAGTGTTTTTCGTTGCATTCATGCAGTTCCTGTGTCTTGGCAGATAGACTCAAAGGTGTTTTAGACATTCTGTAGTTATTTTTAATGGAATTCCCTTCTCCTTTCACTGGGAGAAAGGAATCTCCTTGCCAAGGCTAATTGGGTTTCTTGTGCCCTTCATCCTTGCCCCTTCCATCAGAATTCTCCCCTTCAGTCTTTTCCCAAGCCTACCAGTGCCGAGCACTGTGCTAAGCGCTGCGGTCACCAAACGGAAAAACAAAACAAAGCTATCTGCCCTCGAAGAATTTACAATCTAATAGAGGGAGACAGCACCCAAAAGGAAGCTGAAAAGTGGGAGAGGTGTGGCCTACCTGGCATGAGGCCATGATGATGGAGAAGTCCAAAGGAATGTGTGTGTGTGTGTGTGTGTAGGGGAAATTCGGTGTGGCTGGCCTGGGCACTCCTCCTTAATGGACGTTTTGGGGGCAGTTCTGGGCTCTAGCCTCCAGTCAGAGGAGTAGAAGATATTCATGAAGTGACTCAATCTTTTTTTTTTGTAAATGTTTTTATTTATTATAGACTGAAATAGGAAATGAGAAAAGAAAGGAAAAAACATCGCCATATGCACAGCAGACCCCAAGAGAGGATTCAGTATAAAACAATAAATTTCCATTTTGAGGAAACCTATATAACTAATACTATACATTGTTTTCAAAGCTGCCCAGCTTTTCTTTGCTTCCTTGTTGATTTTCTTTTGTGCACTTTTTACTTTATTTTTTTCTCTTCCCTCCCCCTACCGCACTTAAAGAACGCTACAATTAAGCATGTATATATATATATACACACCCATATATATATATATAAAGATATACACACACATATATGTATACATAGATAAACACATACATAGATATCCATAAACATACACATAAACATTCATACACATATATGTATGACCATAGTATGCTTATTTCCTCCTATCATCTGTTTCTCTGAAGGTGGATAGCATCTTCCTTCATAAGTCCAAGTCTGTCCATGTTTTTCTAAATTAACAGTTCTTTGTTTCCTACACCACAGAATATTCCAATCCAATCTCATCCTATCTGAGAGATTGTCTCTGAAAGTTTTTTCCCCCCAATTTTCTGCATTCCTTCTATTCTTGGCTACATAGATTTTATTTATATAAGACAACTTTAATGTAATCAAAATTTTCCATTTTACACTTCAACAATACTCTCACTTTATAATATGGTTTAAGGTCTGATACTACAGAATCTGGTTTCTTTGAAGTTCCTGACCTTTTTTTGTTCTTCCAAATAAACTTTGTTATTATTTTTTATGTCAGATAATTTTTTAGTAATTTAATTGGGATGGATTAAATAAATAGATTAGGTAAAATCGTAATTTTTTATTATATTGGTTTTATCTACCCATGAACAATAAATATTACTTCAATTATTTAATCTGAGAGGTGATTCAATCTTGCAGAATAAGGTTCCTGGGAACATGATGTATATCCAGAGTAGTATAATCAGATGGAAATTCTGAGCAGAATGTAATCAACATGTATCCCTTTTTATTGATCATTAAGTTTTTATTATAAAGAAATTGGTTATAAGATGACAAGTGTCCATGATGATCTAGTGGTGCATTGGTATCAAACTCTGATAGAAATGGATCCCTGTGGGTTAGCATGGTGACTTAGAAAACCACAAATTATCATCTAGGTTGTATTTTTTATTGTTTTTAGTAAATGTTTCCCAATTACATTTTAATCTGGTTCCTGCATGGGTGTGTTGTTTCAGCCCTAACAGCCTGGGGACTTTGATAGCTCTGGTCTGTTGCCAGAGGGGGTCCAACCAGTTCCCATGAGGATCACTTGGAAGAATCAGGCCATGTTTAGTCTGAAAAGATGGCTCAGGGAGAAGATGCCAGGGAAAGGCTCTCAGTCAGGAGAAGAATGGTTCTGCTGGACACAAGCAGGCAGAGCAAGGAGCAGTGGGGGCTAGCTCAGAGGATTACTTCCCTCTTCTACATATGCCACAGGGACTGGACCCGTGACATCATCCTCACTGGGAAGCCTGGGGCGAGGAAAGCCCCTTTACCAGGGTAGGGAGGTCAGCAGCACGGTCCTTCCAACAGACGGTGCAAGAGCTGCTTGGAGCAGGAGCAGGAGCAGGTGTGGAGGGGGAGCCTCGAGCTGAAGAAGTCAGGGTGGTCTCCAACCCTCCCAATCCAGTATGGGGTGTCCTGAAAGCCACGGACGGTTTGCTGTCGAATCAAATTGTGCATGCTGGGAGGAATGCTTTTCTCTGCTGGAGGCAGCATGGCCAAGGCTCAGAGCGAGCTGGGGGACACCGCGGCTTGACCCCCAGAAGCACCACTTCCTCCCTGGCCTGCTTCTTCATCCCTCAGACAGCCCAGAACAAGATGGGAGACCTTCCAGCGTGAGGTGGCTGTCAGCCCTGCCTGTCGGGAAGAGGAGGAACCCGTCATGTTTCCCAACATTCCCGTCCATCTCAGGGCTACCCGAGGCAGCTCATTTGACATTTCTTTTGGTGGCATCACTAAAATGCAGGTAGGTCAACAACGGCCTCACTGGTGGGCTCTAAGGCACCAGCCTGGAGATGCCACTCTGAGGAGGTTGCCACTGTTTCAACAACACAGCCAGAACAGCTGTCCATAGAGGAAGAGGATAAGCACTGAAGTGTGTTCTCACCACAGAGAACTCAAAGGTTCATTACTGAATGACTGCGTTGTAGAAAAGAGATGCGAGTTTTAAAAGGACACTTGCAATGTAAAATGTACCCCCCTTTGCTAGTTGCAACCCCCTCCCCCAAAAGGAAAAACCCTGGGCCTCAGTTACCTCATGTGTAAAATAAGGGGGTGGAGGGAGGGCCTGGGCTAAAACGGCCTCTGAGGTCCCTTGCAGCTCTGTCTGACCCCCAAGATGGGAGCTGACCAGCCTTGAAGACCTGAAGAGCTCAGGGGAGCCCTGCAGCCTGGGGAGATGTCTCCCTGGGAGGGGCAGGCTCTTCTCTGTGGGTGGGAACCTCTTTGTCCTCTGGCCCTGCTCGCTACTGCTCAGGCCTGCAGCTGAGGGACAGGGAACGTCCATGTTAGCTAGGAGTCTCCCCTCATCCTTTTCCTGGGGGGGGGTCTGCTGTAGGATTTTTAAGGTCCCTTCTTAAAAGGAGAACTCCCATAGCTATCACTAGAGCATGACAAAAAGCAAACAATGAAAATCAGATAGATAAAACAGTTCATGAACATATATTTACAAAACTGAGAAGTATAAAAACCATAGCTGAATAGTACAAACATGTCAATTCCACGGGGTCACAACAGACGGAGGTTCAGCAAAGTCCTTTGGATGCAATGACTTTGGGATTTATCGCAACACTTTTTGTTATGTTGTGGGTCTTGTAAATTCCAATGAGCCTGTCGGCAATCTCAAACATGTTATTTCGAAGTGAAATGATTATAAACTGGGCATTTTTCATTTGTTCCTAAAGAAAAGGAAATCAAGTGATTACAATGTTTCCAACTTATATTAGTGACATTTGATAGACATTTACATAAGCTAAAATTTCCCTAAAATGTTTTCATAGCAGTTAGTTGTAAAAAATACCCAAGTATCTGTCTTTGCCCCTATCCATTAGCACAGATGATGTTCCAAAAACATTCTTTAATCTTTTGACCAGCCTGAAAACAAAAACAAAAAACGCAGGATACTTTTTATCGGTTGAGTGTTACTAAAGAATTTACTTTCCTCAAGATGAAACAATGAAACTTGTGAGCTTACCGCAGAAACTTTGTTATTGAAGCACACATCTCATTAAACGTAAGGGCTATTTCATATTTCAAACATATTTTCTCTTAGACCCATGGCTTTGAACCCTTTTCCCCCCACTCCTAATAGATCAATGTCTGCATTCTCTTTCAAGTTTATTTTCTCAGCTTCTATTAATAGTTAACTGATTGTGTATTTAAACACAGCTATATATTTAACTCTGGGAAGTTGGCTCACCCAAAATTGGACTTCATTATTTCTCAGTGAAGGAGAAGTGGATAAGCAAAAACTAAGAATCTTCTTCATAATTTTCTTCTCTCCCTTCACCCTCATCCCCAGTAAAAATACTAAATTAGAGTCATGGGCATAACTCTACATTAGAATTCACCTTCTTGGTTGGGGACGCGAGAGCCAAAGAACAGTTGGAGAGGTGAAAAATAAATGCCTGGTTTCTACCTAAATTTTTAAGAGATTGCCACTGACTTTTCCTCGGGTGTCATGTTAGAATGAGTACATTTCACCCAGCTCAGAAGGAAACCAGGAATTGTTAAATGTAGATTTAGGTTCAGGGAAAATTGGTTACTGCCACTTAGGTTTTCCTTAAACTACAGAAAGTAGAGTTGTGACTCCAGTTCACATCTTAGTTATAGGCATGAATTTGCATTAAAACAGTAATGTACAGGTAGGCCAGCCTTTGGCCTTCTGAGTAATAGCATGATCTCTCCTTAGCCTGCCCTTCCTGCTATCTTCCCCATGTGGGGGAGGGGAGAAGAGGGGTCCTTTTGGGGGGAGGGGAGAGGGAAAGTCAGGCATCAGTTTTAGCCTGGAAAAAGCTGAGTTTGTGAATGAAGAAACTAGACCTAGAGGAGTGACCACTCATTAATGGCAGAATCGGGTCTAGACTGCTAACTAGGATCGTGCTGTCCCAGATGGATGAAGAAATGTCTCCTCTGATTTTTTTCTTGTCCCTCAAAATATGAAAGATATCATGCTAACCTCAGCTTAGCAGAAATGTGTTTATTTTTGGAATATTAATCTAAGGGATGCTTCTACTGTGGCCTGTCCTCTGTGTAGGAGGGAGAGAATTTGGGCAAGACCACAATATATACTTATATATGGAGCCTGGGCCAGCCAACCTTGCTTTTTTTAAAGTATTTTTCATCTGCCCTGAACCCACATCAGTCAGGAAAATTCCTGGAAAGATAGATTGATTTCTGCCCTTAGCAAACCATGGTGATGATGTATGATGCCCAACTAAACCAGTAATTCCTAGACACTGGATTAGGCTTCTACCTATAGAAGTAATGAATGTCATTGAAAAACTTGAAATGTGAGGGATCTATTGTTCTCTTAAGAACAATAAAGTTCTTGAAATGTAACCCCACTGGTAATATGTGTGTTATTTCTTAGTATTTTTGCTCATTTTAAATAGTACAGAAAGCTGTTGCTATACTGTAGTTACTCAGTGTTTCAGGAACATCTCGTAATCAAGTAATAAGGTCCAGTGGCCTCTGCCCAAGCACCATTAATGGAGTTGGAGGTGGACAGACAAATCTAGGTTTTTTCTCTGCCAAGATTTTTAAAGCACGGGGTGATTTCCTGGCTACTGAATTCCAGGGCTCTTCAGGGTGCTTCTTTAACTGTGAGTAGGAGTATTTGGATCCTCTGTTAACAAAAACCGTTTTGTGTATGGGATCTAGGCTCTAAGGAATGTCAGAGTTCCACAAGGTACAGTGGGGATTGTGGCTGATGTCATGATGAGATAATGTTGGGTTCAAATCAGCATGTCTGCATGAGGACATTTGGTTTGCTTGAGGGAACACAAGAAATGCTACAGCGTCCCTCTGTCTGACCCACTTCTCTCTGGAGAGCTCTCCTGGGATGGTCAGCCTGACTTGTAGAAACTACTTAGCTCCTCACTTGCCCCCTTCTGGATTCACTGGCTGCCTTACTACCTCTTAGAACAAAAAGAAATGAGGGGCAGCTAGGTGGCACAGTGGATAGAGTACCGTCTCTGAAGTCAGGAGGAGCTGAATTCAAATCCAGTCTCAGACCAGATACTTGACACTAGCTGTGTGACGCTGGGCAAGTCACTTAATCCCAATTGCCTTGCCAAAAAAAAAAAAAAAAAGAAAAGAAATGGATCTCATTTGTCAAGGCTTTCCTCCCAAGTTGGGTTGGTGGGGTGCTCTGCAAGCTCCCCATTTTTTGTAACTCCAAACTGTTTTCCTGGGAATCCTGCCCCTTCTAACTTGGGTGAGTTCTGGCCTGTGGTCCTGGCCTCTCCATCTCTTTATTATTCACCTTTGTTTCCTGGACTTTTTTTTTCTTCTTCTTTACTTTCCAGTAAGCTCTGGTCACCTGGGGTCTTTAAAAAAAAAAACCCCAAAACGACCTCCCTGAATTCCCCTCACCAACCAGAGCACTCTGGTTTCCCTATGATCTGTTCAGTCCCTGTATTTCTCAAGTTAACCAGTTAGGGTTTTTACTGACAGATCACTACCTAAGACCTTTTGTCTCACGCTTGACTTTGAGCCCCAGGCTGTACCTGATAGGTACATAGGGATTTGAGGTTTGCAAAAGCCCCTATATCATCGGCTCATTTGAACTTCAGATGACCCAGGAAGGTATTGCCGGTGTTAATTAGCCTTTTTTTTAACAGATGGGGAAACTGAGATACAGAAGCTGGGACTTGGCTTATGAATACAGCCAATAAGCAGCAAGGAATTTGAACCCGTGTCTTCCTGACTCCAAGGCCAGCACCACTTACTGTCTGTCCCATGCAGCCTCTTGAGAACTATATTCAAATTCCAGCTCACCTATAGACTAACATGGCCATTTCTCCAAGCCATGTGTAGAATGGGATACTGGTACTGTGTTCCACACAAGGCTATATTAAAAGGCTTACATCAATGTGAACTATTTCTCTGAAACAACCCTCACTAGAGTTTGCTTTTCCAGTAGCTTGAGAAAAGTTCTTTCATCTCCAGTTGCTTTTGATACCTCATACTACTAGGGCTTCTATTGTCTACCAACTTAACCTATCCTAACAAATTTTTGATATTTCAGATTCTGCCTTCATTCTTTTTAAATATTCCCTGGGGATTTCTCCAGTTCTTCTCCTCCCCCTTCCCAATTCTCCCTCTCTTTCCACTCTTCAGTGAACTCTCAAAATAAGTTGTCATTGGTGATGACTCTGCTAGGTATGGCCCGTATGTCTCATGGTCCAGATATCTCCACACTCTCAGTCATATCCTCAATAATGTTTTCAGCAAAGTGATCTTGTCCTTTTCTAGCTTTTAATTATGTTCCTAGAGTCATCGTGTATATTATTGTGCTTAATTCAGAAAATCAAGCCAATTAAATGACCCATTTCAAGAAGAAAGAGAAATCTGGGTCTGCCCATGGGGGCGATCCTCAGAAACTGTGTCACTTGGTGAGTCATGAGTTTTATGTTGTATTGGCATAGTCCACACCAAAGCTCCTGCCAGAGTGATCCCTCCATGAGACATTGCTGAGTCTGACATGTCAGCATGAAAGGTCTTGCTCATGCCTCATGGTCACTTTCAGGTTCACCAAGACATTCCAAGGTGCCAAGTTTTTGTCTTTTGTAACCAGTAATTGTCACTCCAGTCATCACCATCTTTCATCACAAAGAGTTTGTCCTCGAGTGCTGTCCATGTGGAGCTGTTGTCGATTTTTGGCATGTTTCCACGTTCTTTCATTTTTGTTCCTTGGGTGTGTGTGGATTTGTGTTTGTCCCTTTTCCCTTTCCTGGAATCATCAGGCCTTTTTGAGACAAATCACCTCTTTGAGTTCTGTTGAAGCTTTGCGTTGCTTCTAATATACACCGGGTTTATAGTGGATACTCATTGCATCAGCGCTCAGACCAGCTTGAAGGGCAACCTGGCTAGTGGGTCTTAGAAATATGTAAAGTGAAATGGTAGCCAGGGGCAAGAGTGGCTCAGGACAAACCCATTTACAAAATAGTACAGAGTAGGATGAAAAGAGTTTAGAAGAAACAAGCCTGGACAGAGCTTGACGTGAGAACATAGCTCTGCCTTATCACCCCAAGAATATCTATAGATAAAACTTGAAAGAGTAAAACAAATCAACACAAAATGAACAGTTCTGCAGCATTCTATGGTGATATCTTCTTATAGCCAATAATTGATTGATTGATTGACAACTCTCTTAATGAAGTAAAACTTCAGGAATTCCAGGAAGATGGTGTACCTTCTCCTCAATATTGCCTTTAAATCTGGGAATAGAAATACCCCCAGAATAGAAATGCCTTCACTCAGAATTATTATAAGAACTAATATTGTTATAGCACTTAAGGGCTTTCAGAGGGCTTTACATAGATTGTATCTTTCTATCCCGCAATAATCCTCTGAGCTAGGGGATATTATTTCCCCTTTGGAGATGGAGAAAGAAAGTTTCAGGAAGGTTAAATGATTTGTCTGGAGCCACACAGCTAATACATATTTGTGGTGGGACTCAAACACAGGTTTTCATGGCTCTGTTTAGCATGCTAGTCACTATGTATTGGTTGACTTTGACGAACTACTCTCACTTTCTATCTCTCTCTTTCTCTTTCCTTCCTTCCTTCCTTCCTTCCTTCCTTCCTTCCTTCCTTCCTTC
>NW_020954588.1:39827283-39848855 GCF_900497805.2 Vombatus ursinus
TTCCTTCCTTCCTTCCTTCCTTCCTTCCTTCCTTCCTTCCTTCCTTCCTTCCTTCCTTCCTTCCTTCCTTCCTTCCTTCCTTCCCTCCCTCCCTCCTTCCCTTCCTTCTTGCTTTCTTGCTTTTTTCAAGCATTTATTTCTTCTTCCTCCCACCTCTACCTTTTCCCCAATTCCCACACCATTGAGAAAGAGATAAAGAAAAAAAAAACCTTCGTAACAAATGTGTATAGCCATGCAAAGCACATTCTCACATTTTATTTTAGTTTTTAATGATGTTTTCTGTTTCCTAAATCATCAGTTATCCCAAGTATCCTCCCCTCCCCCTCCGAGAGAGGGATCTCATACATCAAATACTATATATATATAAATTAACATATATTAATATACTGTACATAATATAGTAATGTTATATATATATATATTTTTTTTTTGGTTAGGCAATGGGGTTAAGTGACTTGCCCAAGGTCACACAGCTACTAAGTGTCAAGTGTCTGAAGTCATATTTGAACTCAGGTCCTCCTGACTCCAGGGCTGGTGCTCTATCCATTGCGCCACCTAGCTGCCCCAATAAATAATATTTTTTAGAGAGGAACTCCCTACCCCAACTAATTGATATGTTGACAAAGTATGAAAACATATTCAGTATTATTACCTGTGGACCTCTTGCCTCCACAAAGGGATGCCACATATCATGGAAGGCAAAGACAATTATCCAAGATGCAAATAGACATGCCTCAGTGGTTTGGAAATTTGCTTGACTTAAACCACATTTGAAAATCTTTAGGCAATCATCGGACAGCTAGGAGTACCAGACCTGGAGTCAAGAGGATCTGAGTTTAAACCTGGCCTCAGACACTTACTAGCTGTGTGACTCTGGAAAAGTACTTAACCTTGTTTGCCTCAGTTTCCTCATCTGTCAAATGAACTGGAGACAGAAATGGCAAACTGTGCCAGTATCTATGTCAAAAAAAACCCCAAATGGGCTCATGGAGAGTCAGACACAAATGAATATCATCAAGGTTAGGCTTGGGAAAATGGATTGTTTTCCAAAAGTGTACTTAACTATTTATTGTATTAAATGTATTAAAATGATGGTTTCATGATGAATTAAAGAAAACATGTCAAAGCTTGGTGAACTCAATGTCAAATAAGGTACAATAAATAATCAACACCCAATGAGGATATATTGGATAGGAAAGACTTTTTTAAGATGTAAAAATTTGTAGAGTTGATTATTTAAGTGCCAGGTAATATGCACATAACTGTAATTCTCCATTTCTTTTTGTCTGTTGATGTCATTGCATTTATAATGCTCATTTCTAAACTCCTGAGTCTCATCATCTTATCCCAAGATTCCTTCTTTATTTTCTGTTACTATTTTTTTTTTGGTAAGTCAAACTCTTCATTTTATTTCTTCAGCATACACGTTGTCTGTTTTATGGTGTTTCAATGAGTTTCTGGCTTTTTTTTTTTTTGAAGGTTGATGTAATTATGTCCTTATTTAAAAAAGAAGCAATCCAAAATGTTTCAGCAGGTATTTCTTCTGATTTTTTTTCCTCTCTCTTTCTATTATTCCTTATTATTTTTTCATTGCGTTATAGCATTTCATCAATTAGTTCATTATTTTTTATTCATTATTTTGAGGATTTTTAAGTGTTTTCCATTCCTAAATTTAAAGGAGACGTTGAGGAGAAGTACACCAGCTTCCTGGAATTCCTGAAGTTTTACTTCAGTAAGAGTTTTCAATCAACCAATAAATGATTGGCAATGAGAACATATTGCCATAGACCTGCTGGCAGATCTGTTCCATTTCATGCTGATTTGTTTTCCTCTTTCCACTTTTATCTGCAGACACTCTTGGGATGACCAGGCAGAGGGCAACAGGCTCACGGCAAGCTCTGTCCAGGCTTGTTTCTCCATCATTTGCTGTCCGCTGTTTCGTAAAAAGGATTCTCATAAACTCCTTTCATCCTACTCTGTAATATTTTGTAAATGAGCTTGTTCTAAGCCACTCTTGCCATTGGCTCCCACTTCTCTTTGGCCATGAGGGAGGTTAGATGTCACATGACCCGGTGGCTCTGGCTTACATAGTGTGCCCCTCATTTTGTACTAGAGACAATTCTCTAAGACCTGGTGAGATTCCGAGTCGTTTTCATGCACTTGCCACTTTTAGGGCCTCAAGTGCCTGTTTAGATAAGTTTTATGAGATTCTCTGTGTCACAGTTATTGAGTAACCAAGACAGTCTGGCCAGCCCACAAGTACAACAGGGATTTCAAGATGGAGCTACAACACCTCACACCATCTAAGACGAGACTGGAGTTTTACTTTTGTAGATAGTAGGATGATAGTTTTAGCAACTTGGTGTAGCAGGGAGTGGGGTGGGGTGGAACTAGCAGGATCTGTGCTGGCCAGGCCTGGATTCATTCCCCCATTCTTCTATCTTCCAGAAGAGTAATGGCTTGGAATTCTATTGCTCTATTACACAGTAAATGTTTGCAGTCTGGGAGTGTGATTCCTTTTGGGGGTTAAGGATAAAAGTCACTTTCCCTGGTCACTGCAGAAGCAAGGAAAGTTGTCCAGCCCCAGACCTGGAGTGTAACTGTGCCTTTAATCTAATCTTGGTTTTTCCTCCTGTCATACTTATTACGCAAAAGACAATCCAGGATAACGAGCAAACATTTTTATCAAAGCAAGCAAGACAAAGATAACATATAGGTTGGTTTAGGTGATAGAATACACACAAATAAAGGGAGCTTTATGGTGTGGGAATAAGATGAAATAGCTCAATCAGGAAGAGAATGATCTCACCTGGGTGGGCCACTCTTAGCAGTCTTTAGAGGTATAAGTATTGGGAACTGCCAGACATGTTAGGGTGCCCACTCTTCCCCATATGCCTACAGCTCTGTATTTTCCTTGTTCTCACCTTGTTTCCTCCAGTTCTTTATCCCAGACATATACTGTGTCACAGGCTCAGAGGTCTCTCTGCCGATCAGAAATCACCTTTCCCTAGAGGTACACACCTACACAAGCATCATGGAGCTATGCCTGGGGATGGGACCACAGGCTTCAACCTCACCTTTTGGCTTTTGCTCTAACGACATGATGATCTGACTGCACATACACATTTGATTCTGAAATTACAGTCATGATGTTAGCCAGTTGTTTCTTGTCTAATGACAGGAGGCTCTTGTAACAGTCCAGGTGAGAGATGAGGAGGATTTGAACTTGAGTGGAAGTAGGGTGGTGACTGTGAGGATAGAGCGAAGGGGGTGGAAGCAAGACATCTGGAGACAGTGGATAGAGCACCGGCCCTGAAGGCAGGAGGACCTGAGTTCAAATCCGGCCTCAGACCAAACACTTGACACTTACTAGCTGTGTGACCCTGGGCAAGTCACTTACCCCAAGTGTCTAAAAAAAAAAAAGACATCTGGAGGCAGAAACGTGTGATTTGGCAATGGATCGGACATGTGGGCGAGCAAGAATGGAGAGGCAAGATGGCGCTGACATTGTGAACCTGGGCGACTAGAAGGGTGGTGATACCTTTGAGGGTATCAAAGGGGGGTGGCCAAGAGTCCGAGAGAATCGGCTGTATTTGGTGCATGTTGGACTTGAGGCGTCTCCAGAACATTTGGACATTTGAAATGTCCAAAAGGCAGCTGGTGATGGCAGCACTGAAGGCTGATAGAGCAGCCATGAGGTATACCACATAGCAGAGGAGACCCTGCCCTCGTGGGGAGACAGTGTGACCTCAGGATCCTGGGCAGGGATAGGTAGTAAAGTGGATAGAACACTGAATTTGGAGTCGGGAAGACCCCAATTCTGATCCTACCTCAGACACTTGGTAGCCAGGTGACCCTGGACAAGTCATTGAACTTTGTGGGCCTCAGTTTCCTCATCTTTTGGGAATGGACAAATATCAATATTTTAATATGCCAGAGCACTCTTGCCACAGCAGGGATTCATCTTCCTTCCCATTTCTATCTTTTCTTCCTGAGCTGAGAGTTAATACTGGCATTTTCTGCTCCAGGGTCTTCTCACCCTAGAGCCTCCACGCCCAGATGACCGATCCTACAATGAATGGGCCATAAGCTGTGCTGTAAGTGACACAGCCTCCATCCCCTTCCTAATGTATATTTATAAAATTGAAGTTGATTAAGATCTCATTTGTGATGCCCCTCAAGATAATTGGAAATGCTCTGACGTCATGGAACCAGATGAATGGCTATACTATATCATAAGTTTGGTGGAAACTGATTTCTCTCTAGTTCTCCGTAGAATGCCTTGTGGCCCAAGAACATATTGCACTTATCTATTAGAAAACAATTGTTTGTCTGTTAAGTTAGATGTCACATGACCCGGTGACTCTGGCTTACATATTGTGCCCCTCATTTTGTCCTAGAGACAATTCTCTAAGACCTGGTGAGATTCCGAGTCGTTTTCATGCACTTGCCACTCTTAGGGCCTCAAGTGCTTGTTTAGATAAGTTTTATGAGATTCTCTGTGTCACAGTTATTGAGTAACTAAGACAGCCTGGCCAGCCTGCAAGTACAACAGGGATTTATGAGATTCTCTGTGTCACAGTTATTGAGTAACTAAGAAGGCCCTTCCTTCAAGGAGTTCATACACTGTGCCAATTTCTACTGTATTACCTGGTGCCCACAGGGGTAGGCATACCTTAGAGCTCCCCATCATCTATAACTGTTTTCTACTTCTATACTGTGAAATTCTGAAATTTCCTGTTCTTACCATAATCTCCTATCTCTCCTTTTGCCTCACCCATCCTAAACCTATCTTTTATCAAATAATAAAAAAAAAAATTAAGCACCTACTATTTGCTAGGCATGCACTGGGTGGGTATACAAAGTCAAAAATGCCACGAATCACGCACCCTCTCATCCCTTCCGGAGGGCGTCATCCAGGTGTTGGCAACAAGTTCCGTCCCCACCTGGAAACAGTTGTTCTCTTTTGCACATCTGGATCCAATAGTCTTTATGAAAGGAAATTCAGGATTGGCTAATGTGAATAAAGTTTATAACTCCCATTAGGAACCAAAAAATGTTGAACTGTTTCCAACTAATGTGTAAAGATACATAGGAAAAGTCTTTGAAAAAATGTTGACCCTCATACCACCAATGACTATTTTAGGAAAAAGAGATATCTTTCTAATAATAATAAAAACTACAATGTGCCAGGCACCGTGTTAAGCACTTTATAATTGTTATCTCATTTGATTCTCATGTCAACCCTGGAAGGTAGGGGCTGTTATGATTACCATTTTACAGATGAGAAGACTGAGGCAAACAGAAGTTAAGTGGCTTGCCTAGAGTCACACATCTAGCAAGTGTCTGAGGTCAAATTTGAACTCAGGTCTTCCTGATTCCAGGTTTGATGCTCTGTTCACTGTATCACTTCATGTACATAATTCTCAGTTTTAGCAATTTCAGCAGCAAAATATATATGCATGTATGTATACATATATGAACATGTTGAAATGACTAAAACAGCTAAATACATATAATACATACATATACTATATATATTGCATAATACAGTATATATACTATATGATATATTATTACACAAATAATATAATTAATTATTATATAAATTATTTAATTAATAAGTAATTATAAATAGCAGTTAAATTATGAATAACAATTATAAATAACTGTAATTGTACACAATCAATATCACCATAATATGTTAATATATAATTATATAATATATTGCAATATATAATATATATTTTCTTGTTGAAATTACTAAAACTGCTGAATACATATAATTGCTATATATGTATGTGTGTGTGTGTGTGTGTGTGTGTGTGTGTATGTATGTGTATAATTCCTACTGTGAGCAAGAAGGCATTGTGCCTAGTGCTGCCCTCAAGGCTCTTACATGCCAAGGGGAGAGTGAGGTGGACGTATATAGAAGCAGACACTTAACTGCAAATAATCAAGGCTATTTGAAGAGGCTAAAGAACCAGTATCCAATCATCCCTGGAAGAACTCTTTTCTTCTTTCTATCTCTTTTCCAGTGGCTACTAACATTGCCATATAAGGTAAGTTTGGCTGAATAGCCAGGTAAGCCAATAATAATTGTAATTATTATAATATAATTGGTAATCTTTCTTCCTCTTGTTAATGATTGTAACGACCATCTACTAAAGCAGATAAAGAGAACAGAGCAGGTTACTGAAGTGGAATCTTAAATAGTATGAAAGATGGGGTGAGATCAATCATTAAGAATGAAGTTGTGCTGAGGTAAATATGGGAGAGTTTGGTGGCAGGCAGAGCAAAGAAGGAAGGATTTGAGTGCACTATGACCAATGTTGATTGGACTTCTCAGAACAAAGGCTCTAAAAAAAGTAATTATTTAGGATCTAGATGCTGAGTAACTGTGATAATCTAGCTTACCCAGAGAGAAGAAAGGAGGAAATTCACCTCCAACCTCTGAAAGAGAAATGGTGGACTGGTTGCAGTTAATGCCCTCTCTTTGTTACCATGGAGGGCTCATCCTTGGGGTAGAGGTGGAGCCAGAAAGAACTTCAATGTAAAAACAAAAAGTACCAATTCAACTTTTAAAAAGAAAGTCATTATTGATCTGAATTTCTGTATTCCCTAGGAGAAATGATAGATAAATGCTAGTTATTATTAATCCAACTCAATTTAATTCAATTCAACTCAATAAGCATTTGGTAAGTGCTGTAAGACCCAGGACCTTCCTTCAAGGAGTTCATACACTGTGCCAATCTCTACTGTATCACCTGGGTGGGCATACCTTAGAGCTCCCCATCATCTATAACTGTTTTCTACTTCTATACTCTGAAATTCTGAAATTTCCTGTTCTTACTATAATCTATCTATCTCTCCTTTTGCCTCACCCATCCTAAACCTATCTTTTATCAAATAATAAAAAAAAAAATTAAGCACCTACTATGTGCTAGGCACGCACTGGGTGGGTATACAAAGTCAGTGAATGAATCAATTCCTCCTCACAAGGGGCTTACATTGCAATGGGGAAGACAAGATGTACATACATAAATATGTACAGTTTACTCCTTTCTGGTTTGAGTTCAAATTCAGCCAGTCAGCTGCTAGCTGTGTGATCATGGGCAAGTTACTTAACCTCTGTTTGCCTCAGTTTCCTAAACTATCTAACAGTGATAGTAGCAACAGCTACCTCTTACGGTCTCTGTGAGGATCAGTTGAGACAATATTTGTCAAGTGCTTAGTACAGTTCCTTATGCGGAGTAGACGCTTAGTAAATGTTTATTCCCTTTCCTGGTCCATCATTCATGCTCCAGCCTTACTTTCCTCCCTTTACCGTCTTGACCCCTATGGTTGACCAGCTCAACTACACATCCTTCTCCAATTCGTTGCCTCCGTAAGCCCTGTCCATTTACACCCCAAGTCCCTCCCCCTTCTCCATCCCCCTTCTCTGCTTTGACCCCTATGCCACCAAGGTCTAAGGAGGAAATCACCCAACTGTCGAGTCCTCTACAAGGCCATGGTCCTCTAATGTCACTGACCCTTCCCCTTCCCTGATTGGCTCCCAGCCCTGTGCAGTGATGGTTCCCAATCATGTCTCTCCCCAAGGCTCCTGAGCCACTTCACCTCCAATCTGAAGCAGAAAACTGCTGTTGTGAGCTGCCACGTATCTCTTAGTCCGCAGCTCAAAAATCCTTCCCGTCCTCGCTCCAGTCTGGAGACAGAAGTGGCTGTTCATCTCGCCAAAGGCAACCTCTGCGCTCGTGCCCTGGATCCAGGCTTTCCCTGTCCTCTCTAGGTGTTTTGCCTCTTTCTTCATTCTCTTTCTCCTCTCATCTCCAACCTCTCCCTTTCTATTCCCTCTTTCCCCCGTACCTACAAAAGCGTCCAGGTTTCTTCCATCCTTAAAAACCCTCACCTGAATTGTCATCCCTTCAAGTCATTGTCCCATCCCTTTTCCTCCTTTCTCCTTAAAAAAAGGCACCTATACTCATTATTTCTACTTCCTCACCTCCCTTGTACCTCTGCTTAAAACATTTTTTTAAAAAACAAAAAATATAGTTTCTCTTCTTCCCCGTCCCACCATTGAAAGAGATAAAACCAAGGCCAAAGGGACCACGATCCAGTGGATGCTGCAGGTATTTATCGGCTGTTTGCAGGTCGTCTCCAGCCTCGGACTGAGCCCCTGCGCACAGGGACTGTCCCCCGCCTCTCCGCAGCTCCAGCACGCGGCACAGGGCCTGGCACGTAGTAGGAGCTTATGCTTGTGGCCTTGACCTGCCCGTTGCTATAGAATCGGTCTCCTTTGAGCCCTGCGCATTACACTTTATCCATTTAAAAGCCTGGCTTTGCGAAGGGGTCCAGAGCACCAGCCGCGGGGAGAGCCCCTGGGCCGTGAGCAGCACGGACCTAGCTCAAGCCCTAAGACAGCTCATTTGATGGATGCATGGATTGATTACAGGTGCTGTTCCCTTCCTGCCCTGCCCCATCCCAGCCACAGGGGGCACCACCGGGCGGTCCTCGGGCCTGACAGCGGACCCAGCAGCCTAAATGAGGCGGTGCTAGAGCGGGTTGGCGGAGGAGCGGGGGCAGAAAGGGCTGGCGTTCCTTGCGCAGGCACACTCGCTGCCACCTCCACCCCCACCTTGGCGCCTGCAGTGACAGGACTCGGCTCAGGCTATCGGAGCTCGGCCCCGCCCCTCTGCCCTGGCCCCGCCCCGCCCCTCCGGGTGGGCGGTTGCCGGGCAGTTGAAAGATGCGGCGCCTGCGCAGTGGGGCTCCGGAGGGGCTGGGCAGGGGCTCGGGAACGAGGACGGGGGCGGGGCGCGGGCATGAGCCGGAGCTGGAGGAGGCCGAGGCGGCCGGGCCCCCCGCGGCTCGGGGGAGGAAGGGAGCCGGGCAGAGGCCGGCCGACGTGAGTGTGTGTGCCGGGGCTGGGAGAGGGCAGGGGGCACGCCGTGGGCGGAGGGCTCCCTGGCTCCCCCATTCTCTCTCCTGCCTCCATCCCCCCCTTGCCTCTATTTCCATCCATGCCTCTATTTCCCCTCCATACTTGTTTCCCCTCCATGCCTCTGTTTCCCCGCCATGGCTTTTTCCCCCTCCACGCCTCTATTTCTCCTTCCATGCTTCTATTTCTCCCATGCCTGCTTCCCCTGCCTTTTCCCTCCCATTTCTCTGCCCCACCCCTGCCTTTATTCCTACCCCCTCTTACTTCTTATCCTTTCCTTCACACCCCTCTCTCCCTCCCAGGCCCACGTTCCTCTTTTCTCTCCAACTGCTCCTTTACCTGGTCTCTCTGCCCCCTGAATGCGCCCCCTCCCCCCGGTCCAGCAATCCCATCCTGTGCCTTAGAAAAGAAGCCCTCCGGGCTGGTGTGTCAGCTGAGCTAGCTCCGGGCTGGGGACCTTGTTCTAAGCAACTCTCTGTTAAACATTGACCAGCCCACTAGGACTTCCCTTTCCAGGGAGAGGCCCACTTTGGGGCAGGGGAGACAGGGCTGGACCTGGGGGGGATGAGAACACCTGGGCTCTGGACTCCCTGGGTAGCTCCTGCCCCCCACCCCCCTTCAGATGAGAGAGGTGGCCTCTAGACCTTGGTTACTGACCCCTGGGAGCTGTGGGTTCATGGGATGCTGGACTCCAGGAGGAGGTTTGCACCCATTTGGTCAAGGATTGGCGGGGAGGGTCAGTGTTGTGGAAAACCAGGGACTGTGGAGTTTGAATCCAGAGGCTGCTCCATCAATACCGCTTGTTACCCAGTGCTTCCACAGTGCCTGGCACCCAGCAGGCGCTCAGCAGATGTTGATGGAATGCCCAGGACCTCCCCTTCCCTTTTCCTGCTCCCAGGGCTGGCTTCTTGGGGAGACTGGATCTCTGCCCTTGGGGATGTGGGACTGCCTGGTCTCCCCACTCAGGGCTGGTTCTTGAAAGCTGAAGATCTTGTATTTTCGTTTTTGATTAGGCATGTGAGGAGCTGAGAGGGGAGAGGCCACATGAGCACAGGAAAGCTCCAGCCTGGGTGAAGGAGAGCGTTTTAGGTCGGAGCTGTGTGAAGGAGGTGAGTTCTGGGAACCCCCCGGGGAATGCCAGTGTGTGACCAGGAGGGCAGAAAGTGTTCTGTGTCTGAGGGGGGAGGGCTTAGGTTCTGGGTCAGGGCCAGTTTGGACCCGATGCCCAGAGCAGGGCTGCTGGCTCCTTTGCTTTGTTCATTAAAAAGCAGAACAAAATCTCGGTTTTTTGTCTGAATTCACTGTTCAAGTTTTTAGTTTTGGGTTTGTTTGATTTTTTTTTTTAAGAGGAAATAAAGTTACAGTCAGATTCGAATGGAAAATAATTAAAAGGAATCTTGTGAGCAGTTGTTGAGTATGTTGGGATTATCACACTGAATGTGAGTAAGTGAAAACCAAACCGAGCCAGCAGCCCAGCAGAACTGTCTCTAAGGAGACCCTGGCAGAGCTGGGCAACAGTTACTGCCGAAAATGAGTTTTGTGATTCTACGTCCAGACGTCCCCAATAGAACAGTGGTCGATGGACAATTCTGAAGGGGAAAGCCTTGAGTGCTTTAGCGTGTGTGGGTTGAAGGGAGCAGGGTGTGAGCCCCAGTCTGGGGGTGGCATCTCCTGGGTCTGTTCCCAGGCCTCTTTCTTCCTCCCTAAATGTCCCTGGGCATTTCCCTGAGACTTTTAAAATGGGGCTGGTATCACTTGTCTTCCTCTGGAGGCTATAAAATTTAATTAATGGTTTATAACTGCCTACTTTTATAGATGAAAGGCAATAAAGTACTAGAGTGGGTAGTGAAATATTCTTGCTAAAGCCTTTTATGTCCATTACAATAAGTGGTTGCTTGAACTGGCTTGTGCTGGCTGCTCAGAGCCTATTGTTAAATTTCCAGGATTTTTGTGAGCTAGTTGTTAAACAGAGCCACTCTTTGAAATTAAATGACATGTACACTTACAATTCAATAAATTATATTAAAAATAAAGGAAATAAACAGAACTCATCACTTCCTAATTATTTTACTTTTTCATTCTTATTTATGCTCTTTAGGTTACTTACATTTCTTATATCTGCATGGTAGGAATACTCTATCATAATATGGTATACTGCACGTCTTCCCAAGTCTGTGTCCAGTGACGTCACCTTGGGTCCTTCAAATAGACCACAGCGATAGTATTTACACAATGTTACAAACAGGGGCTTGGTTTATCCTTTTGTGGCTTGTCACAGATTAAGCTTAGAGGCTTAGAGCCGCTGAGTTTGTAGCTGTGACTTTGTAGCATACAAACATTTAGAAATTCTTCATCCAGGATTCACAGACCGATCCAGCTCATCAGAGAATTGCTCACGTCACTGACGAACGAGTGAATTGTCCAAATACATTTTCATTGTTTCTCTTTCGTCTTTCTCGTGAATGTAAATGAAAATGTGACCCAGACTTCATGTCAGACCTGTGCTCGTTCGTCGATGACATGGGTGATTCCATGGCTGAATCGGGCAGTGATCCAGCACCTCTTCATGGTTGGATTTTTGTGAAGCTCTTTATTGTTGGTGATAGAATTACAAACACCAACAGTCGATTTGGCAAGAAATAGCAAGGTGTGCCGAAGTGACGCTTGTAATCTGAAAAAGAAGGCAAATGTTTTAACTTAAAATGTGTTATTTCTGAAATTATATAAAGAGATCATTAAAATAAGTTTTTACCTGAAAGTAGTATATGAATTTTACTAATGTATTGTAAAATTAATTTCCAGATTCTGATCCTAAAATGCCCAAACGACAGAGTGATATATTCAGTTTTTTAAATGTGAAGAAGGTGAAAACAGACACAGAAAATGAGATGAATGAAAATCATTGTGGAGCGTGGAAGCCCACGGAACCCACTTTTGAGTCTGTTGAACAGCCTCTTATTGAAGAGAAGCCATCATGTTCATCAAAGGAAGAAATCGATAACCTTGTGCTTCCGGATTGTTGGAACAAAAAGCAAGCCTTTCTATTCACTGAACAGTACAAATGGCTTGAGATAAGAGAAGGTAAATTAGGATGTAAGGATTGTTCAACAGTTCAGCATTTAGGAATGAGAGCAGAAAAGCATGTGCACGTCTCCAAAGAGTGGATTGCCTATTTGGTAACCCCAAATGGAAGTAATAAAATTACTAGACAAGCTTCTTTACGAAAAAAAATGAGAGAACACGATGTTTCTAAAGCCCATAATAAAATTCAAGATTTGTTAAAAGAATCTCCTTCTAGTGACTCAGTTTCCAATTTTGTTCCTAAACCAAATAACAAAAACATGGATGCTACTGTAAAAGTTTTCAATACTGTTTACAGTTTAGTAAAATGTAATAGGCCTTTATCTGACATTGAGGGGGTGATAGAATTACAAGAGGAAAAAGGAGTCGATATAGGCAGTTGCTTGCATACGAGATACAGCGCAACAAGAATAGCAGAGCACATTGCAAAGGAAATTAAGATGAAGGTATTTAAGAACATCATAGAAGAGAATGCCAAAATCTGTATCATAGTTGACGAGACATCTGCAATTTCAAAGAAAAGCACCCTAGTGATTTATCTCCAGTGCGCAGTTCAGTCGGCTCCGTCACCTGTAATGTTGTTTGTTGCTTTAAAAGAACTGGTGTTGACGACGGCAGAGTGTATTTTCAGTACGTTACTGTCCGCTTTAAATGATTGTGGCTTTCATAATGAGTATTTGAAAGCCAACTTAATTGCATTTTGCTCTGATGGGGCTGATACAGTGTTGGGAAGAAGGTCTGGAGTAGGTATGAAGTTACTGGAAAACTTTCCCAAGATCATCATTTGGCATTGTTTAAATCATCGATTACAGCTGTCACTTGATGATTCGATATCCGAAATAGAACGAGTTAACCATTTTAAAATGTTTCTTGACAAAACGTATTCTATTTATCACCAATCTAATAAAAATCAAACTGAGCTAGAAGCTATTGCTAAAGACCTTGAACTGGAAATTATTAAAATTGGTCGGGTCCTTGGACCAAGATGGGCAGCATGTAGTCTACGAGTTGCGACTGCTGTATGGCGCTCCTATCCTGAATTGTATAGAAATTTTTCTCATTCTTCTTCTTACTCTGGTTTGGCAAAGAGATTAGCTAACATCAGTTTCTTGCAAGACCTTGCGTTAATGATTGACATTCTGGAAGAATTTTCATTACTTTCAACTGCACTGCAGTCAGGATCAACTAACATTCAAAAAGCTCAAAAGTTAATCAAACGTACCATAAGAGCTTTGGAAAACTTAAAGATTTGTGCTGGAAAGTATGAATCTCAAATCGAAGATATGATTAAGTCAGACAAGTTTAAAGACATCCCATTTAATAAAAATAATAAGCTTAATACTCTTCCGAGGAATATGTTATTAGACCACATAATTCAGCACATGAACTTGCGTCTTTTGTTGGAGAGGAACAATGATGAAAGCGTTTTAAGTTATTTTGATTTATTAGAACCATCTGCCTGGCCTCACGAAGAACTGATTTCACCCTGGATAGCTGGTGAAAGAAAATTGTCACATTTGAGTGAGATTTTAAAATACGAAATTGACTTGAATGATTTTCGGGATTTTGTAGATAATAATGTAAAATCAAACAATGCTCCAATCCCTGTAACCATACAGAAAGCCAAGAAGATAGTTAGCAGTATTGCCGTCAGTAGTGCTGAAGCAGAGAGAGGTTTTGGTTTAATGAATATCATTTGTACGAGGGTGAGAAGTAGCTTAAAAGTAGATCACATATCCGATTTCATGACGATAAATTTCCTGGGAAAAGAATTAGCAGATTGGGACGCAACTCCATTTGTCAAATCATGGTTGAATTGCAACCACAGGTTAGCTACAGATACAAGAGTTCGGAAAAAGTCAACAAAAGGGTTCTATGAAAATCAATTAGCTCTGTGGAATTTACCGTAGTTTTGTATAGCTTATTGTTCTTTGTAAATGTGTATACATTCTTTATATCAGTAAAATTTATAATAAACTCGTATGTATGTATGATACTTTTTTTTTCTCAGAGAGCCAGTTAGACATTTGCTCCCATAATGTTGATTACAAATTATCTTAGTGAGTATTTAGCCCTGTGCAGTGTAGGTAGGCGTTATAAAAATCTGTAGGAAATCTGCCCTTTTAAGGAAAGATTCCACTTGAAGTTCTAATCTGAAACCAGAGTGAATTTCATCTTGATATTCCTTGGTGCCTTATCAGCTCCCAGGATGTAGAATTTAGGAGACCTTAGAGACTGAAAGGAGAAAACTAGAGAGGTTGAGTAATTTTCTCAAGGGCACCCAGGTATCAGGTAAGAAGAACCTGTCTTCCAACCTGGGCTTTCCAGAACGGGTGAACCAGTTCTCAGTTCCAATAGCAGTGCACTAGTGTACCTGTTCCCCCACAACCCCTTTGGCATTTGTCATTTTCCTTTTTTTTTTTTTGTCTTAGCCAATCCAGTGGTTGGGAGATGGTACCTCAGAATTGTTTTAATTTGCATTTAGAGCATTTTTTCATATTACTATTGATAGTTTGGGTTTCTTTCTCTGAAAAAAAAAATGCCCATTTATATCCTTTGACCATTTATTATGTGGGGAATGGCTTTTATTCTTATATATTTGCCCCAGTTCCTTGTATTTCTTATAAATGAGACTTTTTTTTAGAGAAACTTGCTACAAAGATTACTCCCCCACCCACCCCAGTTTCCCATTTTTCTCCTGATTTTAGCTGAGCTGCATTGGTTGTGTTTATGCAAAAACTTTAATTTTAGGTAATCAAACCTCTACTCAGATTCTCAGGGTTGACGAGCTCTCTGAAGCAATCTAGACTTTGGTGCTCAGTTTATGTACACAAAACATAGACGGTTATGTTTCATTATCCCCTTTACCTCTTGTGAACTTCTCAATCTCATTTGGTTCTGAGCTCTTCCCCATCTACAGATCCAGGAGGTAATTTCTTTCATGCTCCACTGATTTGCTTATGATATCATCCTTTGTTTCTAAATCATGAACCCATTTTTGAGCTCCTATCTTGGTACGTGGTGTGAGATGTTGGTCAATTCTTAGTTACTGCCAGATTCCTAATTTTTTGCCGAACGGTGAGTTCTTGCTCCAATAGCTGGGATCTTTGAGTTTTCCAAACACTGGGTTACTGTGCTCACTTGCTTCTGTGTGTTGTGTCCCTACCCGGTTCCACAGATCAACCACTCCCTCTCTTACCCAGTACCAAACTGGATGTTTACTCTGTTGTAGTATGGTTTGGAATCCGGTGCTTCTCAGCCCTCTTCCCTCACTCATTTTTTCCATTGATTCCCTTGACATTCTTGACCCTTTGCTCCTCCAGATGAATATTTTTCCTTCTAGCTCTATAAAGTGATTCTTGGATCGCTGGATTGGACATCAGTGAATGTCGTCTGTTCTGGCTTTACAGAAGAATTTGGTTCGGTGTGTCCCCCACCCGGAGTCGAAATGTGGACGTACCCAGCTGTCACAAAACATACTTTCTCATCTCAGCGACTCCACTATTGCTCTGACAGTCCAGAGCAGCCTCTCCTTGGCCACCACTCTCCAGTGTGTTGGCTTCCTCCCTGAAGGCAGGGAGTGACGTACTTTTTGTTTGTGCTCCCATCTCTAGGCACATAAAAAATGCCTTTTCGTTCATTCTCTAATTTCCATAATTGTAGTCTTAAAAATATTTCTTATAATAGTCTTAGGAAAACTTTCAAAATCTAAAGAAATATCTTAAGTTTTTATAAAAACGCTTTCTTTTGTAATTTCCTTTAGGATTTTCTTTTTTCTAGGTTGGCTCTTAGGATTGACTGGTCTACACCCAGAGTTCAGCAAAATGATCCTACTTCACCAGCACGTAATCACGGTAGAATGGTTTTTTATTATTATTATTTTTGGTGAGGCAGTTGGGGTTAAGTGACTTGCCCTGAGTCACACAGCTAGTGAGTGTTATTTGTCTGAGGCTGGATTTGAACTCAGGTCCTCCTGACTCCAGGGCCACTGCTCTATCCACTGCACCACCTAGCTGCCCCAATCATGGTAAATGGTAACACACTGAGAAATGTGTCCAGCAAAAGCCACTTTTAATCTGTCTCCAAAGCCATTTTTAATACTCTGGCTTAATAGTCAAATTGCAGTCTCCCATCCTCCAAGTTAACCCATCATTTTTAGACTTACTGTTCCTTGTGGACGGCTAAGTGGTACAGTGAATGGTGTACAGCATCTGGAGTCAGGAAGACCTGAGTTCAAATCCAACCTTGGACTCTGATATCACTCTGATAGACCAAATAGTGTTTGCATGAATGTAAGACTCAATTTTGGTAACTTTTTTTTTTAAGTAACTTTTAACCGTGCATCCCACAAAAATCCTCGGTATTCCATGATTTCTGGGCAATTTAATCTAACAAATCTAACAAATATGATAGTCTTGTTTGGCAGTTTAACTTCCCAATAAATCCGGCCTACATTTGTCATCAGAAAACCAGGGTTTGACTCTGAGGCCACCTGGGAGACCTTGGGTGAGTTTCCCCTGCTCAGGCCTTCATTGCCTCCTCTATCATAAGACTCCTTTTAGGCCCAAGGCTCAGGATCCCATGGGTGACTGTTGAGTCATTCCTGGGCTCTTTTCCCTTCTGGCCTCAGTCACCTTGGTTGACCAGCCAGGGTCACTGATGGAGGAGGCAGGCCTGGCCCAGAGGGGCCCAGCTCTGGCACCTGTTGGAGCAGCCCTAGGTTTGGGTAGCATTGCAGGGAGCAGGGGCTGGCACTCCTGGGGCCACCCTCCTTCCCTGCTCCTCTGGACTGGCCAGAGACTCTTAATCCAAGTTTGAGCCCCACCTTTTGTTTCCTAGTGAAAGAGGAAAGTATGGGCTCCAGGCTTTACCTGGAAGGTGCACACACAGTGACGACTATTCAGAGGAGGACAATAGGTGCAGTTGTTTGGAAGGGAGTCACTCTGGATTGAATGAAAGGCAGGCAGGACCTGTTCTCTCCAAAGGAGGGCAAACCACCCCTCCAGGTGAGGTCTGAAAGCTTCACTTTGTCTGCTTAGAAGCCTCACTTATGTCTTGGTTAAAGAGTTCAGCTCTTCTTAAAGGGCTATTGAATCTGGCACATTTTTAGGACGTTTTGGCATTTTTCTGGCACCAGTTGGAGGATCTTGGAGTTGATGTCAGAGACATGAGAATCTTGAATGGGTCTTCTCACGGGCACCTCTGACTCAAGCTGGCCAGAAGGGAGGGTTACTGTTGGGAATGAGCATCTGTGCAGGCTCCCAGCCTCCCAAGCCAGTGGCTTCCTGCACATCTCGTGCCCCTTCATCCAGATTATGTGGCTCCCGCCTTAGTTCAGTCCCTCCCCTCTGCCTGGACCACTGTCCCAAGCTTCTAATTAGTGGCATCCCCCTGCAAGCTGTCCTCCAGGCTTCCGTCAGTGATTTCTTCCTAGAGTACGTGAAGGTCTATGCCATCCCCTGCCTGCTCCCTCTCCGCCTGTGTCTCTGATTACTTCCCAAAGGTAATAATTCCTTTGTTTTGTACTTAAACCTTTCACGTGCTGGCCCCTTTCTACCTTTCCAGCCTTTATTACTCTCCTCAATACACTCTACATGGCTGTTGAGGTCCTTTTCAATGCCAATTCTGTGACCATTTGGGGTATGAGGCATCAGCAATGTGAGTGACAAAATCTAGATGATGCAGTCAAATGTCATTCCCAAGATCTAAGCCCAGGTTCAGAAATTGTGAATAATCTTGGTGCACGATCTTGATTTAAGTAGGTTCTTTTTCATAACCCAAAACACGGCCGTATTTTGTGCATAGAAACAGGACCAAAATTATTTCAGGGGGATCATCAACCCTGAGAGTCTGGTTAGAGATTTTGCACTAAACTGACAAAAGACTTCCATGCAGAGAGATTCCAGGCAACCACAGGGTCTGTCTAAGGATGTGAACCAAGAGCCCCTCTGGACTACACTAACTTGTTACACTACAAACCACCCGGAGGGCTGGAATGTGTACACAAACATATGCAGCCTGGTCCTTCCAACAGACGGTGCAAGAGCTGCTTGGAGCAGGAGCAGGAGCAGGTGTGGAGGGGGAGCCTCGAGCTGAAGAAGTCAGGGTGGTCTCCAACCCTCCCAATCCAGTATGGGGTGTCCTGAAAGCCACGGACGGTTTGCTGTCGAATCAAATTGTGCATGCTGGGAGGAATGCTTTTCTCTGCTGGAGGCAGCATGGCCAAGGCTCAGAGCGAGCTGGGGGACACCGCGGCTTGACCCCCAGAAGCACCATTTCCTCCCTGGCCTGCTTCTTCATCCCTCAGACAGCCCAGAACAAGATGGGAGACCTTCCAGCGTGAGGTGGCTGTCAGCCCTGCCTGTCGGGAAGAGGAGGAACCCGTCATGTTTCCCAACATTCCCGTCCATCTCAGGGCTACCCGAGGCAACTCATTTGACATTTCTTTTGGTGGCATCACTAAAATGCAGGTAGGTCAACAACGGCCTCACTGGTGGGCTCTAAGGCACCAGCCTGGAGATGCCACTCTGAGGAGGTTGCCACTGTTTCAACAACACAGCCAGAACAGCTGTCCATAGAGGAAGAGGATAAGCACTGAAGTGTGTTCTCACCACAGAGAACTCAAAGGTTCATTACTGAATGACTGCGTTGTAGAAAAGAGATGCGAGTTTTAAAAGGACACTTGCAATGTAAAATGTACCCCCCTTTGCTAGTTGCAACCCCCTCCCCCAAAAGGAAAAACCCTGGGCCTCAGTTACCTCATGTGTAAAATAAGGGGGTGGAGGGAGGGCCTGGGCTAAAATGGCCTCTGAGGTCCCTTGCAGCTCTGTCTGACCCCCAAGATGGGAGCTGACCAGCCTTGAAGACCTGAAGAGCTCAGGGGAGCCCTGCAGCCTGGGGAGATGTCTCCCTGGGAGGGGCAGGCTCTTCTCTGTGGGTGGGAACCTCTTTGTCCTCTGGCCCTGCTCGCTACTGCTCAGGCCTGCAGCTGAGGGACAGGGAACGTCCATGTTAGCTAGGAGTCCCCCCTCATCCTTTTCCTGGGGGGGGGGGGGGGGTCTGCTGTAGGATTTTTAAGGTCCCTTCTTAAAAGGAGAACTCCCATAGCTATCACTAGAGCATGACAAAAAGCAAACAATGAAAATCAGATAGATAAAACAGTTCATGAACATATATTTACAAAACTGAAAAGTATAAAAACCATAGCTGAATAGTACAAACATGTCGATTCCACGGGGTCACAACAGACGGAGGTTCAGCAAAGTCCTTTGGATGCAATGACTTTGGGATTTATCGCAACACTTTTTGTTATGTTGTGGGTCTTGTAAATTCCAATGAGCCTGTCGGCAATCTCAAACATGTTATTTCGAAGTGAAATGATTATGAACTGGGCATTTTTCGTTTGTTCCTAAAGAAAAGGAAAACAAGTGATTACAATGTTTCCAAATTATATTAGTGACATTTGATAGACATTTACATAAGCTAAAATTTCCCTAAAATGTTTTCACAGTAGTTGTAATAAACAAGTATCTGTTTTTGCTTCTGTCCACTAGCACAGATGATAATCCAAAAACATATTTTATTGAATTATGACTTAAAAAGAGAAACAGAGAAGCCAATCTGAGTCAGTACAATCCTGAGTGAATGACTGACAATTAAAAAAAAAAAATCCTGCTCATTAATAGTCAATAAGACTTTGTGAAAAAGACAACCAGCTACAAGTCTACTTACATATATATAAAATGCCACAATGGACACATTTTTAAAATCTAGGGCCGCATCAATTTCATCCATGAAATAAAGAGGTGTGGGCTTATAATGGTGGAGAGCGAAAACCAGAGCCAGGGAACTGAGTGTCTTCTCTCCTCCTGAAAGATTAAAGATCTTCTTCCAACTTTTTTTGGGTGGCCGGACACTAAAAAAAAAAAGCCACCAAATGTCAGACAAGTGAGAATGCTGAGCCCCCAGACTGGTCGAAGGCACCCCAATTTCCTTCTGACCTCCAGCCACCCTGTTGCTGTTGACAACCTAACTGGCATGTTTTAAACACAAGAATGAACTCCAATTGTTGCACTGCAGCTAGACTCGGGCCACACAATTTTCTGTTGGCCTCTTTTCCCTTCTCGCCCCAGTGCGCTGCTTGCTATCGGAACGCACAACCTCCTTTGCACATGCTGTTCCACATGCCTATGTGCTGAAGACTGTCTGGGCTGGACTAGATGCCTTTCCAGGTGCCTGCCACTTTGGTGCTTTCTCAGTGGTTACGGGTCTGTGCTGATCCACCAGCAGGTTGAGCTATCATTCTTCAGACTTTGCATCCTGACACTTAAAGAAACGAGGAGAGTGAAATGGCTCACAGGAGGCAGTCAGGACACACTGACAGATCTGCCGTAGTGCCAAAGCCTGGCAGTTACTCTTCTGCCATTTTCTCACTTGAAATCAGCTATAAATTGGTTCATTGACGTTTATGCCACACAATTTTCCTCCTCCTCTCCTTCCAAAAATATGAAGCCTGAGCTGTGACGGTTCAGAGAACAGACAGGCACACTCTGGCGCAAAAAGCAAGTGGCGTCCCCAGTGACGTCAACACACCTAAACATGATTCCTTCCGAGAACGGGTCCAGGCTGTCGACCAGCTCGAGTTCGGCATCACCTCCCAGAGTCAGCATCTGGTAATTCTCCTTCAGCTTGTTGGTTATGATGTTAAAACCGGCCATGAACTCATTAAGCCTCTGCTTCCGAAGGTCTTCATAGGCCTGTCTGAAGCGCTCGCGTTCAGCAGTGATCCTGTCCAGATCTGCTACCCGCTGCAGGTACAACTCTTCCTGTGAAATGAAAACCCACAAAAGCCAGGAAATGAGCACGTGGAACCACTCACAACGCCAGACGGGCGGCAGCTAAAGGGCACCAAACAACCATCATCGATGACAGGAAATGTTACCTTCTTTTTATACTCTGCGATGGAACCAAGATTTGGTTTCATTTCATGGCACTGGGCCTCAAGAAGAGCAATTTGATTTGTTAGAGAATCAGGACTTTGTATTGCTTCGAGGTCCTCTTGGCTTAGAACAGAAATCTCTTCAATTGGATTATCTTCTATTGGATGCAATGATATTCTTGAAATCTAAAATTTTGTTTTAAACAGGAATTTTAGAGATAGCATAATTTTAGCATGTCAATATTCAGTAACAATCAGTAACAAAGGCATTTTTACTTTTTGATGAGGCAACTGGGGTTAAGTGACTTGCCTAGGGTCACACAGCTAGTAAGTGTCAAGTGTCTGAGGCCCGATTTGAACTCAAGTCTTCCTGACACTAGGACTGGCACTCTATCCACTGCACCGCCTAGCTGCTCCAATGAAGGCATTTTTCACACTGAAACAGACACTAAATGAAGCACCTGTTTACAGAGATATCAAATGACTGAACAAGCTGATCAGACTAAGGGCTTTCTATGTCAAATTCTGTCCTATCTCAACCTCACATTTTGTGGTTTGTCACATTTCGCCCTTTTGACGCCAAATTTTGTCATTCTATGTCAAGTTTTGTCCTCT
>NW_020954588.1:39848865-39849191 GCF_900497805.2 Vombatus ursinus
TCCTTTCGACACCAAATTTTGTCATTCTATGTCAAGTTTTGTCCTCTGTATCTCAACCTCCCATTTTGTGGTTTGTCACATTTTGTCCTTTCGACGCCAAATTTTGTCATTCTATGTCAAGTTTTGTCCTCTCTATCTCAACCTCCCATTTTGTGGTTTGTCACATTTTGTCATTCTATGTCAAATTTTGTCTTCTGTATCTCAACCTGCCATTTTGTGGTTTGTCACATTTTGTCCTTTCGATGACAAATTTTGTCATTTTATGTCAAATTTTGTCGTCTCCATCTCAACCTCACCTTTTGTGGTTTGTCACGTTTTGTCCTTTC
>NW_020954588.1:39849201-39902578 GCF_900497805.2 Vombatus ursinus
TCCCATCACAATCTCACATTTTGTGGTTTGTCACATTCTGTCCTTTCAGCATCAAATTTTGTCTTCTCAATCTTACATTTTGTGGTTTGTCACATTCTGTCCTTTCGACGTCAAATTTTGTCCTATCTCAACCTCCCATTTTGTGGTTTGTCACATTTTGTCATTTTGATGCCAAATTTTGTCTATGTCCAATTTTTTCATCTCTATCTCAACCTCACATTGTGTGGTTTCTGTCACATTTTATACTCTTTATCTCAATCTCATATTTTGTCCTTTCAATGTCAAATTTTGTCTTCTCTATCTCAATCTTACATTTTGTGATTTCTGTCTCATTCTGTCCTTTTGACATCAAATTTTGTCATTGTGTCAAATTTTGTACCATCTATCTCAACCTGATATTTTGTGGTTTGTCACATTTTGTCCTTTTGATGTCACATTTTGTCATTCTATGTCACACAGCTAACAATCACAACCTTTTCACTAAAAATGTTGTTTGATTATTTGGTTGAAAAGAGGCCTTCTTTCTCTCATTTAGTCTTGAGTGTTCAATCTAGCCTCAGATTTGTGTCCAGTAAAAATATAAAAATAGCACCCACGACTAACAACAAGAAAAAACCAAACTCATCTGTGGGATGCAGCCTTACCTCTTTCTGCCAGTATTTTACTTTAGAATGATGTTCAGCAATGTGACTTTCCAGCTGCTCAAGTTTTAACTTAATACTAAGCGCATCGTTTTGAAGGGCATGTTCATTTTCTTTTATTCCTTTTATTTCCTGAAGCAGGTTGTGATGTTCCTTCTGGATCTCGGGCAAGGACTCCTAAGGAAAAAGATAACAATGTTTTCCCCCTCAAAGATCATACTTCCCACCCCCTGAAAAGAAAAGATAACAGCACCAAACAATTATCTGTTAAATGACTCTGATGTGCTGAGTCTTCTTCACAAACATTTTACATTTTTGGATTAAATTTAAAATTTTACATTTTTGGATTTTGGATTAAAACCTTTTTACATTTTTGGATTAAATTTAAAATAAAGCTTTATTATTCTGCTCCACCCCCTACAAAAACAAACCATCACCAACAGCACTCAACTGACCCCGGCTTCTTTGGAATTCTTCATGACCTCTGTTGCCTTCTCTTCGAGGTTTTTTAGTTCACGGGCTAGGTCTTCCACTTCTTTCTCATTATCCTTTACTTCCTTCTCTGTACGAAGGACAGAATCTTGTGCCTTTTTAAGATTTCTAAATGCAAAACAACACCAGAAGTTTACATGAGAATTGTCACAATACCCACAATGCATCAGGCTGTTCTGACAGGTGCACTGAGGAATATCTGGTGCAACAATTACAACACATTCTTCTTTAGATTGTAGATATCTGTGACAAACCCGTCACTTTCATTTAATTGCCTTCCAAGGAGGCCTTTGTGTATTCACCAAACCCTTCTCAAGCATCCTGTCATTGCACAGTACATAGGACAAGAATACAAACATGTACTGTATGTGGCTTTTTTGGTTATACAATGTCCACATGTCAACAACCCAAAGTATAGAGAAAAGCAGATCCTCCTGGCATTTCTGAGGTTGCCACAGCATACAAGATAGTTCTACCTGGAATACAGACCCCACACCCCACAGGTCCAAAACTAAAAACATCACCTCTTACTTCACCCTGATTCCTGACTTTTTTCTCAGCTGTGAAACACTGTAAACTTTACAGCCAAAACACTTCTACCTACAGAGGTACTATGGGGCAAAGAAACTGGGGATCTAGAATAAGACCTAAATGCAAATACTAGCTCTGCTGCTACTTTATCATTCTGGTGTATAAAAATCTTATTAGCTGAACAAATGGTATTAAAACAGAACATATTTTGCTAAAGCAGTTTTTGCAACTAAGACACTGAAAAGGGTAAAATTGGATAAATACTTTTTTTTTGCAACCAAATCTTTTTAATCTGCGACCTGAGGGTGGTGGTGGTGGTGGTCAGTTCTAGCATAGGTAAGTGAAATCCAAGTCCTTATTTTAGGAATTTTTGACCTCCTCCTCCTCCTCTTCCATCAGACCATTCATTGGAATTGTTACCAAAAACTGAGATTGTTTTTCCTCTGGAGGAGATGCCACTGAGCAACCACATACTGTTTTGCAGGAAAGGCTGTTTGTAGGAAAAGTAGAAGCAAGGAAGCTCAGTTATAAACCAAGTTACACAACTGGCACCTGAATAACTTGGCTGGTTGCAGTTGAAGATTGTATGAACATCATATAAACACTACATAAAAAATTTTAGAAACACTTTTTTAAAACCACTATTACAAAAGTCAAAAACTCTTCAGGAGGCATTTGTGCAGAAGAGCATGGTGCTCAAACTCTTTCATCTAATTAAAAATTAATTTATGTTATGTAGTCCCTCCCTCTATATTTCCCCTTGTTCTCCATTTGTCTGCTAGCGTCTTGTCCCTCTCAATGTCTACGGTACATGAAATAGCTACAGCTTTTCCAGCCTACAATAATTCTGAAATACACCTCAGGATAATTGAAGAGCTTTGTTCTAGGCCCTTGAATGCCAGTTACTAGAGTTTTTCCACTGGTAAAGGGCTTGAGCAGAGTGTCGATAATATTTTGTTTTTCTATCTAAGATTGCCAGAGGCTTTTTGGAATCAATGGTGTACTCTAGAACTGGCGAACACCTGGACACAAAGGTAGATGGATGGCCTCTGGGCCCCACCTTGGCCACGGGATGGTCACTTTACCTGTCTGCTGTCTTGACTGCTACTTGGGCTTTTGTGATGGCAGATGCACATTCGTCCAACTGTTGGTTGATCTCGTCAAGTTTATCTTGCTGGGCTTTAAGCTTATGATTATTGATCTCCACAATTAAACTGTGCAGCCTTTTGACTTCGGCTTCGACCTTGCCAGCCTTCTCAGCAACACGTTCGTACTCTGGAGAGGGAGAGAAAAAAAGGAGCCGGAGTCTGAGATTCTAAGCGAAGAATACGCCGAGCTTTTCTGTATTATGAACGTGTATATCAACTGACATGAATGAACAGAATGGTTCCACATGAAATTTCACTTCTGTCATGTTTGTTTAAAAAAAAATTATAGGTTAAATTTAACACTGCTGTAAGCAAATTTCAAAGAGCAAATATTTTCATTCAAAGTGATCTAAGCAAATGGTTTAGGACTCACAAGTAAGAATTCTTAAGGCATTTTATGAAAGTAAATAATCCTCAAAGGAATGCAATATTGCTCAAGTCCTTCTAACTTTTTCTATAGCACATGTTTTGACATTTAATTATATAATTCTATTATTCTGATTTCCCCATGTCTGTAAGTCTTTGACCAACTAAATTCTAAGGGACTGACCTGTGGGGCAATCATTTCTCTTATTTCTTTTGTAAAGCCCTGAGCACCTAGCACAGTGTTATGCATGTATATCTCCAAAATATATTGCCAGTTTCAAAAACATACAATTTCTGAACAGTACCTTGTTTTACTTTTCAAACACTTTAGAGCTTAAAAATATCAACTTGTGGTTTCTTTCGCTTAATAGCTACTGCAATACTACCCTATGGTGTGAAGGTCACCCAGCATTCTTGGAAACACTTCTATTGGGGCAATCTCTGAGAGGTTTCCAAGCTGGTTTCAAACATATTTGGTAACAGAACCAACCTAAACTCATGAGAAATCTGACCATTAGGAAACAACTGTAATGTTGCTACATTAGCATGGAGGGTTTACTCACTCATTGCAAAACAAACAAAAAAATCATGTCTCAAAGTGAAGAATTTTAAATTTGACTACATGTCACTTTTTAAAAACGTACCTTTCTTGAAAATACTTATATTTGTTTCTAGCAATTTCTGCTTTTTTTTGTCAGGGGCAGTATCACGAACATTGGCTTCAAGCTCTTTGACTTGTATGTCCAAGTATGCTTCTTGTTCTGATAGACTCTATGAAATAGAGAAGTCAGGCGATATATTGGAAGGGTTAATCTCAATTAAGTAAAATACAAAAATGTAAACTGTGTTTTAAAAAATAGACAACAAGACCAAATATACAAAACACTTTGCACACTGGAGAGGCCAGCTGTGGTACTGGCAAGGGTTAAATGAGCAAAGAACACACAACATGGCCCGAGTATTCATCTGTTCACCATGGCAGACCCTCGCTGAAGGAGCGCACCTGGATGCTTGCAGTGAACTTTTCCAGTGTGTTCCTCATATCTTGCACGCTGTGACGTAGTTTAATGACCGCCTCTTCAAGCTGCGCTCTGCGTTCTTGGATCTGAACAGCTTTTTGCGAGTCCTTCTGCAATTTGGATTCCATTTGGGACACCTGTAAAGAAAATCACCAGCTCTATTTCAGCCCTTCCACAGACACATTTGCCTTTCTTCTATAAGTCATGGATGCCTCCCATGGAGTTCTCATTTTCTGTCTTGTGGGGTGCCACAGTCAGAAAGTCTGTAGTACTGTACAGAACCTGGTCTAACTGCTGGCACCCCCTTCAACAACCAACCAGCTGACATCTTACCAAAAGATATCAACCCTACACCAAATGCCATTTTTACCATAAATAACACAAACCATTAAGCTGGAAAATTCTCCCCAGAGAGCAAAACAAAGAATGGGCAAGTGCACTTCATTCTGTGCTAAGAGCCAAGACACACCACTTCATGATGTGGTGTCCATGAGAAGGGTCAAGAAAAAGACAATAATAAAAACAATCAAATCTGCACAAGAGGACGAAAGAGCAGAGAAATCAATCTTGTGAAGAACTGCATAAGATCTTCCTGACTATGTGAACATGCATCTTAATTCTTGGTAATATCAATTTGCAGGTGGGCATGGGAATATGACAAAAACTATGTTGGAAAATATGATATGTAGCCTAGAAATTCTATAAAGCATTTAGATATATAGGCCACTATCTCATGAATACTGCCTTAAAATAAAATGACAATGTTGGATGTGTTCCAAATGGAATGCTATTTTAAAATGAAATCTCACCAACAGAACGGGAAATGACTGGTTATAGGCTTAGCAGTCATTTCAGCGTCAAGGTCTAGATATGGTCAATTGGTTGGAACAAAATAAAAGTAAACATCAAATTATATAAAGCCTGCTTATGACACTGTGGCCAGGACAGCACTGGGTTTGGAGCATGTGACCATTTGCATGACATCCTGAGAATGACTGAAGGTTATGAGCATTCATTAGTACCTCACAAAAGCATAAAAGCAGATGGAGAAAAAACAAATCTACAGAGAGCTGAGAATGAGATCCCTTAAATCACAGAACCTAGAATACAGCTGTGGATGAGAAGCAGGGAGGGATAAAATGGAAAAGATCTGATCGACTGCAATTTCCTTTACTTTATTATTAAGGGAAAACTCAAATCTTAGCTTCTGTTTTCTCTATAAGGGAGAATGAACTTTTGACTGGAAAGGGCGCTAACAAAAATGGCTAAAAGGGAGTTAACACCCAAGATGATTAGGGAAGACAGTAAGGGAGCACTTAGCCCATCCTGACGAATTCAAGATGAGAAAGGGATAGAGAGGAGGTGCAGGAGAGGAAAGATAAAGAGAGGAAAAAAGGGAGAGAGAGGCAGAGAGACAAAGAGAGAGTGAGACAGAGAGAAAGAGGGAGGGAGAGATGGATGGAGATAGACTTCTTTCCTTTTAGAGTGTTGGGTTCAATGTCTAGGTGGCATGTCCCTCGAACATGTAGATAGTATAAAGTTGTTGGGGCTAATGCATTAGTACTGTAGAGGAGAGTCAGAACTCAAAAAGATCTTTATAAGCCAGAAGCTTGAGTTGAAACTGCTAAGAGAAAATGTAAGAGGAACGAGGGTAAAATCATTGAGTTAAAAAAAAAAAAATCAACTTCTTAGGCACAAGGGGGGGGGGGACAGGGCCAGAAGACATTCTGGGCATTTTATTTTATTTTTACACTTCACACTCCTATACTTCTATTAAACTATAAAACGTGCTTACTGTTTTATCTGTCTGGACAATAGTCCACAGAACACGAAAGAGAAATGGTGCCAGAGGAGGTGAGTTGCCTTTTCTATAACTGCTTTTATCTCCCCAGGGACATTAGGAGACTGTCTTAATTAAGTGCATTAAGACAAGTGATGTCATTGAAGGCTACACCAGGCTGCCGTATGGGAGAGATCATGTCCCAAGAGTGGGGAGCTTCTAGATTCCCATGGCACAATTTCCTTGAAAGAATACTGTGTTCAGTTTGCTGCTGCATTTTAGAAAGGAGTTTGATAACAGAAAAAAGAGTGCTGGGAAAAATGACGGAGCTTTTAAGAGAATCAGATGTTAGCTTGACAGAAGCAAAAACTTCTGAGCCATTGAACTACCCCAAAGTTGAAAGGGCTGCCTTGAAGGCAATGAACTTAAAATCCCTCCTTTAAGATTTTAAAGCTAAACCAGGATCATTTGTCATCAGGACTTTCAAAAAGTGACTCTTGCTCATGAAAATAGGTTACTATATCACTCCATCACCAAGCAGGTGCCATAGCACAAATAAAGATGCCCACTGGGCTTAGAATGTGGACAATGATTCTTATCAGCACATTTACACTTTTTCATGAAAAAGAAAACTTAACCCAATCACCACTTCAACATTCATCATGTGTACAACTTCATCTACACCAACCTCTTCTTCTGAGACTTCAATGACAACTGAGGAACCCATTCTCCCTTTCATCTGCTTGCTTCCACCGCCAGTCATGGTACCTGGACAAGATAAAAGAGTCAGTTTTGGACAGAATGCTTAAAATTATTTTTGGGGAATGAAAGACAGGATTTTGTTTTACCTGACTGTTCTATGATTTGTCCCTGTAACGTCACAACTCTCCATCTCTTATCTTTCTGAAAGGCCACTCTGGTTGCCTGGTCCAAGTTGTTAGCTACTAAAGTATCATGTAAAGCAAAGTAAAAGGCTTGGCGAATCTTCTCATCTTTTACTTTTACTAAATCAAACAACCGAGGTGTGTTTTCAGGAGTCTGGACTGGGTTCATATTTTTTTCTAATACTCTAATCTAAAATGGAGTAAGGAAAATTAAGAAACATTTTTTAGAAGAGAACTCATAAATAAAAAACAGTCATTGAGGGGCAGCTAGGTGGCACAGTGGATACAGCACCTGCCCTGGAATCAGGAGGACCTGAGTTCAAATCTGGACTCAGACACTGGACACTAGCTGTGTGTCCCTAGGCAAGTCACTTAACCCCAACTGCCTCACAAAAATAAATAAATAAATAAAAAATAAAAATCGGGAGGCCAGCTAGGTGGCATAGTGGATACAGCTCCAGCCTTGGAGAAGGACCCGAGTTCAAATCCAGTCCCAGACACTTGACACTTACTAGCTGTGTGACCCTGGAGAAGTGACTTAACCCCAATGGGCCTCACCCAAAAAAACATACAAACAAAAAATAAACCAAAAAAGGTCACTGTTTGTACCTTAAGATAGTACTTTAATAATTTCTAATGGAAATTGGAAAGGGAGGCTATTATAGGAATTCCGTTTCTAAAAACATAAACTGAAATTGTAAGCAATTGGGTAGTTTCAACAGTAAATAGACCACTCTTCTTTTTTCTGCATCTAAGGAAGGCTGCTGAATTAATAAAGGAGGCATTTCAAGATACTAAAACTGATTTCTTCCAAGTACTCACCTTATCTAACCCAATAAATGTTGCCACTCCTATATTTTGTTTCTTGAGGAAGTTCACACAGACTTGGGCCGTGTCAATAGTGTCAACAACAATGTAGTCCAGGGCACCACAACAAGATGAAATGGCAATGTCGTATTTTTCATCAATGGCTCCCAAGTCTCCCTGAGAGGACAACCCAGCTCATTAGAATAATTCGGAGCTTATCCCCAAAGAGGGGGCACTTAAGAGCTATGTATCCTTTCTTGTGGTGCCTCAACCCGTTATTTGATCAGGGAAGGGATCTCCCTCCTCTGACCTATCAGCAATCACCTGTGGTCCTCTACAGGAGAGCTCTCTGGGGCACTTACTACTCAGAGACGTGGGGAATGGCCCAGATAGTCATACAGACAACAGGCATCACTGAAAGCAATGAACCCAGGTTTTCAGATCTCTATCAACTAAACCACACTGCCTCATGTAGATATATTCCAATTGTTATTCATGAAAAGCTATTATTTACAAAAATCAAAAGTGTATATTCCAGTAATTAAAAGCATACTTTCTCTAATGGATTTTTCGAGTAGATGACCAAAAAGAAAAGACAATTTGGGCATTTTTCCTGTCAAATCTTCCCTAAAATCACATATGTAATAAACTGTTGCTTGATAATTTCAGTTTTATTTTTTGGTTAACATTTCCCTTTTGATTTTTCCCTTTCCTATCTTGCTTTGAACTCCGAATCATTAAGCACATACAGTATTATGTAGAAAGTATTATGTAAAATACAAAAAAGGAAATGAACAATCCTGACCCAAAGGAGCTTATATGCTCCTGGAAGTGACATGGCCACACCCCTTCCACATGCTCAGACATATAGATCACAAGGTAGAAGGTGATGTAGGAAAAAAGATAGGGAAATTTTAATTTAGATCTAGTCATAGCTGATGCTTTTCCACCTAATGCTGAGTTTGTAAAATGAGCACAAATAATACAAATCAGTTACCAGAAGCCTTGACATTTCAAGGCACATACACAAAGCTTATGATGCAACCAGGTGATTAACTGATAAGCAAATTATGCAAATGTATAAAAAAGTCCATTTTGTTGTGATAAATATTTTGTAAATGCTCAACAAATATGGGTAAAATTAAACAGCATGATATCAATTACAATATGGATAGATCTAGATGACAGTTAATTCAACGTAGAAAAACCAAAAGGGAAAAAACCACCAGGAAGGGTCGACAAGCTATTAACATTTACATATAAAACATACATTTTTAAGAGACTCGTGAATTTTTTCACCTGACATATTTAAAGAATACTTTAAAACTATCTTCCACGTTCAAAAGACATGAAAATAGTTGCATACTTATGAGGGATACTTCTAAAATACTATTCATCATCACTAGGCCAAAATAGTTCAAAGATTTTGTTATGATAGATATAAAGTCTAATTATCAAGTATTTTACATTACCAATCTTCCATATATTCCTGGAATTTTGCCAGATTTTTTCTGCTGAATCAATGCATTAAGAACTTTTCCTCGACTGTGATTTGTTGCAAGAGAACTTTTTGCTTCTTCAACTTTTTGAAGAAGATCCCGAACTGAATTTTCAATATCTGCTGCTTCTTTTGTAAGTTTTTGAAGTTCATTTTCTTTCTAAAAAACAAAACAAAAAAGCCCCAAAATGTTTGAACAAATGAAAACTGAAAAGAATCCCCAGAATTACATCTTAAAAAGAGGCACAACTGTCATTAAGAAGGATGATGGAATACTTAATGATAGATTTATTTTATAATCTAATTTTTAAATAAACTACTGTATTAACATAAGGAAAGAATGAAATGAATAATACATTCTAATTTACAAAGGAAAAAAGAGCCTTTGTGCAGGATACAGTAATAATGTAGAAGTAGTGGTAGTTGTTAGAATCCTACTATTTAAAGAACCCCAACAGGGAGTAGCTATTTTCACAATCTACAAATGAAGCTGAAACGAAAGATTAAGCTTTTAAAATTTATATCAAATTTTCAGAAAAACCAGGAAAGACTTACATAAACTGATGCAAAGTGAACGTTATATGTAGTAACAGCAATACTGTTTGATGAAGAACTGTGAATGACTTAGCTATTCTCCACAATACAATGATCCAAGACAATTCCAAAAGACTAATCATGAAACATGCTATCTGCCTCCAGAGAAATAACTGATATTGTTTGAATACAGACTGAAGCATGGTATTTTTCACTTTCTTTCATTCCTTTTCTTTTATTTGAGTATTCTTGTACAAAATGACTAATATGAAAATGTTTTACATGATGGCACATGTAAAACCTATATCTGATTAGCTCACCTTCTCAGAGAGGGGAGGGATGGATAGAATCTGGAACTCAAAACTTAAAAAAAAAAAAGTTTAAAAATTGTTTTAATATGTAATTGGAGCAAAGGGCTATAAAACTGTGCATACCCTTTGACCCAGCAATACCACTTCTGGGTCTATATCCCAAAGAGATCATAAAACTGGGAAAAGGACCCACACAAACAATATTTATAGTAGCTCTTTTGTGGTGGCCAAGAATCAGAAATTGAGAGGATGCCCATCAATTGGGGAACGTGGTATGTGAATGTAATGGAATACTATTGTGCTATAAGAAATGATGAGTAGGTAGATTTCAGAAAGATTTACATGTTCTGATTTTGAATGAAGTGAGAACCAGGAGAACGTTGTACATAATAACAGCTACATTGTGCGATGACTGACTTTGATAGACTTAGCCCTTCTCAGCAATGCAAGGATCTAAGACATCTCCAAAGGCCTAATGATGGAAAATGCTATCTCCATCCAGAGAAAGAACTATAGAGTCTGAATATAGATGGAAGCATACTATTTGCTATTTCTCTCTTTTTTTTGTTTCTTCTTTCTCATGGTTTCTCCCATTGGTTCTAATTCTTCTTAACAACATGACTAATGTGAAAATTGTTTAATATGAGGGTGTATGTAGAACCTGTAACAGGTGGCAGACCGTTTTGGGGAGGGGGAGGAAATTTAGAACTCAAAATCTTATGGAAGTGGATGTTGAAAACTAAAAATAAGTAAATTAAATAAAAAACAACAATATGTAATTGGGGGAAAAATAAAATATATTTTAAAAATCAAGTCAAAAATTACATCATAAAATTTATATCAACACTCTTTGAAATTGTGATTGACCTAAGACCTGATAACCACGTATTCGGCTACAAACAAAAAGCTTCTCATTTTGGTAGCAAAAATGCATTTGGAGAGAAGAAAAATTATGAAAATAAACAAAAGCATAGTATTTAAAAGAACCAAAGTCATTTACAAGTAAATTATGAAGAACAAAACTTACCTCCCTTAGGTCCTGTTCTGTAGGAGGTAATTTAATTTCAAGATTTCTAATGGCAGCTTTCCTTTCTTTCAAAGTCTCAGAAGCTGTAGTAAAGGCCTTTTTAGCCTCACTTAATTGAGACACAGCAGTATTATGGTGACTGAGGTAGATATCAAGCTCAGATTGGGCGACATCCATCTTAGATCGAGCTTCATTTACAGTTTTACTAAATTCCATGAGTTCTTTTTCACGGCTCTGTTAAGATTTCATAGAATCCATTAAATCTGAAATAGTTTTAAGTCTATTGTTGAAAACAGCTGTGCATTTTTACATAAGGTCTGGCAGTTACAGACACACCCTTCAGACATATTTCCTCTGGAGAATGAAGATGATCCTTAATCATACATACATATACATATGAGTATAAACATAGGATAGAGTTCTTAAAATTTACTTGGGGCTATGATTTGACATCAAATAACCATTCAAACTTTCCCATATCTCCTTAAAATACCCAAACATTTTTGGTTCCACCCAAAAGTTGTAAAATTGCAAATAAACGCCTAAGGAATATTACAGGAATCATTTGCAGAAAAAGTTCTCAGACAGATCTCTGTTCTAGAGCTAAAGCCACCACAGCAACGTCCATTGATGGCCTTCCTTTGTATTCAATTCCACTAAACATACATTAAAGGAGAATCCATTTTATGCCTGGCACTAAGTGAAGCAATTAAAAAATTCATGTAAGAATTTTTTAAAACTTACAACTTTTGTCAAAAGGCAAAAAAAGTCAGTAAGCTTGTGTAACCCTTTTCATCTGGGATCCATTCTTATCATATTAATAAGGTCCTAGGCAGATACTTGGCTGGGTTTTTCTCAGTATAAATTAGGGTTATCCTTTACCAAAAGTTTTCTCCTATACCTGTGGATAGAAGCAAGTGGTTCATAATTTTTGAAAAATATAAATGTTACTGTTTTTCTAACACTGAACAAGGTCTCACTTCCCTGGTATAAATTCAACTTGACCACAGTAAATAGTTTTTGGGATATATATTTTGTTTTGCTAGGATTTTATTTTAAATTTATAAATTAAGGGGCAGCTTAATAGATGGCGCAGTGGATAAGAGCTCCGGTCTTGGAGTCAGGAGGACCTGGGTTCAAATCCAGCCTCAGACACTTGACACTTACTAGCTGTGTGGCCCTGCATAAGTCACTTAACCCTGACTGCCTCACCAAAAAGCAAAAATTATAAATTAACATTCCACAATGATACTGGCCTATGGTGCTCTCTTTGCCAGTCCTTCCTTGGTTTAGATTATTAAGATTTGTAAAAAAACAAACAAACAAAAAGATTATTTGTGGAGTGATGGTGGTGGAATACTAGAACAAGTATAGCTCTGGTCCTCCACCATGACTCATCCATAAAGATGTGGAACATGCAAAAAACAGAGTCCTGACTGGGAAACCCAAGGTAAAAAAAATCACAGTAAATCATTTTTCCAGTCCAGGCTGGCAAAGGAAAATAGGGCTCTATGAATACTGAAGACTGAATCTAGTAAGGGACATGCCACGCTGCTCCAACAGTAGGAACTGAAAGAGGACTGAGGTTGAAGAGGCCCCAGCATACCCAGTTTGAGCAGGGTGCAGGAATAAATGCCTTCTGGCAGCCTCTCCCTGGACATGCAGGTCACAGAGCCAGGGCAGAATGAGAAGGGGATCTGTGCACAGGATGAGGAGTGGTCACAGGCTCTAGGCTGTGAACTGTGAGAGGAATGAGTCTGGAAGCAAATGGTGGTAGCTGCGTGGTTCTGACTCAGGAGTAGAGCAAGAGCTCAGACACAGCCTTCAGAGCTTTCCAGCGGGCTGAAAGAGTCTGAGACAGCAATAACCTACCGACACTTTTAAAACCAGGCACGAGGCCTCAGGTGGAGAGCTCGAACCCAAAACAAGGTCAGGAACCCAGGATCACACCTCTTTTGGAGCTGTCCCTCAGATTCTGGAACGTATCTCAATACCCCAAGCTAGCAGGACAAAAACTCAGCTTGGATATTCCTCCTCCCAGAATTGTACAGAGCCCAGCCCCAACATCACATGTGGAGTCAGAAGAATGAAAAAACAAAAGGGTTCCACAACAGAGAGCTATTATGCTGACAGGGAGACTTAAAGACAAACCCAGAAGAAGTGATTGATGCCAAAACACCTACAAGCAGTTTCTTTTCTTTTCCAGGCAATTGGGGTTAAGTGACTTGTCCAGGGTCACACAGATAGTGTCAAGTATCTGAGGTTACATTTGAACTCAGGTCCTCCTGACTCCAGGGCTAGTGTTCTACCTAGCTGTCCCCAAGCACAGCTTCAAAACTAACAAAAAACAAAACACAGGCTGGGCACAAATCCAGTCAGAATTCCAGGAAGATGTGAAACAAGAATTCTTTTTAAAAAGGGCTGAAAATAATTAGAAAACAAACAAACAAAAAAACCCCCCAAAAACCAAATGAGAGTGCTAGAGGAAAAACATGGGAAAAAATGAGCACTATGAAAGAAAGAAACGGAAAGTAAATGAACAGCTTGGTGCAAGAAGTACAAAAACTTGTCCAAGTCAACAAGTTCTTAAAAATTGGAATGGACGAAATTAGAGGCCGACAACTCCATGAGAGATCGAGAAAGAAATGACACAAAATCAAGATTAAAAAAAAAAAAAACTTATCCCAGAAAACAGATTGTGGAGAAAAAAAATTTAAGACTCACTGGACTACCTGAACATCATGATTAAAAAAAGAAATCTTAGAAGACAACTGCCGAGCCTGCTTTGAACCAGAGGCAAAGTGGAAACAGAAAGATTCCACTGCTTATCTCCTGAAAGAAATCCTAAAATGAAAAGCCCCAGGACCCTAATAGCCAAAGTTCAGATCCTTCAAATCACACAGAGAATACTGCAAGCATCCAGAAAGAAAGTATTAAAGTACTAAGGAGCCAAAGCCAGGATCACACAAGCTCTAACAGTAACCATTACAAGGGATAAGAGAGCACGGAATGCCTTTCAGAAGGCAAATAAGCTAGGCTTCAAGAATCACTTACCTGGCAAAACCAAATAAAGATAAATGATCTACATTTAAATAAACATGGGAAGGCGATACACATATCATATCCCCTCAGAACTCTATCATCAAAGGGTCATGAAAGGAGTCTAATGAGATAGAGCAATAGATGGCCTTACAAGAATGGAAAGAGAAGGGAAAAGGAATACACTGGGGAGAAGAGGGAGGATGGTGAAAATTATCTCGCTTAATTGGGATGTAAATGTTTAAGTTGTTATGCAAAGAGAAACGTTGGTAAGTGGAACAGTTAACTCTTGAACCTGTCTTCTGAACTGGTTAAAGAAGAAGGAAAAGAGATACAAGAAGAGTAGGGAAGGAAGATATATTAAAGGAGAAATAAAGTTTCAAGATTATACTTGTCTCACAAAATGAGTTTGGTAATATCTTCTCATTTTGACAATAATTTGTTTAATATAGGTATTTAATGTTCTTTAAAAGTCTGACAGAATTCTTCTTGAAATCTACTTAATCCAGGTATTTTATTCTTTAATAGTTCCTTTAAGTCTAGCTCAATTTCTTTTAGTGAAATTGTATTGTTGAGGTCTCTATTGGGTGTTCTATTAATTTGGGTATCTTAAATTCATGAGGACAGTTTTCTATTTCTTTTAAATTATTTTTGCTGGCAAATAATTCTGCATATTAAGGCCTAATAATTCCTCTTATCCCCTCTCCCTATTGTGATCTCTTCTTGTTCATTCTTTGCTATTCTGATTTTCTATCTTCTTATTAGTTTAGTTAGCTCAAAGTTTTACCTATTTTGTTAGTTTTCTTTCAAAGAACCAGCTTTTTATAGTTTTTGTCAGTTCTAAAGTCTTGTTTTTCAGTATATTTATTTCTCCTAAGTTTCAAGACATCTTTTATGCTTGTTTTCTGATGTTAAAAACGGCATATCCTAGAAATTGTGTTGTTTTCTCATTACCATTCTCTTCCACAGTTTCTTATATGTTTTTGGATTTCATTAAGTTTTGAGTCAAGTCTTTACCTTTTGCTCATTTCCTCTATCTTTGCTGCATTGTGCTCTAGAAAAGCTAAGTTTAACATTTCAGATTTTACTTGTCTGTATCCCAGAAGTGTCTATTTTTGTAAAAGTACCACAGGGTTCTAAGAAATATGTATATTCTTTAATGTTCTCATTCAGAAGATACCACAGATCTTTCCGCTCTAGATAGCTTCCCCCCCATAGAAGTGGTGGCCATGGAGCTCCCCCGCAGCTCCACTACAGTCTCTGTGAAGGAGGCAACGACGAGATATCACAAGCTAAGGACCTACAGAAACCGCTGAACTCATGGAGGGCCGCTGCTGCTCCTGACTGCTCTCAAACCCTGTAACTGACAAATTCACCGCCATATTTCTTTCCCAACCTCTGTGATAAACAAGCTGCCTGTGTCCCATCCCTCCTTCACCAACACTGTCATTCTCTCATCACTCTTCCCCCCTCGACCCTCCTCTAAATCCATTCCATTGTGCCCTCTGGAGCTTCGGTTACAGTGACACCAAATCTCCCTTTGTTTTGTACTTCTTCCTCTCAAGCTCTTTCCAACTACTCACTCAGACACCCTGGCTCGCACCAGAAGACACTATGTTCCCAGCCACTCTTCTTTTCCCCACTAGTTGAATTTTCTTTCATTCCTCTAAAATATTTCCAGGGAAGGAAGTTTGAACTCTTTTTGCTCTCTAATGTCATTTCTATACTTTGCCACTATAACTCAACAACTTCATCTTCTTTGGAGTTCACTCAGTTTAAATTTATTGCCCTATCCAGATCCCGGCAGTCATTTCTCGGTCCCCAAGATACCTCCCTCTCCTTTCTCAAAAAGTTCAGTAGCAGACCCACACCTAAAATAGCATCCTCCACACTGGACTTGAGACCTAGACTTTAACACCCCCGGCTGGCTTTTAACAAAAAATCTAGACCTCAGTCCGTGAGAAAATTTCTATTACATTTGGTATTGCTGTGCTAGGGGCCCAAACCAGCTACCACTAAATCCCAGACCATGACTACTTTCCATATCCCAATGAACCATTCACCCAAATCACCTCATCCTCTGCCTCTGGCAGCAGCCAGTGTACCCTCACCCCATCTCCTGCCAAACACCCCTCTCTTGTCACTGCTATTTATTTTACATATTGTTTTTTTCTTATTAGGATGTAAGCTCCTTGAGGTTAGGGGCTCTTTGTTGGTCACAGTGCTGGATAAATAGCACTTAAATGCTGTTTTGTTCATTTCTTCATTTGCCCCAAATTCTGTATGTTGGTGTCCCATTGAACATGCTAACCTTTTGCTTGCTCAGCTATAATGACCTATGTCTTCCACTCTGCTTTGCCCCTATACAGGGATAGTCAAACACCTTGAGCTTGTCATCAGCCACCACTATTCTACTTCATTGGTCAAAAGAACAGACATAGCAAGTTGGCTTTGGCTTCCTTATTGGAAAAAAACAAAAACAAAAACAAAACCAAGAACCTAGGATTAGATCACCTTTATGAGGCATTTCAGTTTGAATTGACGAATTGTTTGATTCACCATAATACTGATTCAGCAGTTATTATATGCAAGGCATTACATCACTATTTTCAGCCAGTACATAGTTACTGGCCAAACCTAAAGCTCTACAAGACCAAAGACTGGCTGTCACTAAAACCCCCTACTCATTCTGTCCCATCATTCAATTCAGTGAATTCTACTTCTTACCCCCATGGGTAAGCATTTAAGCCAGTGAGAAAATGGAATGCACTTTAAAAGCAATTGTCAAAAAATCCCAACTTCTTAACATGAGTGTTAAGGGCAGAATGCTTATAAAGCTACAGTACATTACAGAAGTCAAATGGCATTATAACACAAACCCACAGCCTAGTAAGATTAACATCTCCAATAAAACAAAACATTTTACACAACCCTTTGGCATTCATTTCAATGTAATTTGACAGATAGAGTATAAATGTCCAGATCCAAGAGATACTTTAAAACATGACTTTGGGGGAAACAGTACTATGGAAGGCAGTCAGTTCAGCTCCAACATTAGAGAAGAGAAGATTTCTCCTAGTGTGGGGATTGGGTTAGATGGTTGTTGGGGTCCTCTGACTCTCAAATTCTATGATTCTTCAATTCCTAACCTCAACAATTCAGAGAATAAAGGTTAAAATCTGTCTTTACTAAGATCTCTGATAATAACAGGATTGAGACTGCAGCTAGGATATCACCACCTACTCATATTTCTACAGCCCAACTCACAACTACCATGTAAGGTAGCTAGTATTAAGCATTACACATAGCATTTGGCAAATGTCAAAAGGGCAGAGTACTGAACTTTTTGGTTAAAAGAGACCCAGAATCAAACCTTGGTTCTGTTTATTAGTATGACTAAAGGCAAGTCACAACCTCTTGGAACCTACATTTCTTCAGGTGTAAAACAGAGACAGCACCAGTAATGCTTACCTCACAAGATTGTGGTAGGGCTCAACAACATAAAATATATGTAAAGAACTTTGAAAACCGAGTCATACTATACGTGGCAGCAATTACTACAACACATAGATGGATTTACAAAGCATTTCTAAAACTAAACCAAACCAAAACAAACCAAGGGACGACCAAATAAACTTTTTGTAATTGGAAGAGATATTTCCTCAGAGAACCAGGGCAATAGTAAAATACTGAACCCTAGTACAGTGTTGGAGAGAGACAAAAAGCAGGATAAAGCAGTTAGGGCTGTCCAAAGAAGGTTCAAGCACAAAATCCTTTTGGGGTTAGGTAAGAAGCATAAGGAAAGCAAGGGAAGAAAGCATATTCAAAGTTGCAGAGACTGGCCCAAAAGATTCAAAATAACAAATCAAAAACAAACTCATTCAGATTTCCTGCTTTTATCTTGAGTTCCAGAAATGGAGAAGACAGTCAATTAACTGTGCGTGTGTGCGCGTGTATGTGAGAGAGAGGAGAGAAGAGGGCCGCTCTATAAGGCTTCACTTTTAAAAGTGAACTGTTTTTGTATAAAATATTTAACCTCTTTCTAAGATATTTAACAAAGTAAGTAAACCGATCACTAGGGCTGAGCTGGTCTGAGAGGGCTGCCTAGAGAAAGTTAAGGACACTTAAGGATGAAGCTTGGTTATAATGTACTCAATTCAACCAAGGTTTACCAACAACTTTATTGTGAAATTATTATTAGCCAGAGCCACTTCATGTGGGGGGCAAGACTGTACCTGTTTTCCAGATAAATTTATTTCTTCTTTCCAACAGTTTAGTCTTCTATATTTTTTGCAAAAGACTTCTTCCTTCTTAGTCTTTAAAAAAATATTCCACATAGCAGTAAAAGTAAATATCATGAAGTCATATATACCTCTTTTTCCTCCTGAAGTTCCTTGGTTTCCTGTTTAAGGCTATCCATAACTTGCTTTAATTTTTCCTCCTCCTTCTCCTTTTCCTTTTCCAGAATACTCTTTTTAGCTGTTGTTTCAGTGATTATCTTCTCACGGCTGGCAGGTACACCTTTAAATTCCTCAACCTAGAAGAGATACCAGAGCTATGATGATAAATGTCTTAGAGGCACATACAATCCTGTCTTTCATGCTCAACAGATAGATGTATGATTTATCACATCTAGTCATTTACCAAAATAAATTCTCACCAATGGGAAACAAAATTCAGCCTGATTGAGTATCTTTATTTTTTAAGTGAGCTTTCTTGAGAAGAACATTCCTTAGCTAGTTGAGAACTTAAGAACTGAGAATGACTCATAATGAGCTTTAATGAAACAAGAAAATGGGTGCTTCTTATTCACCTATTTATTCCTCTAGACTTAATCTGCCATGGTTTAAAATTTCAGAAGTCAGTGTAGACTGACTTCCAATCCATCTCAAACATGGCATTTGCAGAGTTTTATGCCACATGAGGGCCACCTAGGCTAACAGGCTGTTCTCTTGCCTAGACTTCAGGATGAAGTTTGTTTATAATGTAGTCAATTCAACCAACATTTATCAACAACTTTATCGTGAAATAATTGTTGGCTGGAGCAATTCACATGGGGGCATGGCAGTCCTGTTTTCCAAACAAATTTACTTCTTCTAGGTACTTTGTAACCACACTGCTCACTGTTTATGTGAGGTATCAGCAGTTCCAATTATATGTCCTTGGTGATCGAAATTGTGGAGGGCAGTTACTTTCATGATATAGTTTCACTTTCTCTTAACATTTTGTTGCCTAGTTAAGCTCAATATTTGCATTCCAGCTTTTGAAAGTAATTGAAAGCAATGTGGGAAAAAACTATACACACACACACACACATAAACAAAATTAAATTATATACTTATGTGTTTTATAACTGAAGTACCTCTTGCAGTACTTACCTTTTCCTTATCTTTTTGGAGCTGCTTTTCAAGTTTCTTGGCCTTATTTTTAGCATGTTTCATTTTTTCCCTAACTTGAACATCCTCCAAATCCAACTGTGTAAATTTCTCTTTGTTTTCCTCAATAAATTTTGTAACTTTATTGAGTTTCCTAGCAAAAAAAGTAAGTTATATTCAATACTATTTGGCACAGTAAAAACAAAAAGTATCTCAAGGAACTCCATGCTATCTTCCAACTCCCACAACAAATTCTTACTTCTTTGCCCTTAGTTCTTAAAGTAGGTTTTTCCCAGGATACACAAGAGAGAGAAAATTCTTGGAATCACTATTTTACTTGGTTTACACAGAGTTCTCCTTTATAGGGTCATTTCCCCAGTAGGACTCCAGGGCTAATTTCTGGTTTGTGTTTTTACTTTTTACTCAATAGAAAAAGCTTCCTTTCTCTTTCACCAGGAAATTTAGAGCATTTCCATGACATGAAGTGACTCCTTAGAATGCTTTTATTTTGGTTTCCTAATCTAGATGGGCTATATCTTGCGAATGAGTCATTTAGCCATAGCTTTAACATGAATTTAAAGCTAAGCCAAACACTTCTTACAAGGAAAAAAAAATTACTTTTCAACGTCTTTTAAAGCTTTAGTCTTGGCTTTCATTTCATCTGCTAGTTTACTGCTCTTCTTGTTAATATCTTTTGTATCTTCATGAATTTTTTCCTTTTGAGTTTCCATTTCAGCAATTCGTTTCTGCAAATCATAACTAAAAACAAAACAAAAAATAAAGGAAAATATTTAGGATCACAAGATGTCTCATATAAATTTAAGTACCTTAAAATGGTAGAATTAAAGGGCATCCCCCCAAACTCTTTAATAGACAGTCAACTCTTACTCAATTCCACTCCTTTCTCCATAAACTGAATGTATGCAATACATATAATTTGACAAACATTTATTAAGCGCCTATGTGCCAGGCGCTGTGCTCACAGTTTGTGGTCTTGGATAAATCCTGATGAGGAAATTCTTTTAACCTCTGCAATTTAAATTGCCAGGTATGACCCATGTTGCTCTAAGGCTCCTGCTTTTTAAATGTATGGAAATAAGAGCATTTATTTTTTATATTGCCCTTGATTCATAATAAATGGCTTTAGACAGCTCTTTAAGTCTTAAGGGATTCCAGTACATCGTTGTGCATCTGCTCTCATAATTTGATGCTCATAAGTCCCACATGATGGGATCAGTAGCTCCATTTTACAGAAGAGGAAACTGAGGCCCAGGAAGGCTCACTGACTTGCTCACAGCCGCATAATCACTAAGGGTTGGGGAGATTGAGCCCTTGGGCTCCTGTGACTCCACATCCACCACTCACCCTGTGTGTCACACCGAGTAGGGGGGCAATTGTCTCTCACATGGTCTTTGTTACCACCCAACCACAGCTGTAACAGACATCAACACTAAAAATCCACAACAAGCTTTCTTACATGTAATACTGACAGACATGATTCTTTTTCTTGAACACTTCATTTTCCAGGGTGAGAAATTCGATGGCTGTATTTTTCTCTCCTTCTAAGGCGTCTTTTTCTTTCTCCACCAATTTAACTCTGTTTAACTACAAGGAACAAAGTTGAACCACATGAGTCACAAACCAAATTTTCCCAACTCTTAAAAATGAGACGAAAATGCAGTGCAACATAAAGGTTGTAATCAATCAAGAATTTAAATGAAAGTAATTACAATCAACTTTTAAAGAAATGATAATGCACCTATAGTTGAAATTTCTAAGCTAGCTGCTGTTATTCTTACTTTTAAATAAAAATAAGATAGTAGAAAATTTACCTTCTCTCCTCTTTGCTCATTTAATATTTCAACTCTTCTACACAAGACCTGAATAGGCTCTTTTAGTCGTCCACATCCTATTATGTCTTCTAAATATTCAAGCATACCCTCGTCATGTTCAGTTTGGCCTTTTGGTTTCATCATAGCAATCTGTTCAACTTCGCCCTTTAAAAAAAAAATTCAAATTTTCAGTAAGATTTAACATGTGAAAAGTCAGAAATGGGAGTCAAAGAAACCAAAGAATATAAACAAATAAGCACACAGACTGCTGAAGTCAGCTTAAATAGCTGATTAAAATGAGGCACAAAAAAGGTTTCGAGCTACTGTATTTGATAGCAACAGTATTCAATAAAAGAAAGGAGCAAAATAAGCCAAAGAAAAGTCCAGTTTTCTTTCAAGTTTTTCTTAATTTTGGAAAACACAATTTTCTAACCTTCCCTCTTAACAGTCTTCTCCAACTTGCTTCCCAACATAAACCAAGGTTCAGTTGTTGTGTCATTATTTAATATCACCCACACATAAAACCTGAACCACCATGGTATTGCTATTTCAATAATTATAATGTTTGGTAAAAAGGTCCCAATTGCCATGATGTTTTAAAAATAAGCTTAGTCTAAGCAATTAAAGTCAATGTACTCATTTTAAGAGTGTTCACGTGTTATATTTGTAAAAGCAAAATTCCACAAACACCTAGTTCAAAGCACTTTCATGTTTAATATACTACAGTTACAGTACATTCTAATTATGCTGAAAATTATTCATCTTACCACTGTAAAACACTGGCTGCAGATAGCTTTACCTACATTCAGCTGGAGTAAAAAATAAAAATTTAAAGCAGGGACTTAAATTTCTTTTTAGGTCAAATGTAGCCTGTATTTCATTAAAATGCTAGTTATGATGAGAAAATTTAGTTGATTTAGCTGAACAGAAAATATCACCTATCAATCATTTTATAACTTCTATGAGAAATGCTAAATTCTTTATTAATTTTGGTTTTAAATTAACTTAAAAAAATAGTACTTCACTTTTTTTCTAAATTTCTAAACAGCCAACTAACAAAAAAGGGAAGTTTCCATTTACCCCACGTAAGCCACCTCAATCCCCCCCTCATAGCAGTTGTACCAGGCAGTCATTTAGTCTGTTAAGGAAGAGAGATTCTAGTTGAACATGTGCAGGGCAAAAGACCTGCATAGGGACAGGAGAGGGCCAAATATAAAGAGTGCACTCTTCATCTTCAGACAAATCACCTGCTACTTATGAAAACACTGAACCTTTAACAATCCTTTGATAACATACAGATCTTTCTATGTATAATGTGCAATTGTCTGCTATCCCAGTAAGTACAAGACTGAACCTCATACTGAGCACATTTAGTGAAAACTAAGATGGATTTGAAAACGAGACATTAACTATTAAAAGCCTTTTAAGATAATCTGAGAAGACAGGCCTTCAAGCAAGAACAAATATATTCCTCATCTACTTACATAAAGCCAGAGTTTTGTTTTTATTCTTTTTTCCCCTTCTATGGTGCTTTAGCTACTAGGTTTAAAATAGGTAAAAGTAATGTATTGTAAATTAGCTTGTTTTCCTGTTTCTTTATTTAAGTCTGGCAGGTAAAATAACTTCTGAAATGTATTTGCTCAAAAGCCTTTATTTCCACCCTAAATTCCCAAGTTCTCTCAGAGGATTTTATATACACTTCTTCCAAAACACTTGCATTTGAAGTAGCCACGTAATTTTTCAGCTCTTGGTCCCTCTAATGAATGACTTTTGAGATAGCTGATGAGTTAGCAAAGAGTTTTGGTCTCACATCAGGTTATCTGGACTAAATGGAGTAAACTGGATAACCAGAAATAATACAAATTTTAGCTGTACTTCAGAATGGTACCAGCTGAAAATTCCCCTCCATAGTTCCTCCCAAAACCCCAGACAAGAAGTGAAATAGTTATAGGGAAGAAAAAGCAACATGGCCATGGAAATTCAGCAGGAAAAAAAATAAGACAAGAGCCCAAGTGGTTTCAAAAAAAGAGGTGTGGGAGAAGGACCTTAGGCTGCTAGAGGAAGGAGCATACCCACCTTTTAAGCTATAGAAGCTCAAAACTGTGCTAATTCTTTTGGGAAACCCTGCAGAGACTTTAGTAAAGCACTTTATTAAGTCTGAATAGTCCAATGAAATGTGTTTGTAACTCTCTTTTCTTGCCTATTTCCTTTTATAAAATATATAAATTGCAAAACTGGTGTCTGAGGCATATATGATGAGTTCTTAAAATATGTTCAGGCTGTATATAATTTGTTTATGTGTATGTGTACTCTTTGATGTCTAAAAAGTTTGTTTAGAAGTATTGGGTACTGGTAGTCTTCTTTGGACTTTAGAACAGCTAATCCATGTAATAACAGCTTACTTTATGGTTTACATAACATTTCAGATATTGGCCCTGATTTGAGTATCTGGAGTTAGGGAGGAAGTGGGATAACCAGAAATAATACAAACACTAATTTTAACAGTCCTTGGGATACTGATAAAAACAAAGGACTGAAAATGGGAGGTCACCCCCATATGCCCTATAACAGCAATTTAAGATTCAAGTCAGTTTGAAATTAACTGAATATATTCCAATTATTTTAGACAATTGATAATGAGTTTGCCAGTGCTAGTAATAAGACACATCATTTGGAAAAGAAAATGCCAAATAAAAGTGCAAAGTATTATATAAAAAATATAAATGGCCTCTGTAATACAATAAGTCTACACAGTTAATGATAAAATCCTCCTTTCATTCAAAATATCACTTTTTAAAAGTGGACAAAGTGGTTTGGTATGAGATAACGACACCTAGTGGCCCTTGCTCCTCTCAAACCAAACATGAAGACAACAAACGACTAGTTATGTGCCTTCCAAGGGGAAGGATGAGGGTTTCTGGATGAATGAATTTTCCAGACGGCTGAAGTTTAAAGTGCTAAACCTTATGCTGAACTGGTATCTGAAATATACTTTCTTAAAAAGACCTTGATATCAGTTTGCCGCTTTCTCTGAGCATAAGAGCATGAAGTTGCTTGGACTCGATGGTAGTAAAACACGGGAGGTATTTATTAAGCACTTACGATGTGTAAAGCCCTGGGGATACAAACGGAAAACTAACACTCTCTTTTCCAGGGGCTCATATTCTAATGGCCAAGGCAGCTAAGATGGAAAGGTCCAGCAGCAAAGCAGGCAGATGACGTGCCTCTTCATGTGTCCTTCCCATTGATACAATCAGATCAGTTTCTGCTGTTGAACCCTCGGACAGAGCCAAAGATGTTGGTGACGAGAACTTTCTTTTTGGGATCTTCAACAGAGGTGGCTGTGGCATCTGCAGAGCGATTGCCAGGCTACTTTTCCACAGGGGCTGGAATGGTAGTGGCAGGCACTCAGATGGACACACTGCCATCCTAAGGCTCTTGGCTCCTGGGCTCTGTGATGGTGGTTGGGTGGCTGGACCTTCCCAGCACAAGCTGCCTCCTACTTCTTCTTCAATGCGGGTTGTTGCCTCAGCTAGGCTGACCAGCCTGCCGTGGGGATTGCTTCCTCAGATGATGACTACGAGGGCTTCTCTGGAAGCAAGTCTAAGTGTCTGGGGGAAACTTTGGGCAAAATCAGTTACTCTGAATCAAAGGAGTTCTGCTCTTACCTTCCAGAAAAATAACCATCATTCCTCTTATCTGTGTTCTTTGACCTATCAGTAGCATTGTTTTCATATCCTCAACACCTCCTTGGAAACATGACCATTTAGTATTTAGCATTTTTAAAATGCGCAGAAAAATACTGTGGTTTGTATGATCAGTTTTATTTTATAATTTTAATGTGACCCCAGTCCATTAGTTTAATCAATGAAATAAATAGACAGGTAAATAAATGTTAAAAATCCTGAGACCCTTTAAGTTTTGCAGTAAGAATGTGTTGCCTGTTCAAGAACAGAAAAACCTGTCAACATTAAGGATACAGTTTTAAAATGTTCAAGTACAATTTTGGGAACAACAAAAAAACCTCTTTTTTATTCATGTGCGTGCTTGTACCTTGTAAGCAAAAGATTAAGAGTTGTAAACTACTAAACTTTCCATTCACTAAGAGGTTTTTTTCTTTTGCTTTTTGGTGAGGCAATCAGTGTTAAGTGACTTGCACAGGGTCACACTGCTAGTAAGTGTCAACTGTCTGAGGCCGGATTTGAACTCAGGCCCTCTTGACTCCAAGGCCAGAGCTCTATCCACTGCACCACATAGCTGCCCCCACGAAGAGGTTTTATTTTTATGAGAACCTCTACCTACCATCAGTGCAGGTAAGAAGACAACCTACCCTTAATCCCACCTAAAGCTTACTGGAATATGGGGGTGGAGATGGAATTGGCTAGCAAAAGGAAAGAAATTATTCAGGAGATACATTTTGTTTAAAAGTGAGTTGACACAAGCCAAAATGACCAAACAAGAAATTGTCTAATGTACATATTATTTTGAAAAGCCAGAATAACTTCATAGAATGGATGCAGAGCTTTTTTTTTTTTTTTATGGGGGGGCGGGGATGGGTGGGTTGGGGGGTAAGGGAATATTTAAAATTTCAATTGGATCCTACAAAGGGGCACCTTCATAATTTTACAGGATTACTTTAAATCTAATGACTGTAATTATTCCTCAGAGAACCCTGTCCTCTACACCTCAAACACCTTTTATGCAAAGCCTGTCCTGAAGCTAACTGTTAGAGTTCTTCCTTGTAAAGTACTCTGTAAAATGACTTGATAGTTATTATGCCTATATCTATTTGTGGACTTGCCTCTCTCATTAGGATATAAACTCCCTTCAAGTAGGAATTGCTTCATTTTACTGAATAGCAATGCTTGGCACCTAATAGATACTTGCTGATTGATTAGTATATGAAGGGTGTGGTATGGAATATTTTAAATAAGAAAATTATGATGCCATAATATAACCGGACAAATTTTTTCTTTTCACTTTCAAAATCATGTATAAAAGAGTAATACTTATGTATAGTAAGAAATTCAAGCTCCAGCTGGGAATACTCTGGGAACTAGTTACAGTAATTAAAATGTTAGTCCAGTTATTTAAGTATTTGAATTAAAATTGTAGGAAGCAAGAAAATAATTTGGAGAGTCCCTGAAATTCTCTATAATGGGATTTAAGCTATCAATCTACCTCCAGAATTCCATGACTCAGTAAAACTAGAATACTTGGGAAAATTTCTAAACTTCAAAGTTAGTTAAAGGGACTGAAAATCTATGGACTGTGACAGACAGCCTTTTGGATAAATGGCAACATTTTGTCAACTCCCCATTCTCCCCAACTGAAATCATGTGTATCTGTAATCCATTATTCCAAAATATAAACGTAAAAAGTCAGAACGTGAAAGTTTGAGGATGTAGTTGGAGTAAGCAAGAAGGAAAACTTGATTTAGCTGTTTGCCCCTCCAAATGCTCCTATAGCTTAAGACTGTTTTTCTTCAATTTCTAGACCCAATAGATAATAAAATGTACCACTCATTCAACTGATCTAAATGAAAAAAGACTTAATAGTTATCTAGAACAACTGTTCTGAGATAAAACCATTTATTTCCTTGCAACAGTTTTTTAAAAATTTAAATTAAATTAAATTAAAATTTTTTAAGTTAATTTTGCATTAATTGCGAAGAGTTATCTCAAGAGTAGATAAATGTATACTTGTAAATACAAAAAATAAAATTTATTCATACAGGCATAGTCATCACAAGGCATTTCACATAAATTATTTTAGCCAAGATAATAAATCCTTGTTATACGGGGGAAAGAAAGAGATGATTAAGCTTGTAGGAATTGTACTTCCACTGGCTTGGTGCTATAAGGCTCATGTAAGAGCCTTTTCAGTATGATCTTGTGACATGTATTTTGGTAGCAGAATCCCTAAATTTCTTTTTTTTCCTTTCAACTGTCAGAAAGGTGCCTTCTGAAAAATTAAGCTGTTATATAGTCAAAGGCCAAGCCTTATTTTTTTTTTATCAGTATAGATTTGCATTTCTACAGACAAAAAATGGACATTGTCTTCCTCAAGTTGATACACTTTCTTTTATGACCAGTAGCTTTCTAAAATCCATGATAGAAATGAATACCCACAGAAGTCAAAGAAACCATTAAAGGGTACATGCATCTTATCAGCATTCCTCAAGCACTAAGGTTAGGTGCCAAACTGGACAAAGCATTAAAACACCAGGAAGTTTACAACCCTAATTAAACAACTAACCAGGTCCAACCCTAAATGGATAAGTGCTCCAAGTCAATCAATTCAAACTGGCCACAAGTTTCAAAGTTTAATGACCACCAACCTGAAATCCCTACAGCTTGTCCACAAATGAGTTTGGCTGCCTAAGTGATCTCGTCTTTTGCCTATTTCCCTGATGCTTATCTGTATGTTCTGCAGTTATTCTAAATAAAATAACGATCTCTGGGGTCCCTCTGAACTCTATGATTCTATGAACATTAAGAGAAAGATAAATTTGGTTCCAAGTTCCATGTTGAAGTCATGAGACCAGCCCTTCTTTCCTTTTTAAATACATTGTGGTGAAAAGTAAACTGCATACTTCAAGCTGCTGAGGCCGAGGTTCAAGACTTGGCTCTGTGACTAAATAGTCGTGACTTTATGAAATAGAATTGGCATTAAAAATCAAATTGTGGAAAAAAATTTAGGTCTATGAAATATTTTAGAAATTTGAGGTAACACTTGTTTGCTAATTAGGTCTGGAAATACCATCAATTGAGATATCTCTATAGCACTTTGCACATAGTAGATAATTAAAAAATGCTTATTCCTTTCCTCCTAAAAAGAGCGAACACCTGCCCCATAGTCACTAAAATTATCTGTACCAAATCTTCTGTAAGTAGCAAAAAAACTGGGGGAAAAATGCTTGTTTGGGGAATGGCTAAGTTAAGTTGTATATTATAAACAGAAAGAAGTACAGGAAGACAACTTATATGAGGGGATACTAAGTAAGCAGAGCTAAGAAAACAATATCCCTAAGAGCCACAAGAGAAATGGAAAGCACAAAACAATGGACCTAAATGAATTGAAATGTCAACGATCAAGGTTAGCCCCAATGAAGAAGCAGATTGGGGGAGGTGGGGGGGGAGAAGAGCACGAAGCACTTTTCAGAAGGGAAGTACTATGGGGGCAGAACAGTCTGTCAGATTTCCCCTCACCCCGTGTTGGTTAGTTTTTATTTAACTATCTTAAAAATTATTTTTAAAGAACACCAAGAAAAAAGGAAAGTAAATGTAAAGACAAGATCATTCTTGACCCTGCCATATTAGAAGAGCTGGAGAACATCATTTCTCCAGTGTGTATGTATGAGTGGATCATGGAGCCAGAGACTGAAAGGTGGAAGGAACCTCTAGTGAACTGAGGATTCCAAAGGTTCAGCAACGTGTCTACAGCTGTTTAGGTGCTAAGGCAAAGAGCTGGAGGGCTTCCAACCTAGTTCCCCTGTGACCAAAGCATGTTCTTCCCAGTGTGGCAGGCTTCCTCAAACAGCGGAAGGGCTATGAAGGTAACCCTGACCTCTCTTCACACAAAGGCTTTGCTTTAAAAACTTCATCTTTGGAATACAGGCTTACGTTCTTCACTAAATTACCATGTACCTCAATCAGGCAAGAGATTTAAAAGCTTATTATTTCTTCATTTGCAAAATGGGGAGCACACTCACTCACCTTACAAGGTTGGGATTATCACTCACACACTTTGAATTTGTATTTCATTTTTACTTCTCTTAGACCTGGGAATTAAGATTTAATTGGTAAATCTGCCACTGATGGATATATAGAACAAAGAAATACTTTGCTATTTGAAGATGACACAAAAGTTCATGGAAGCAAGTGAGCCATTTGAATATTAAAAATGGTTCTTTATATTTTAGGTGCCTAAATAAAACTTCTCAATAACACCCTTATTTGAACTAGCACATTTTTATCTTTGAGCTCAATTAAATTAGGCAAGCTTTTATTTATTGAATTTATTTTAAATTAGTATTTTATTAAGCTTATTAAAGCTTAAAATGGCACTAAGACTTTTGGGATACCCTATAAAGGGACTTTGCTAAATACTGGAGACAGGGAAAAAAAAAAAAAAGACCCTGCCCTCAAGGAGTTTATATATTATTCTAACAGTCACTCATATAAATGTGAAACAAAAAAAATCTTAAATAGCACTGAATTATTCTACTAGGAATCTCATGTAACTGAGAGGTAATGAGTATTCTAAATTTTTTAAACAGCACCTAAATTCCTCAACATCCACCATGAACAAAAAATTAATTCTCTAGAGCAAAATGTGAGTTAGCTGAAGACTTCCTAAATCTACAATCCAAAGAAAAATTTACTTTTTTGGGGGAATAAATCTATTTTTGGAAAATTCTCTAAAAATTAAATATCATAAAATCATCCAAATACTGCTCTGAATATTGACAGAAAAAAAAACAACAGGAATTTTCCCTTTACTTTTAAAAATGCACATGAACCTTTCACAGTTGTCCAAAAAATTTATAAATACTGATTTCTGAAAGTTATGTGGCTAAATACTCAGTTTGTGGTAGTAGCACCACATATTCAATTAAATAGAATCTATGGATTCTACAATTAATTTTTGTTGTTTCAGACCTCAGGTTCAAAGTTCTAAACAAAAAATTCACTGTCAAGCAACTTATGGAAATTTATGTGATCTTTATTAGTTATCTTCATTTATCTGAACAATTTATTTTATACTAAATCCTGATTCTGAGAAATCTGCCAGACAATTCAAACCCTTCCATGATTAACTTAAACGCTGGTAGAAACATACAAAAAAAGCACACTCATTTTTGTTTTAGACAATAACATACACAACAGAGGCAAAATAAATTTGGTTACACAATGCACGGTAAATTAAGATTTAACCTTATATATGTATATTGATAACCTTTTACCAACAACTTCTCAAAGCAATCATATTTGCTTAAAGCTGTCATATGCACCACAGACCAGCAACATAAATAAAAGCTAGAAAACAGCACTTTCCTAACTACAGTACATTCAAGCCACAATTTCTTAATAAAATGTAGGGGGAAAAAAAATCAATCAAGTGGACACTACACATTTTATAATGATTATTTTGAGGCAAATTTTACTCTCATGGTAATGAGGTCACCAAAAGGAGCCTATTCAATTATACAAATGTTTAACAAATACAAATCTAACAAATGGAAAGCAAAGAGATTCACACCTTTATATGTCCTTCGTGGTTGATACTAAATCTTATTTTCCTGAAATTACTAAACAACTTCTATTATCTTAGTTTTATCACTACCCATGAAATAATTGGTATAATTCACTCATTAGTCAGTGATAACCAATTCTGAATAAACTTTATACCTCAGGGATAGCAAGTTTGAAAAACCAAATATTGGCCTCTTCTCCCCCTAAATTTTGGGAATGCTACCTCACCTAGTTATTTCACCTTCATTTCCCCACTGGATACAGTTTAGGCAATGTTCCCAATTCATTCACCTTCACATACTTTATATGTCCCTCAAATTATAAAAACAATTAATAATCAATGAATTTCCCCTTAAAACTTCACTTCTATCTATACTTAACCTCATCTGCAGGGCAACACTACTTCTCTTTAGATCAGAACCGACTCTGACAAAATGCAGGGTTACAGTACTGCTGAATTCACAATAGATTTGTTCATTTTCAAGGCTTGTTGTATCGAACATCCACCCCTCAGAATTCAGTCTTATACAGTGCCTTCAAAAATGAGGCCTACAAAGTATTTTCTATCACCAAAGAAAAAATTATTAATGTACACAAAATCCATTTTCTTCATTCTATATGGAAAATAAATACCTTAGAATTAAACATATGGATCATCAACTACTAATTAGGGTCACCAGGTAGAGAAAACAGACTATTAACCAACTACGGCACAGACTTTCTATAAAATTTAATTTACAAAGATCTCCTATTTTGATATTTGTGATGATTTAGCAGGGATCTGGGCTGAAATTGACCTTAGTACTGTAATCTAGGTTAGAGTTTTATTAACCATAAAACTATCATGAAAAGCACCTGCAAGGATATATATACTATCTGGGAACAAACTTGCTAAGTACCTTCAAGTATTTTAGAATCATAACACTTGCTGCGTTGAACTAAAACATTTGTTCACTCTAATTTTTAAATTAAACAACCACCATTTCTGGCATTTAACCCGAGTCCTTAAAAAAGAGATGATTTTAAAGAAGATGGATGGTGTAATTCAGACCAACCTTCTTTCCTACAGAAACAAATCATGGTGGTGAAAATGTACCTTTTGTTTTTATTAACTATAAATTTAGTTAATTTCTACCTTATAAACAAATTTCCTATTTTACTCCTGAGTGTGCATGTGCGAGAAGAGAGAGAGAGGGGGAGAGAGAATGGGGTGGTGTGCTTATCCTCTATACAGTTTATCTGTCCTACTGTATTTCCCACTTGTCACAGGATTGTATACATCTCCAACAACAAACTAAGTTTTTTTCTCCACTTCAGACTGGCTAACAGCTGGGGGGGGGGAGGGAGTGGATATGACAATTCTTTTTATTTAGAGTAGCTGAAATTAAAATCTAAGGTTTGTGGTGGTTTTTTTTTGACTGTTTTAACTTTCAGGTGTTTAAAAATTAATCACTTACCCTAAAGGAGTCAAGTACTAAAATAACATAAAAATAGCAAAGTGTAACAGATTTTTAAAAAAGTGGATGAGAATAATATTCTCATAAAAAATTAGTGTAAGGCCTGAAATCTGTACCTTGTAGTAGATGATACCATGCTGTAAGACAAATATGGAAATTCTTTCTAAAAAATTTTAAAGCTAGTTTGATAACATCCTCACCTTATTTTCAAGTGACGATAAGGAAATAACCATTTTAAAGATGCATATATAAACAAGGAAAAAAATACATTATTTGATAAAATTACACTATTCAAGTAAATCGATTTTATAAAATAATCCCTAAATTCCACCAATCCTACATCTGCTCTCCCTCTCTTTAAATCACAGTATTTAGTGGCAGGAATCCAACACATAGTCAAGAGAAGTTTTACATATTTCCTCCTGGGGGCCCTCTGTCATTTAAAAGAAACCCCATTTCCAAATCCAACGACAAAGGAGCCATACTGCCTCATTCAAGCCTCCCTAACTTAAAGCAGAAGCACCAAACGTTAAAGGGCACTAACAGCTACACTACCACAAATTGAAGTTTGGGGTTAAAAACTATGGTTCTTGGCAATCTGATTAGAAATGAATTTACAAGTAAGGCAGTCCAGGCAAACAAAGCCTGGGATAAATTCGGAGTCCTTGGCAAAGCAACACAAATACATGAAAAAGGCATTTTCTTCCAAGCAATGCTAGGAAAGGAATTTCTTAGTTTAAAGGAGAGAATAGAGATTTTAAAAATCAAAAATTGATCAAAAAGTGAGTTCTATTAATTTATTATTACACTCCCTTTTGTCAAAGGAGTGCTATTCCTCAGAAATTTTCATAATGCTTTAAAATCATGAACTAGCAAAGTAACTGCCCTAAGTTCTGTAGAATCTTAATTTTAGAACTGAATGGGACTTGAGGAAGTTAGTCAAGTCTGTAGTTCTCATTTAAAAAAAAATGCTCTGAAAGTCACAAGGGAAGAGAAACAAATTATACAAGTTAGTTTCAGATGCAGCTGCCTTAAATGTCAGGAAATTAAAACAAAATTTCTGTCTGGCTAATTTAAAAAGCAGGCTTATTATTTTACAAAATAATTATACACTCATGATTATCTGTTAGGGACAAATTCAGAAATTTCATTTTTTATGACTTTTCAAGAATAGACAAGCAAAAATAAAAGAAAAAAATAATATTCCACTTTAAAAGCTTATTCTAAAGTGCAGTGTAAAAATAAGCAGAGAAATATAGTGATTTTTTTTAAGCTATTGCTGCTGTAGGCCTGCCACACTAAAGCAGCACAATAATATTGGGGTTTAAGATTTATTTCACTACGCCAATATTTACGTGCTGCTAGAGTGGAACAAGCATGTCACAGTCCATCCAGTTACATGGCAAAAAAAAAAAAAATTATTTCCTCATAGTTTCAAAAACAAACAAGTACCTCTTGAATGACTTTCTCCCCTTAAATTTCTAAAGCAGCAAATAATGATTCGCATCTTGTCAATAATATGTAAACCATGATGTGCTGCTATAGCATTTTAAGGTCTCAAAATAGAGGCTTCTTCCTAGACAATTAACCTTTCTTTATTTAAAGGAAAAAAAAAAAACACACCAAAAAACCAACCAACCAAAAACATACTGAAATGTTAAGGAGCTGTCAAAATCTCACGCAGACTCACCTGCAAGATTAAGAATCGATTGTGGTCCAGGTCAATCCCATGGCTTCGGAGGAGATTGCCGACATCCTTGAATGTTTTTTTCTTTCCACTTATGTGGTACACAGAAGTATTATCTCTATAGGCAGTTCGAGATACACAGAAATTGCTGTTAGGAATAACTTCATAATCCTCCTCGTCCTATTTTGATGAAAAAACAAAACCAGAAAAGACGCGTGGGTGTCCAGCCTTCCGACACAATTCTCCTCTAGCTTTTCCCTCTCCAAGTCAATGGCAGGGGCTCAAACGCCCCCCAAGCTCGGCTGTCTCCGAGCCAAGCTTCCCGAGGGCTTTTTAACAGGTCCCCTGCGCGGGATCTACTTCGGCTACAGTAAATTAATATATTAATTCACTTTTCTCCACGGAGGCTACTAAAGGAGAAGGGGCAGAGGAGAGAGGGGAGAAAAGAGGCCCCAGTCCTTACAGAGAAACCCGGGTTCAAGAGGAGGACGAGACATTTTAAAGGAGGCTGTGTGTTAAAATCTGTTGCGAATGACTGTGGACCCAGGGTAAGAGGAAGGAGGTAGGCATGAGTGGGCACTGACTTGGGTGGTACCTCCCTCACCCCTTAAAAACGATCGCAAAAGAAACTTCTGTAAAATTGTACCCGGTTACTTAGAAGCAACCCACCTCCCTCAAACTCCTATGAGCTATGGAAGCGACCCGAGACCATAGTTAATTTAGGCAAACTACAAGCCACTTAGAAATGCTAAGTGTAAGGAAGCAAACTAAAACTTGAGAATGCAATCGCGTATTTATGGTGGACAGCCCTTCAAGAAGGGTCACCAGTGAGAAGATTCTTCTTTACAAAAGAAGCCGCGGTGCCTTTTCACACTCGGTCACAAATACCCCAGGCGCTTTCGGGTTCTCCCCGCGCTAGACTCCAAACGTCTCTTTGCAAACTTTGGCGCGCCGCGGCCCCCCGCCCCCCCGCCCCTCACCTTGTCCACGATCTTCTGGAAGTGCACCTCCACCGTGCAGCTGTCCAGGTCGCGGTGCTCGTCCGAGTTGTGGATGAGCACGGCCAGCTTCTTGGAGCGGATCTTCTGCGCCCGGTAGCCGAACACGAAGAGCATCGAGTCGATGACGTTGGACTTGCCGCTGCCGTTCGGGCCGATGATGCACGAGAAGCGCTGCGGGGAGGCAAGGACGGGCGGCGGGGGCGGTCGGGGCGCGGTCCCGCGCGGGTGGGGCCCCCTCCCCCTCCCGCCCCCGCCCCCCGCCCGCGCGCACCTTGTGGAAGGGCCCCAGCAGCTTGCGGCCCGCGTACGACTTGAAGTTCAGGTTCACGATGTGCGTGATCATGAGGCGCGGCGCCCCCAGCTCGTTGGTCATGGCCGGGGGCGGCGGCGGGGGCACGGCGGCCAGGATCTCCTCCAGGCTGCGCACGTCCGGCTCGGGGCCCGGGGGCTCGGCGGCCGGCGGCGGCTCGGCTGGGGCGTCGGGGCCGGCCGGCGGCCGCCGCTCGGGCTCGTGCGCATCTGGCTCGTCGGGCGGCGGCTCCGCGTCCGCGCTCGGCCGCTGGGCCGTGGACGGCTTGGCTCTCTTGCGGGGCGGCATGACTGCGGCTGCGGCGGAGGGGCCGGTCGGACGCGGGGCCCTCGCCGGCGCCCGCCTCGCTCCCCTCCCCTGCCCCGGACCCCGAGCCTGGAAGCCGGGCGCTCCCCCCCCCAAACCCCGCCCCGACCAGGCCCCGGCTCTAGCCCCCTGGAGCGCGGCCGCTCGCCGGGCTGACTGACAGGCGGGAGTGGTCGCCCGCGGTGGCCGCCGCTGCCCGGCCTCCGGGCGCGCGCCCGGCCACGGCGACAGGGCGGCCCCGCGGCTCGGGCCCGGGCCCCTGTGCTCGCTCGGTACCTGCCCCGAGGCTCCGCTTCGCTCTCCGCTCCTCCCCGCTGCTCGGGCGCTGCCGCGGCTCCGGCTTCTCCACTCGAAAATGGCGCCTAAAATCCAAACTCGAACGGAAATTCGTTACAAATGCGCGCGATGGCTCCTGGGAAGCGCCGATTTGAAAAAAGTGCGGCGGCTGCTGCCGCCGCTATCTTCCCTCAGAACCACGGCGCACGCGCAGGCCCCGTGGGCAGGGGAGGGAAGGGCGGGGCTAGGCGGGGCCTGGAGCCTGGGACCTATGAGAGCGGTCCGTCTCGGGCGCCGCCCTTGGAGGCGCGAGCGACATCTTATTTCCCCTCCCCCCCTTCCTTTTTTTTTTTTTCATATGTTTGAAAACGGGAACAAGAAATACTGCAATTGGATTGGAGGCTGGAGGCGGGATTGGGCGGGGCAGGATTGTTAGCTCCGCCCCCTCCGAACCCTACACATTTTTTCGCCCTACACGGGGCGGGACGGGAGGAAATATCGCGAGAAGAGGCGAGCGATGTCGTGGGGAGTCGCTATGGTGACGGGGAGACCGGCAGCCGCTTGCTGGAGAGCGGGCCCGGCCCTGGGCAGCAGCCGCTCTGGGGCCGCAGGTACGGGGGAGGGGACACGGGGAGCGGCCGGAGACGGGCCGGGGCCACCAGCCGGGGCGGGGCGAGGCGGGCAGCCCGGGGAGGCGCCTACGAGGCCCCGGGGCAGGATGGGGACTGGCTGGGCCTTGGAGCCGCGCGGGTGGGCGGACCCCGGCCTGGCGAATGCTGGAGATAGGGCGCTCCTCCCCTCCCCCCTTCCTCCTCCTTCCCTCCTCTCTCTTTCTTTCGTCCCTCTTCCTCCTCCCCTCCTCCTCCCTCTCCTCTTGTTCCCCCTCCTCCTCTCTCTCCTTTCCCCTCTCTCCTTTTCCTCCCTCTCCTCTTCCTGCTCATCTTCCTCTTTCTCCCTTCTCTTCTCTTTCCCCCCTCCCCTTTACCCTCCTCCTCTCCCTCCTTCTTCCATCCTCCTCTCCCTTCCTCTTCACCTTCCTCCTCCCCCATTCCTCCCTCATCTTCCTCTTCTGTCCCCTCCTGTCCCCTCCCCTCCCCCTCCTGGAGCCAGACTTCTGCCCAGGCCCCCCGCTGGACTTCGCCCGGGCTCGTAGCTGCCCAGCTCCCCCCACTCCATTTGACCTTCCTGTACTTGGGCTGTCCCTGGTTTGGTGACCTTGGCTTGTAGAACACGGAGAATGGGCCTGTGTGGTCTCCGCAGACTGCTTCAGTGATCCAGGAGGTAGAGTAGGGTAACAACTCCTGGTCTAGAGAGGTCAACCCGCCCAGGCCCCTTGTTGTACAGATGGGGAAACTGATGCCAAAGGGAGAGACTTGCCCGAGGTCTTCTGCCTCCAAACCAGTCCCTTGCCTCTCCATTTCTATTAAGTTCAACACGTATTTGTCAAGCACTTGCTATGTGCCGGGCACTGTGCTAGGCACCAAGGAGACAAAAGTAAAAATGGAAACAACCACAACCTCACTGCCTCCCCAGGCTTCCCTAGTCTTTAAAGAGCTAACCCTTAACTTGGTAGGGGGAATATCTATATAACTGTACCAATTCCAAATACTAAATATGAGGAAGATGGGAATCCAGGAAGACCTTCTGTTGTGTGGAAGTGGCAGGAACTAAATCTTGAGTTTAGGGAGGCAGGGAAGGGATCCCGAGAAGCACAAGTGAGGAGGGAGACAATACTGAGAAATGTTGGAGGCATCTATTTGGTCAGAACTGAGTTCCTGCCTCTTATGAGAAGGTCTCACTCCTTTACCTGACATTCAGAGCTCTCTGAAATGTGGTTTGGAGGTACCTGTTTATCCTGTATTGTTCCATTCCAGCTCAAAGTGAGATAGATCTCTGCCCCTGAATGGGCACAACAGTCTCATGCTACTGGTGGAGGGGAGAGAATAAAAGACCTTTCCCCCACAAATCTAGTTGGAGACAGACTGGGCTGTGCTGGAACCAGCTCTAACCTGTAAACCCACTGGGAAATTTTCATTGTGAGCTTTTACACCTTAGAAATGGACTTGTTTTGTTGATTGTCCAGACTTTTAAAGTGTTGATAATGCAGATTAAAACTGTGTGTGAGTACCTTTCTCTCAGCTCAGTTGTTAAACAATTACCACACCCCTGTGGAATGACCAATGTATAGAAATGGTGAAAGCCTTGATGACTAGGAAAACAGTGTTTCCATTCACAGGGAGAGTATTGAAGGGGAGCTGGGCTGGGGGAAGGGGAAAGCTAAGTTTGGTTAGGGACATGTTGAAGGTGAGGACTCTGTTAGAAGCTGAGGACCTGGGTTTGAGGAGCAGCTTAGCTTCTTACATGATTTTGGACAGGTCACCACACCCTTTAGGGCCCCAGTTTCCTCACCTCTAAAATGAGGCGGCAGGACTAGATCTTTAAGATGCCTTTGGATTCTGATCCCGTGTGAGGCATGATGCTCAAATGGAGCTTGGAAGAGCTGATTGGACAGACTGAAGATAAGAGAGCTGTTCATTGTCTTCTGAAGGAGCTGGTATTGGAGCCTTTGGGAATATGCATGGTTAGGCTACTGGAAGGAAAAGTATCTAGGGAGGAAAATGTGAGGGAGGGGAGCTGCTTAATGAAATGAGATGCAAATGACAGAAGAAGGAGAAGGAAGAGGGCGGGGCTCAGTACTAGGTACGAGTCATTGGGGTCCTTCGAAGAGACAGACTGGTTCCAGCCGAGCTAAGAGCAGAGGTCAGCTGCAGGAGGAGGAATTGGAGGGGGCAGCAGGGCATGGATCAGAGTAGGGGTCATGTGGCCTTCTAAATCCTTAAGTGCGACCTTTTGACTGAATCCAAATGTTACAGATTTGTTCTGTAACATTTGGATTCAGTCAAAAGGTCGCACTTAAGGGTCTGGAAAGCCACATGTGCCCTTAAGACCACAGGTTCCCCACCCCTTGATCAGAGAGACATGGGGAGAGACTGAAGATGGTGGAGAAGTTGGGGATAAATGTGGGAGCAAACCCCTTACAGATTTGGGACAGGTTGAGATGAACTGCCCAAATAGTGAGATCAGTTTTAGAGAGCTGTAAGCTGGCTTTCTTCCTTTGAGACTGTTGGAAAGGAAAACTTATTGAAGTTGGGCATTGAGACATGAATTAGTGGGTAGAGAGATGCAAAAAAAATCAGTAAAACATTAAACAATTCACATGTGAGAACAAAAACATTCAGAAGGATATATAAACAGTCAGGACAATTTTATTAATACAATGTTAAATTAATATGCACTTTTGTAAGACAAACCATACATAATTAAAATTTCCTGTTGCTTATACAAGTCTTTTTTTGTTCTTTTAGTCAGTATTTATTAAGTGCCTTCTATATTCTAGGCCCTCTGCTAAACAGAAAGGCAAAAGACTGGCCCTGTCCTCCAGGGCCTCCCAATCTAGTAGGGGTGGGGGTAGTAGGGGAGAGACAGAATGCAAATAAATGACTACAAGCAAGCTATAGACAGGAGAAATTGGATATAATCAACAGAGAGGAGGCACTAGAATTAAAAGGCATTGGGAAAGGCTTTCTGTAGAAGGTGGGGTGTTAGCTGGGACATGAAGGAAGCCAGGAGGTAGAGATGAGGACAGAGGGCATTCCAGGCATAGGGTATGGCATTGAGGATGCCTGGAGCCGAGAGATGGAGTGTCTCATTGGAGGAACAGACAGGAGGCCAGTGTCCCTGGATCTAAGGGTGTGTTGTGGGTTGTAAGATCTAAAAAGAATGAAAAGGGGGTGTGGGGGAGCGGTCATAGGTTATGAATGGTTTTGGATGCCAAATGGATTTTCCATTTGATCCTGGAGATGACAAGGAGCACAATTAGGATTAGAGCTTCTGGAGTTGACTGAATTAGGGGGTGGCGTAATCAGATGTGTGATTTAGGAAGATCACTGTAGAGGCTGGATTGGAGTGGGGAGAGACTTGGGGCAGGCAGACCCCATCTCCCACCTCCCATTGCAGTACTCCAGGCTTGAGGTGATGAGGGCCTGCATCAGAGGGGCGGGGGTATTTTTGTATTCTTTGTATGCTGAACTGTTCATGTTTGATGATTAAGTTCATAATAAAGAAGAACATTTTACAATTAAATTGAACTATGTTGAGGCAAAGATGAGGTAAATTTGGGAGCTCAGGAGGGGGCCCTTGATCTTCATAACATAGAAAGTGAGGTCATCTACTGAGAGAGGTTGACGTTTATGTGTCACTTAGGCCTTGAGAAGATTGAGGAGAGCTTTTGGACACACGTTAAGGCTGGCTTGATTCTGTCCACCCTGCTGGACCCTGTGGGTAGGAAAGACAAAGATGACACTGTCCTTAACATGGGGCTTCTAGTCTGTGGGGGTGTAGAGCACAGATAAGTGTTCACAGGAAATCTGAAAAGGGATGTGAGGAAGCCTCTTGCCAGAGGAGATGGCACCTGACCTGAGCTCGGGCAGCCTGGGCAAAGACCCAAAGTGGAACCTGCCTGGCTGAGCTTAGGGAGCAGCTATTGTAGGAGTAGAGAATGAGGGTATGGAGTAATTGGAAATGTTTGGAGCACGATTGTGGAAAACTTTCAGTGCCACTGATACTCATGTCGTGGGATGGCCTGTGTAGAACTGGCTTATCAGCACATATGTCTTCAACAGGCATTTTGGGTAGATGATGACCTGGCCTCAGAATGCTATGGAAAATGCAGGGCAGCCAGGAGTCAGGAGGACCTGAGTTCAAATGTGACCTCAGGCTCTTACTAGCTAGGTGACCCTGGGCAAGTCACTTAACCTCAATTGCTTAATAACAAAAACAGAAGAATTGTATAGGAGATGGAAAGTAGGCGGGGTTATGTTTGAGGAACTGCACAGTGCTTTAAATGAGCCCTGAGCTTCTTCCTGAAATAAAGGCCCATCTTTTACACTGTGGTATTTTTCTGATATTGCAGCATAGCTACAAGTCATAAAATACCATGATCTCTGGAAAGTTAGTGTCTGGTCACCAAAGAGCAGTGGAGAGGTAGTTGTGCGTAGGCTTTCCAGTTAAGGATTGTGTGGGGTAAGCCACTGGAAGAGGAGATGGGCCTGCCATGCAGTGGGAATGAGGGATGATCAGTGGAAGAAAGCCTTTGTGCTCCACTGGTAGACACATGATGCAGAGACATGGGCAGGAGGGGTTTTTCACCTTTTTGGGTCCTGACCCCCTTTGGCGGTCAGCCTGGAGACACCTCAAACTCCTTGTTTGAATCATGTGTTTAAATGGGTAAAATACATGGGATTGCGAAGTAAACCAATTATGTCAAAATACAGTTATCAAAATATTTTTTTTTAAAAATGACTAAGTTCCTGAAGCCCAATCCTAATCTAGAGCCAGGGAGTCCGTAGGATATGCTCTGGTGGAGAATTTGTTGGAAGATATAGATAAGAGCCATACAGAATGAGATGTTGATGGGTTATTTTTGGAGCAAGTGCCCGTATTGATAAAATCACAAAGTGATCAAAATTTTGGAGTGGAAAATGAATTGGAAATGAAAGATACTGAAATCTGGGAGACCAATTAGTAATCCATTTCAGTGGACCAAGTGAAAAGTGATTATGGCCTGATGTAGAGAAGTAGCCATGTGAGTGGGGAAAAGGGGAAAGATAGGAGAGGGGTTGTGAAGGTAGGATAGACAAAGCTTGGTAATTGATTAGATGTGATGGGCCAAAGAGGAAGAAGGATGAAAGATGTCTGGGTTTGTTAGCAGCGGTACCTCAACAGAAATAGGCAAGCTTATAGGAGAGATGGGTTTAGGGAGAAGGTAATCAGTTAGATTTTGGGTGTATTGAATATGAGATGTTGGTCTTCAGCAGGCAGTTGGCAATACTTGTCATGTGGAATTCAGGAGAGAGTACTACCAGATATGTAAATTCGAAAGTCATCGGTGTAGGGACAACAATTGAACCCATAGGAGTGAATGAAATTACCCAAAAGAGCCAGTCAGCAAGTTTTTATTAAGTGCTGAGGGGTGTGTGGGGTGTTCAGGGATGACTGGCACCTCTGGTGCAAGGACTGCTCATCCACCCTTGGTGTCCACCTGGCACCCAGTTCTCACTTGTGGCTCCAAGAAGCTTGGCAGACGGGCTAAACCAGGTTGTGGGTAACCGACAAACCTCAAACCCGTCAAGGGGTGAAAGGGGTGTCTGCCCCAAGCATTTGAAGACTTCCTCTGTGGAATGGGCAGATAACCATTTGTCCCAGCAGCCGTGGAGGTGATTGAAGTGGGTACTGTGGAGCGCTTGGAGCTTGGTCAGACATTGAAGACACCAAGGTCAGCCACTGCATCCCAGACCATACCAGTCGTCTTGACTTTTGTCTTGCTCCTGAAAGTGACCCTGGGAGAGAGAGTTAGGTTGGTGACTTTGTGCAGCTCTGCCTCACTTAAAATCGAAGGAAAATTAACAACAACGTTAAGTGCTGACCACGTGCCAGATGCTGTGCTAGTTGCTGGGGATCCAAAGAAAGGCAGAGACTTAGTCCCTGCCCACAAAACAGCCAGGGACACTCAGGTGAGCTAGAGTAAGTGGAGGGTATTCTCAGAAGAGAAGATCCTCCCATCCATGGGCCCTGAGAGAGGCCTCCTGCAGAAGGTGGGGTTTGAGTTGAGGGAGACTGTAGGAATCAGGAGGCAGAATGAGCAGGAAGGCTTGTCAGGACAAAAGCGGGGGGTGGTAGGTGGAGTGTGAGGTTTGGGGCAGCAGAGAGGCCGTGCGGCTGAATTGGGCAGCCCGTGGAGGGCAGTAAAGTGTGAAAAAATTGGAGAGGTAGGAAGGGGCCTTCTGTGTCAGACATAGGAATTCATTTGATCCTGCAGGTAATAGCGAGTCACTAGAGCTTATTGAGGAGGATGGTGACGCGGTCAGAATCACATTTGAGGAAGATTACTTTGGCAGCTGAGGAGGGTGGGTTATATTTGAGACCCAAGGCCTGGAGACCAATCGGAAGGTGATTGCAGTAAGTTCAGGGAGGGGGTGATAAGGGCCTGAACTAGGGTGATGGCTGTATGAATGGAGATGTGATGTGAAAAAAATAAAAATGACAAGAATTGGCAGCAGTTTGGATGTTGCGAATGACACCTCAGTGACTTGGGAGGATTGGGTGGGAAATTGGAGGCAAAACGATGAATTCTGTTTTGCACATGTTATGTTGGAGAGGCTTGTGGGAGTCCAGTTCAAGATGTCCAAGGGGCAATTGGTAATGCAGTTCTGGAGCTGAGGAGAGAGACTAGGCTAGCTATGTAGATCTGGGAGCCAACTTCATAGAGATTGGGAGTGAATGGGATGACCAAGTGGGAGAGCATGGAGGGAAAAGAGAAGAGAGCCCAGGAAGGGACCTTGGGGGACACCCACAGTCATGGCTGTGACCTGGATGAGGAACCTGAGGAGGAGGAGTGGTCAGACAGGTAGGAGGAAAGCCAGGAGAGAGCAGTGTCCTGAGATGTAGGGGTGATGAAAAGGTCAGCAGTTGTCAGGTGTTGCAGAAGAGTCAAGAAGGAGGAAGATTGAGACAATACCATTAGATCTGGCAATTAGGATATCATTGGTGACTGTGGAGAGGACAGTTTCAGTTGAAGGATGAGGTCAGAAGCCAACTTGCAGAAGGTGTAGGAGTGAGAAGAGAGGAAAAGGAGGCACCTAGACTACTTACTCAAGGAATAAAGGGGGGGAGGGTAGGAATTGTGGGGGGGGGGGGCGATGGAGGCTAATAGCTAGTGGAGATAGTTGAATCTATTGGGAGTTTTTTGAAAGAAAGGGAGCAGTGGGTATGTTTGTAGGGAAGAGGACGGGAGCTAGTCGTTTGGACAAGAGTGAGGATGCTGGGGAGGATGATCTGCTGGAAGAGATTGGAGGGGGTGGAGCAGCTGTGCCTGGCTTGGAGAAGGCTTGGCCCTGGAGCGAAGGAGACTGATTTCACATTGTTCACCCGCACACACTCCACGTTCCAGCAAAACTGGCTTCCTTGTATGGGACCTTCTGCCTCTGTCCTCTGTGCTGTCTCTTTGTGCCTGGAATGCTCTTCCTCTCCACCTTTGCCTGTTAGAATCTCTAGAGTCTTTTCGAGGGTAGGCTAGGTGTCCTTTCCTGATTTCTCCAAGTATCAACCTCCCTCTCCTATTATTTTTGTGTTTATTTTCTCTATATTTTGTTTTTGACTTATTTGTGGGTATGTTCTTTCTTCCCAGTAGTATACAAGGTCCTTCAGGGCCAGAAATGTGTAGTCTGCCCAGAGCCTGGCATCTAGTATGCATTCCTTAAATGCTTATTGAATTGAATTGAACTCTAGATAATTTCTTAAAGTCTTAAGGATCATACAGACCTACCCTACCTGTAGAAGTGCTTTGTTTCCCCAGTTGTTTGTGTCTTGTCTCCTAATCTGGTTCCCTAAGTATTTATATAAGTGTGACTTTCTCCTAGAGTCGCATGGTCATGGTTCTGCACTGTGCCAAAGAGGGGCCAGTTGTTGCAACCAGGGCCCTAGTCAAAGCAGGTGATGTCCTTTTTGGTGCCTTCTTACTTTACTTTCTGTGTTCCTACTTCTTCAGCCCCGAGGCATTCAGTGCTTTCTAGCTGTCCAAAAGCCCTCCTGTTCTTACAGTGTCTTTCCCAGGTTTGACCTAACTAGGAGTAACCTATAGCCTCACATGAAATCTTATTTCTTCTTCCCACCAATAATCAGACCTCCACTGCCTTTGGTTTAGGTCATAGCAGCAAGATGGAATTTCTGTGGCACTTGTTTTTGTCAGCAGGGGCTTTATTCTTCTTAGCCCCTCCTCATCCCCAGCGCCAGCATAGGACAGGGATCAGCAGTTGGACATTGTGCTAAACTCTTAGCTGACAAGTAATCAGCCCAGTGCTTTTTCTGTCAATAGAATATGCTTGACTAATCTGGCCTTTACCATGGGGATAAATAAATATGTATGTATGTATGTATATACACACACATACACGCACGCTTATTTTTATGTGTGTGTTTATACACAGACATATATACACTCAACATTTGTTCAAGTGAGGGCTATACTTGAACAGATATTAAGATGTTGAACAGGTCTCAGTGGTTATCTGTAGGTTATATACTAAACTTCGTTCTATCTTCATAGATACCTTCATGCCTGTTAGGAGATTTGTGATTTCTATCATCAGTCATTCAGGAAGTGCCATCTATGAGTCAGGTCCGTAAAAATCTTCAGAATATTAGGAAAGAGATGATAATTCTGTTTTTGGTGAGTTGTGGTTAAAATAGCTTTTTACCTTATCTAAAAATTTATGAATAGCATCAATCAATAGCATACTTTGAAATATTTATCAATAAACACCCAAAGCCATACGTACATAAAACTGTATTCAATACCATCACGATTACTGATTTAGAAGATTCTTTGAGTGAGTGAATAAATAAATAAGACATTTATAAACCAATTACTGTGTACAAAGCACTGTATACTTAAAATTAACATTCCCCAAAATCAAGGAAATGTTTAAAGTGCCCCAATCCAGTGCTACATTTGTATTCAGATAGGAAAGCCAGACTGGCCCTGCTCTCAAAGAGCCCACATTCTAATGGAGACAACACCTTGGGAAGGTCCACTGGTCTCTAGGGTGCAGCAGCTAAGGAGATGTTCATGTTTCTTCTTTCATGTAATTTTCACTAAAAAAATTCTTATCAATGTCTGATATTGAAGTACTTGAGTATAGACTCAGTTAAGGATTAGCTTTCCACTTGGAGGAGAGGGTTTGTTTGTTTGTTTTTGAGATTCCATTTTTTAAAACATTCTGTAATAATTTTATTTTATTTTTTTTATTTTTAGCTTTCATTTTTACAAGATTTTGAGTTCCCAACTTTTTTCCCTCCCTCCCCTCTTCTGAAGATGGTACGCAGTTTGATATAGTTTATACATGTGCTGTCATGTAAAACATATTTCCATATTCATCACAGTTGTGGAAGAAGAAACAGGTCAAAAGGAAAAATAAGAATAAATATAAATAAAAAATTTTTAAAAAGGAAAGAACAAAGTAAATGAAAAAAATATGCTTCGATCTGTATTCAGAGTCCATCAGTTCTTTGTCTGGATGTGGATAGCATTTTCCCTTGTGAGTCCTTTGTACTTGTCTTGGATCATTGTATTGCCTAGAAGAGCTGAGTCATTCATAGTTGATCATCACAGAATGTTGTTGATACTGTGTACAATGTGTTCCTGGTTCTGCTCATTTCATTTTGCTTCAGTTTATACAAGTCTTTCCAGGTTTCTGAAGTGTGTCTGTTCATCATTTCTTATTGTACAATAGTATTCCATTACATTCATACACCACAGCTTGTTCAGCCATTCCCCAATTGATGGGCGTCGCCTCAATTTCCAATATTTTGCCACTACAGATAGGGCTGCTATGAATACTTTTGCACATATTGGTCCTTTTCCCTTTTTGGGGGAGGGGCTTTTTGCACTAAGCTTTCATTTGAGGGATCATTTTGTTTAACTTTCACTTTGATGTCTATCGTTAGGGGTTTTTGTACAAATGTAGCATTGGATTGAGGCACTTCAAACATTTCCTTGATTTTGGGGAATGTTAACTTTAAGTAAAAGTCATCTTTGATAGTTTTATGAGGGCTTCTGTGTTTAGTGAGGCGTCACCCCCCCATCTCACCCCAAGTTTGTCCTCCTGCACAGGTGCCTCAGTGATCCTCCCAGGTTCCAGCGCCTGCTGTCTCAGTTCCATGTTGCTACTTGAATCAAATGCAAATGCTTCTGTTTGTGTTTAAGGCCCTTTCCATACTGGCTGTCACCCATCTTTCCAGGCTCCTTGAATGTGACTTTTCTGAACTTAATCTGTGGTTTAGCCAGACTGGCTTTCTTGCTGTCCTCAATGGTGGGTATGCCACCTCTTGCCTCCTTGCCTTTGTGTGATCCATCCCTCATGTGCAATGGAGTCCTCCTTTTGGAATTCCCTGGATTTCCTCCTAGCTTCAGTACTCAAGAATAGATGCCTACCTGACACCTGTCCTGACTCCTCACAGCTGCCAGTGTCTAGGTGTCCTTCTGTGGTTGTGCTGTCTCCCCTTAGGGACCATGGCTCCTTGAGGGTAGCGGCTGTTTGACACTTACCTTTGTGCCCAGCCAAAGACCTGACCCAGGGCAGGTGCTATTTAAATGCTTGTTGATGGGCTGAGGCATCAAGAGGCAGTGGGAGGAGTGCTGGACTTGGAATCGAGGTCCACCTCTGCTGTCAGTGGCAAGTCTCAGGACTTGTCTAGGCCTCCATTTCCTCACCTCTGAAAGGGGGGTGTTAAGCCAGAAGACCTCTTGGGTCTGGGGTATAGTTGTTAGGAGCAACAATGTGGTTTCCTTAAGTAGCTTAGTGTCTTGTCACCCCATAAATGCTGGGCCCTTTATCACCCTTACCCAGGGGGTGACACAGATTTGTACTCCCAGGTCAGGGGTATTCTTGAACCCTGAGCAGATCTGGAGTCATTTAGAACCCACGGAAGTCCAGTTAAGGGCAACGGCCGGCTCATAAAATCTGGCAAGATCCGTAGGTACTCCAGTGGATCTGCTTTGGCCTGAGACTAGGTGGAGTTCTTGTTTATAAAATTCCCCTGTGGGTTTATCTCATGGTGCTTCTGGGGAGTGGCCTAGGAGATTCTAGAAGAAACAAGCCCTCTAAAGACTAAATAAAACAGAACCCATAGGGTTCTCCAAATCTTGGCACTCACTTGGAGGTATCCAACAACATTGCCCAGGGTTGGCTGTGAGTAGAGAGAGATTGCTGAGGTAAATTGCTTCTCTAAGTTGGTCCATGAGACTGTCAGATTATTTCATTTATCTTGTCGAGGGGCAAGACTGGAGCACTTGATATTAATCTGGGTCACTAGCGAGACTTTGTTTTCCTAGTAGTTGTAAGTATGGCTTAGTAAAGCCTCATGCTGTGGGCTTATATGGGTCAGGCTCAATATTGACTCAGTTGTATCCCTCTTGGTCTTGAATTATCCTTAGCCAGAGTTCCCTCCGGGGAAATCTAATAGACCTTTTGTAGCCCATGTCTAAATCTGGATAGATGTCTGTAAGAAGGTTCCAAAATTCCATATAAGTCCTCATGGTAATGCTGAATATTAGATACAGGACAGCATTTATTCCAACTCACAGGAAAATGCAAAAAATGGCATAAGGGGTTTAGAATAGCCCATAAACAGTTGATTCAATTTTCCTACTGGCTCAGATACACTTCCATGTGCTACTTTTATCCCCTAGGTCAGGGGTGGGGAACCTGCGGCCTCGAGGCCACATGTAGCCCTCCAGGTCCTCAAGTGCGACTCTTTGACTGAATCGTGTCCTATGCAGTCCTCCAGAGTTATAATACCATTCTGTGGTTTGAACTCCCCTTACAAGGAAGCTAATGTGGGGTTGATAGAGAGGCACCCCTCCAACATTCTAGTGAATCCCTCTGTCACCCCCAAGAATCCATGTAGTCTGTAGCCTTATGGCACTGTCATAAGGGCATGGACCTCCCTAGAGGGAAACACCGGTCTGGTTTTTTACACGGCTAATCTTCCCATTGAGCCCATACCATCTGAGTAACTCATAGTAATAGCCAAGGGCAAAGTTTGGGTCTTTTGTTTCACTGTCTTGGCTGTCTTTTGCAGGTCCTTCAGCTTAGGGAGTTATTTGTGTGAGCTTCCTCCCTCTAAGAAGCTAGTTGTGGGGGCTTTCTTTGTTTAGAAGGCTAGACCTCTAGCAAGACCTTTAGAAGGTGTTGTAGGGTGGACTTGATTTAGACCAGTCTGGTGTTTCAGGTTCAGAAATGAAACGAAATAAGACCTTGAAGAACCACCCAACAGTCAGAAGAAGAGTTTTACTTAGTTATAGTGTAGAAAGGATGCTCAGCAAGGCCCTAGCATTGATTCAGCTGAGCACAGCTTTCCTGTCTCTGCCGCCATGGTGAGGTGTACTTAGGCTACCAGAAAGCTATGGCAGTGGCTCAGGCCTTAGGAAAAATGGTTACTAACTTCACCCACATGGCAGGTATCGCTCCTACCATACATGTACTCTAAGGTATCCCTAAGGCTAGCTCTGCTCATGAATTTCTCCTTGTCTTACAAGAAGTCTGGATCTCTAAACTCTTAATACTCATCTAAAAGTTTCAGCTTTAGGAATTCTAACCACTTAACAATGAGATTCCCCTCTCTGTACCTCCAGCCTCTTGGGTTTAAGGGTTCTACTTCTGCCTCTCCAAGGGCATGCTCAGGTATTTATGGTCCAGGAGTTCTGTCTTTGGCAGCAACTTTGCTCCAAGGCAGCTCTCAGTGTCTGGAAGTCCAGGCCAATTTTTATCTGGGCTGCTTTCTTGTCTCTTAGTTCATTTTTTGTAGACGTTGCACAAAAGGGTGGCCATGACCCAATATTCATTTGGTGTGAGATAAGATTCCCGTTCTGTAAGCTCACTTAACTGACCAAGAAACTCCTCTGATTGTGTTTGTGTGTATGTGTGTACTTTGCAGTGTTCTGGTGCTCCCTAGGGGATGGTGGAGTAGGATACAAGGAAGTTGTTACAGTCCTCTTATTTTGTTTATTTATGTCAATGTATTTTCTTTTTATGCAGATTTTTGATGCTCTTCAAAGGTCTGTCTGTACAGTGAATGTAGCCAAGCAACTTTTACGTTCATTTGGAAACTGAAAATTTTGAGAAAATGAGACTGAAGATATCACTTCTGAGAGAACCAAAACATATCCTTTGTCCTGTAATAAAACATATTTGGATCTTATCGCTGAATTATTTTACAGTTTTACTTTAATTGTTCTCTTATAGTTGGAAAATCAAGTGCTTTTTCATGTCTCTTTAGTGATAAACTTTAAATATTGTTAAATATTTGTGCTTATATATACTGCAAAATCTTCAGATGAGATTATCAACCATGGATCTAGCTTTAACCTTTTAATTGACATTTTCACCTGTTCCATTTGAGTACTTATTTGGCATAAATAGAATTTTTGTTTAGTCTATCAGGATCATGAGAAAACCTTTGAAAGGAAAACAATTACCCCCTTGTTCCAGGGAAGGTAGGAACCAGTAAGTTTTCCGTCTCTATCAATGATGGAATCTGTTGCCAAGATGCAGTAGGGAATGGAGGAGGAGTCGGGCAGGAAGGGCAGCTGGAGAATCTGTACAGTCATACCTATACAGTGTGGTTTCATGATTTTACGTCATAATGAAGGATCTTCCATACTGAGGTGAGACCCTACGCATCAGAGGTGCTGTCTTCTCTGACACCACTTTCCTTTAGTGGCCACTTAGGAATCTGTCCCAACTCTTTTCATGTCTATTCGTGTTTAATAATTGCCTCCCCTTAGAGCAAAGAGTACGGCTCTGATGTGTCTCTGACACATGAAGTTACTTTGGTCAAGTTACGAGGAGTGTTCTCGAGGATTGTGGGAGCTGGTGTCTGTTATCTTTTTATTTACCTCCATTGCCAGCCCTGCTCATGATTCATAGAGTTTAGAAACAGGGAAGATTTAAATCTCTGCCTTTACCTTTCACATGGAAGAATCTAAGTCTTTTTTAAGTCTGTTCCATTACAGCAGGGCCTTACTCCCTGATTTCTGCAGTGTTTTAATTGCTCTTTTCTGAACCTTTGCTTTGTTATGTTCATACTTTCTGAAACAGAAAAAAGGGGATGTGTGATTCAACAAGACTCTCTTTTCCATAAAACTATAGATTTAACCTGTGATGGGACCATGGAGGTCATATAGTACCCCCTTGTGACTGGTCACCTCTAGGATAAAGCACAGATTCTGCTGGTGGCCGCTTGCCAGTCTGGCTGTCACCTGGTCTGGCCAGACTCGCCTCTTGGCTCTTCCCTGACAGCACTGTTCCATGTTCTGTTTCCTCATGGTTCTCCCCAGTGCCAGGAAGGCTCCTTCACCTGGTTATATCCTAAACTCCATTCAAGGCTCTGCTCCAGACTCGTCTTAGAGGCCTTTCCTGAGCCCTCCTGCTTGTTTGAGCTTTGCTCCTTGTGTTCCCCCTCTTTTGTAGTTAGTGACTGATCTGTGTCCAGCACTTGGGGAGTAAGAGTCTTGCATCTCATAGGGACTTAATAAGTGCTTGTTGGAGTGAATTTGCATTCTTTCACCCCATTTCCACTTCCTCAGTAAGATCTGAGTGCTTCAGATGTGACACAGTGAGCCAATTGGTTGGGAGAAAATGAATGGTTTCAGTGATAATGAGAGAATCAAAGATTCCAGATAGAGGGGAAGGACAAGAGCATTTTTATCAGTGGCAAGAGACTGAAAAGACTGGAATGTTTACAGATAGGAGATTGGGGTTTGGCAAACCCCTGCAGTAACGGAGACCTCTCAGGACAGTGGAAGATGGAGGTTACTCTTCCTCCGTCCTTGTCATCTCTGGTTCAATACCAGGAACTGGTCCATAGAGGCAAGCCAAGGAGCTTGAGAAGGTGTGGCCACTTGTCTTTAGAACTTTTGCCCTGAATAAAGGGTTATCAGTCTTGTTCTCTGCAGTTTTCCTAGAGGTGCACAGAACAATTAACTTGGCAGTGGTAGATGTGGGAAACTGGTCTATGGACAGCTTCCCTTCAATGAAAGCAGCTGTTTCTGTTTAGTTCTTAGTGAATTCCAGTTCAAACATGACTCAGTGTTGGTGCATACCTGTCCTGGGCAAGTTTGATTGATTTTGTGAATACTATACTTAACCTTTCTGGTCAAGTAACACATGAAGCAAAATCATTTATACTTTTTCTTTTACCTTTAATAAATGTCCTCCAGAATTTTGCTGCACATGTAGGGAAACAAAGGGAGTATGCCCTTTGGGGGCCTTGGGGGCCATTACACCCAGTTATCCAGCCTTATGTCAGTCATGAGGATAAGCAGGCACTGTGCTTCTGACCACCCCCGTCTCCTTTCCTGTGTCTCTGGCCTCGTTTGTAGCACCCTTCTTTCCGGGCCTTCCTCGAGGTGCTCAGTGACTGCCTGCTGCTGCTACTGAGCCCTGTGCTTCCTTCTTGTCCAGTTGGGCTTGATTCAGCCAACATTTGTTGAGCACCTACTCTGTGCCATGTTGACCGGTGATAAAAACTGCTGAACTAAACAGCCTGTGTCCTCAGAGAGCTTAGGGGACTGGGTGTGCTGGGAAACAAGGAGCCCTTAGTGGCCGTGTATTCGAAAGTCATTGATCTGCTGGCCATGTAGCCTCATAAGCAAGCTGAGTAGAGCAGAGGCGGCTTTTGAAGTCCCAGGAAGCCGGGTTTCATTCTGGTCTCTCTTACGTATTCCCTGCGTGACTCTGCCGAGCTTCTGAAGAATTACATGCTTTTTTGTAGGATCCCTTCTAACATTCATGAGAGTATTCGAATTTTAAAAGAGAAGGCAAATGTTCATTCCTGGTAGAATCGAGATACTTATAGGTGGGAGGTTTGAGTGTTGGGGAGGCTTCTGAATGTTTCTTGCTTAGGCTACTGCATCTGCTCCTCCCCAAGCCAAAAGAATGAGGGATGACCACTTGGTATCCCTTCTCTGAAAGGCTACATACTCCTACTTTCTGCAGTAGTAAAGCTTTGTCTCTCTTCTTATTACTTGGAAAGCCAGAGACGGGCAGGGTGGATCTGGCTAGTGGTTAGAAGTTTGGGGTTCATACATAGGCAAAGTACTTTGCCAACATTAAAGTCTCATATTAAGCAAATTATTGTTCTCTTCCTGCCATTCATTTAAAAAGTATTCTGTTTACCTCCTTTAACATTGGTAATTGATTTACTTAAATTCAAGTATTAAACATCTGGATTCAGTTTTTTTTATATTTAATTTTAAATCAGTAGACATTAAGCACTGACTGTGTGAATTATTGGCCTAGGTTCTGGAGAGACAAAAATAGGGCAGAAAGACAAAGATAAGAAATTCATCGAGTTGGGGGGCTGGAGAGACACAGAAGCACCCTCTGGTAGGGAAGCCTGAGAAAGAGGTTTTATAGTGGGCCAAGCACTTGGTAGTGGGGATGATTTTAACTTATGGCCCTGTGTGTGACTGGTAAAGTTGCTTCCCTAGGTGGGCTTCTGTTTCCTCATTTGTAAAATAAAGTGTATAAATGAAGACAGAGGTTATTGCTGTGGGGCAGGTGAGAAAACTAGGATCTGTAAAGTAAGAAGGTCATTTGTTAATTGTCTGGAAGGGGGAGTGGGAGGCATAGGTAGTGACTTGAGCTTTTTAAGGTTCACCACTGAATTGGCTACATCAGCCCCTGGAGCAGGAAATGAGTGCTTTCTTGTCGTTGTGGCAAAGATACCCGAGTGGTTTGCCATCTCTTTTTCCAGTTCATTTTTTGGATGAGGAAACTGAGGCAGGCAGGGTTAAGTAAATTGCCTAGGGTCTCACAGCTAGTTTCTGAGGCTGGATTTGAACTCAGGAAGATGAGTCTCTCTGACTCCAGGCCTGGTGCTCTGTGTTCCACGGTGCCACCTAGCAGCCCTGAAATGAGTGCTAGCATGGAATCGGTAAATCGTCTTGACTTGAAACAATTTAAATACATGGGAACTGCGGCTTTAAGATGGCTGCTGCTCACTTTTCACTGTGCTCTTGTGGGAAAAATGGAGAGAGTGGCTTTATACAGGCTACATTGAACAGCAAAACTGCAGATCAACCAGGCTGTGAAGTGGGGTTACAGCAAGGAGAGGGAGTGTATCTAAAAATGCATTTTGTGTGTGTGTGTGTGTGTGTGTGTGTGTGTGTGTGTGTGT